>NW_027194747.1:321835-643670 GCF_032444005.1 Ranitomeya imitator | reverse complement strand
TACCCTACACTCTATACTCTATACCCTACACTCTATACCCTACACTCTACACTCTATACCCTACACATTATACCATACACTCTATACCCTACACTCTACACTCTATACCCTACACTCTACACCCTACACTCTATACCCTACACTTTATACCCTACACTCTACACTCTATACCCTACACTCTATACCCTACACTCTACACCCTACACTCTATACCCTACACTCTATACCCTACACTCTACACTCTCTACCCTACACTCTATACCCTACACTCTATACCCTACACTCTACCCTCTACACTCTATACCCTACACTCTATACCATACACTCTATACCCTACACTCTACACTCTATTCCCTACACTCTATACCATATACTCTATACCCTACACTCTACACTCTATTCCCTACACTCTATACCATACACTCTATACCCTACACTCTATACCCTACACTCTATACCCTACACTCTATACCCTACACTCTATACTCTATACCCTACACTCTATACCATATACTCTATACCCTACACTCTACACTCTATTCCCTACACTCTACACCATACACTCTATACCCTACACTCTATACCCTACACTCTATACCCTACACTCTACACCATACACTCTATACCCTAAACTCTATACCCTACACTCTACACTCTATACCCTACACTCTATACCCTACACTCTACACTCTATACCCTACACTCTATACCATACACTCTATACCCTACACTCTATACCATACACTCTATACCCTACACTCTATACCCTACACTATACACTCTATACCCTACACTCTACACCATACACTCTATACCCTATACAATACACTCTATACCCTACAATCTATACCCTACACTCTATACCCTACACTGTACACTCTATACCGTACACTCTATACCATTCACTCTATACCCTACACTCTATATCCTACACTCTATACCCTACACTCTACACTCTATACCCTACACTCTATACCATACACTCTAAACCCTACACTCTATACCCTACACTATATACCCTAAACTCTACACTCTATACCCTACACTCTACACTCTATACCCTACACTCTATACCCTACACTCTATACCCTACACTCTATACCCTACACTCTACACTTTATACCCTACACTGTATACCCTACACTCTATACCCTACACTCTATACCCTATACTCTATACCCTACACTCTATAGCCCAACACTCTATACCGTACACTCTATACCCTACACTCTATACCCTACACTCTACACTCTATACAATACACTCTATACCCTACACTCTAATCCCTACACTCTACACTCTATACCCTACACTCTATACCCTACACTCTATACCATACACTCTATACCCTACACTCTATACCCTACACTCTACACTCTATACCCTACACTCTACACTCTATACCCTACACTCTATACCCTACACTCTATACTCTATACCCTACACTATATAACCTACACTCTAAACTCTATACCCTACACTCTATACCCTACACTCTATACCCTACACTCTATACCCTACACTCTACACCCTACACTCTATACCCTACACATCATACCATACACTCTATACCCTACACTCTACACTCTATACCCTACACACTATACCCTACTTTCTACACTCTATACCCTACACTCTACACTCTATACCATACACTCTATACCCTACACTCTATACCCTACACACTATACCCTACACTCTATACCATACACTCTATACCCTACACTCTACACTTTATACCCTACACTCTATACCCTACACTCTATACCCTACACTCTACACTCTATACCCTACACTCTATAACATACACTCTATACCCTACACTCTATACCTTACACTCTCCACTCTACACCCTACACTCTACACTCTATACCCTACACTCTATACCCTACACTCTACACTTTATACCCTACACTCTATACCCTACACTCTATACCCTACACTCTATACCCTAAACTCTACAGTCTATACCCTACACTCTATACCCTACAATATATACTCTATACCCTACACTCTATACCCTACACTCTATACCCTACACTCTATACCCTACACTCTATACCCTACACTCTATATCCCAACACTCTATACCCTACACTCTATACCCTACACTCTACACTCTATACCCTACACTATACACTCTATACCCTACACTATATACCATACAATCTACACTCTATACCCTACACTCTATATCATACATTATATACCCTACACTCTACACTCTATACCCCACACTCTACACTCTATACCCTACACTCTACACCCTACACTCTATACCATACTCTCTATTCCATACACTCTATACCATACACTCTATACCCTACACTCTACACTCTACAATCTATATCCTACTCTCTACACTCTATACCTTACACTCTATACCAAACACTATATACCATACACAATATATCATACACTCTATACCGTACACTCTATACCCTACACTCTATACCCTACACTCTATACCCTACACACTATACCCTACTTTCTACACTCTATACCATACACTCTATACCATACACTCTATACACTACACTCTATACCCTACACACTATACCCTACTTTCTACACTCTATACCCTACACTCTACACTCTATACCCTACACTCTATAACATACACTCTATACCCTACACTCTATACCTTACACTCTATACCCTACACTCTCCACTCTACACCCTACACTCTACACTCTATACCCTACACTCTATACCCTACACTCTACACTTTATACCCTACACTCTATACCCTACACTCTATACCCTACACTCTATACCCTACACTCTACACTCTATACCCTACACTCTATACCCTACACTATATACTCTATACCCTACACTCTATACCCTACACTCTATACCCTACAATCTATACCCTACACTCTATACCCGACACTCTATACCCTACACTCTATATTCCAACACTCTATACCCTACACTCTATACCCTACACTCTACACTCTATACCCTACACTATACACTCTATACCCTACACTCTATACCATACAATCTACACTCAATACCCTACACTCTATACCCTACACTCTACACTCTATACCCTACACACTATACCCTACTTTCTACACTCTATACCCTACACTCTACACTCTATACCATACACTCTATACCCTACACTATATACCCTACACTTTATACCCTACACTCTACACTCTATATCCTACACCCTACACTCTATACCCTACACTCTATACCATATACTCTATACCCTACACTCTATACCCTACACTCTATACCCTACACTCTATACCCTACACTCTATACCCTACACTTTATACCCTACACTCTACACTCTATACCCTACACTCTATACCCTACACTCTACACCCTACACTCTATACCCTACACTCTATACCCTACACTCTACACTCTATACCCTACACTCTATACCCTACACTCTATACCCTACACTCTACCCTCAACACTCTATACCCTACACTCTATACCATACACTCTTTACCCTACACTCTATACCATACACTCTATACCCTACACTCTACACTCTATACCCTACACTCAATACCCTACACTCTAAACCCTACACTCTATACCCTACACTATACACTCTATACCCTACACTCTACACCATACACTCTATACCCTATACTCTATACCCTACATTCTACACTCTATACCCTACAATCTATACCCTACACTTTATACCCTACACTCTACACTCTATACCGTACACTCTATACCATACACTCTATACCCTACACTCTATACCCTACACTCTATACCCTACACTCTACACTCTATACCCTACACTCTATACCATACACTCTAAACCCTACACTCTATACCCTACACTCTATACCCTACACTCTATACCCTACACTCTATAGCCCAACACTCTATACCGTACACTCTATACCCTACACTCTATACCCTACACTCTATACCCTACACTCTATACCCTACACTCTACACTCTATACCCTACACTCTATACCCTACACTCTATACCATACACTCTATACCCTACACTCTATACCCTACACTCTACACTCTATACCCTACACTCTACACTCTATACCCTACACTCTATACCCTACACTCTATACTCTATACCCTACACTCTATACCCTACACTCTACACTCTATACCCTACACATTATACCATACACTCTATACCCTACACTCTACACTCTATACCCTACACTCTATACCCTACACTCTATACCCTACACTCCACACCATACACTCTATACCCTAAACTCTATACCCTACACTCTACACTCTATACCCTACACTCTATACCCTACACTCTACACTCTATACCCTACACTCTATACCATACACTCTATACCCTACACTCTATACCATACACTCTATACCCTACACTCTATACCCTACACTATACACTCTATACCCTACACTCTACACCATACACTCTATACCCTATACAATACACTCTATACCCTACAATCTATACCCTACACTCTATACCCTACACTGTACACTCTATACCGTACACTCTATACCATACACTCTATACCCTACACTCTATATCCTACACTCTATACCCTACACTCTACACTCTATACCCTACACTCTATACCATACACTCTAAACCCTACACTCTATACCCTACACGCTATACCCTAAACTCTACACTCTATACCCTACACTCTACACTCTACACTCTATACCCTACACTCTATACCCTACACTCTATACCCTACACTCTATACCCTACACTCTACACTTTATACCCTACACTGTATACCCTACACTCTATACCCTACACTCTATACCCTATACTCTATACCCTACACTCTATAGCCCAACACTCTATACCGTACACTCTATACCCTACACTCTATACCCTACACTCTACACTCTATACAATACACTCTATACCCTACACTCTAATCCATACACTCTACACTCTATACCCTACACTCTATACCCTACACTCTATACCATACACTCTATACCCTACACTCTATACCCTACACTCTACACTCTATACCCTACACTCTACACTCTATACCCTACACTCTATACCCTACACTCTATACTCTATACCCTACACTATATAACCTACACTCTAAACTCTATACCCTACACTCTATACCCTACACTCTATACCCTACACTCTATACCCTACACTCTACACCCTACACTCTATACCCTACACATCATACCATACACTCTATACCCTACACTCTACACTCTATACCCTACACACTATACCCTACTTTCTACACTCTATACCCTACACTCTACACTCTATACCATACACTCTATACCCTACACTCTATACCCTACACACTATACCCTACACTCTATACCATACACTCTATACCCTACACTCTACACTTTATACCCTACACTCTATACCCTACACTCTATACCCTACACTCTACACTCTATACCCTACACTCTATAACATACACTCTATACCCTACACTCTATACCTTACACTCTCCACTCTACACCCTACACTCTACACTCTATACCCTACACTCTATACCCTACACTCTACACTTTATACCCTACACTCTATACCCTACACTCTATACCCTACACTCTATACCCTAAACTCTACAGTCTATACCCTACACTCTATACCCTACAATATATACTCTATACCCTACACTCTATACCCTACACTCTATACCCTACACTCTATACCCTACACTCTATACCCTACACTCTATATCCCAACACTCTATACCCTACACTCTATACCCTACACTCTACACTCTATACCCTACACTATACACTCTATACCCTACACTATATACCATACAATCTACACTCTATACCCTACACTCTATATCATACATTATATACCCTACACTCTACACTCTATACCCCACACTCTACACTCTATACCCTACACTCTACACCCTACACTCTATACCATACTCTCTATTCCATACACTCTATACCATACACTCTATACCCTACACTCTACACTCTACAATCTATATCCTACTCTCTACACTCTATACCTTACACTCTATACCAAACACTATATACCATACACAATATATCATACACTCTATACCGTACACTCTATACCCTACACTCTATACCCTACACTCTATACCCTACACACTATACCCTACTTTCTACACTCTATACCATACACTCTATACCATACACTCTATACACTACACTCTATACCCTACACACTATACCCTACTTTCTACACTCTATACCCTACACTCTACACTCTATACCCTACACTCTATAACATACACTCTATACCCTACACTCTATACCTTACACTCTATACCCTACACTCTCCACTCTACACCCTACACTCTACACTCTATACCCTACACTCTATACCCTACACTCTACACTTTATACCCTACACTCTATACCCTACACTCTATACCCTACACTCTATACCCTACACTCTACACTCTATACCCTACACTCTATACCCTACACTATATACTCTATACCCTACACTCTATACCCTACACTCTATACCCTACAATCTATACCCTACACTCTATACCCGACACTCTATACCCTACACTCTATATTCCAACACTCTATACCCTACACTCTATACCCTACACTCTACACTCTATACCCTACACTATACACTCTATACCCTACACTCTATACCATACAATCTACACTCTATACCCTACACTCTATACCCTACACTCTACACTCTATACCCTACACACTATACCCTACTTTCTACACTCTATACCCTACACTCTACACTCTATACCATACACTCTATACCCTACACTATATACCCTACACTTTATACCCTACACTCTACACTCTATATCCTACACCCTACACTCTATACCCTACACTCTATACCATATACTCTATACCCTACACTCTATACCCTACACTCTATACCCTACACTCTATACCCTACACTCTATACCCTACACTTTATACCCTACACTCTACACTCTATACCCTACACTCTATACCCTACACTCTACACCCTACACTCTATACCCTACACTCTATACCCTACACTCTACACTCTATACCCTACACTCTATACCCTACACTCTATACCCTACACTCTACCCTCAACACTCTATACCCTACACTCTATACCATACACTCTTTACCCTACACTCTATACCATACACTCTATACCCTACACTCTACACTCTATACCCTACACTCAATACCCTACACTCTAAACCCTACACTCTATACCCTACACTATACACTCTATACCCTACACTCTACACCATACACTCTATACCCTATACTCTATACCCTACATTCTACACTCTATACCCTACAATCTATACCCTACACTTTATACCCTACACTCTACACTCTATACCGTACACTCTATACCATACACTCTATACCCTACACTCTATACCCTACACTCTATACCCTACACTCTACACTCTATACCCTACACTCTATACCATACACTCTAAACCCTACACTCTATACCCTACACTCTATACCCTACACTCTATACCCTACACTCTATAGCCCAACACTCTATACCGTACACTCTATACCCTACACTCTATACCCTACACTCTATACCCTACACTCTATACCCTACACTCTACACTCTATACCCTACACTCTATACCCTACACTCTATACCATACACTCTATACCCTACACTCTATACCCTACACTCTACACTCTATACCCTACACTCTACACTCTATACCCTACACTCTATACCCTACACTCTATACTCTATACCCTACACTCTATACCCTACACTCTACACTCTATACCCTACACATTATACCATACACTCTATACCCTACACTCTACACTCTATACCCTACACTCTACACCCTACACTCTATACCCTACACTCTATACCCTACACTTTATACCCTACACTCTACACTCTATACCCTACACTCTATACCCTACACTCTACACCCTACACTCTTTACCCTACACTCTATACCCTACACTCTACACTCTATACCCTACACTCTATACCATACACTCTAAACCCTACACTCTATACCCTACACTCTATACCCTACACTCTATACCCTACACTCTATACCCTACACTCTATACCCTACACTTTATACCCTACACTCTACACTCTATACCCTACACTCTATACCCTACACTCTACACCCTACACTCTATACCCTACACTCTATACCCTACACTCTACACTCTATACCCTACACTCTATACCCTACACTCTATACCCTACACTCTACCCTCAACACTCTATACCCTACACTCTATACCATACACTCTATACCCTACACTCTATACCATACACTCTATACCCTACACTCTACACTCTATACCCTACACTCAATACCCTACACTCTAAACCCTACACTCTATACCCTATACTATACACTCTATACCCTACACTCTACACCATACACTCTATACCCTATACTCTATACCCTACATTCTACACTCTATACCCTACAATCTATACCCTACACTTTATACCCTACACTCTACACTCTATACCGTACACTCTATACCATACACTCTATACCCTACACTCTACACTCTATACCCTACACTCTATACCATACACTCTAAACCCTACACTCTATACCCTACACTCTATACCCTACACTCTATACCCTACACTCTATACCCCACACTCTATAGCCCAACACTCTATACCGTACACTCTATACCCTACACTCTATACCCTACACTCTACACTCTATACCCTACACTCTATACCCTACACTCTACACTCTATACCCTACACTCTATACCCTACACTCTATACCATACACTCTATACCCTACACTCTATACCCTACACTCTACACTCTATACCCTACACTCTACACTCTATACCCTACACTCTATACCCTACACTCTATACTCTATACCCTACACTCTATACCCTACACTCTACACTCTATACCCTACACATTATACCATACACTCTATACCCTACACTCTACACTCTATACCCTACACTCTACACCCTACACTCTATACCCTACACTTTATACCCTACACTCTACACTCTATACCCTACACTCTATACCCTACACTCTACACCCTACACTCTATACCCTACACTCTATACCCTACACTCTACACTCTATACCCTACACTCTATACCCTACACTCTACCCTCTACACTCTATACCCTACACTCTATACCATACACTCTATACCCTACACTCTACACTCTATTCCCTACACTCTATACCATATACTCTATACCCTACACTCTACACTCTATTCCCTACACTCTATACCATACACTCTATACCCTACACTCTATACCCTACACTCTATACCCTACACTCTATACTCTATACCCTACACTCTATACCATATAATCTATACCCTACACTCCACACTCTATTCCCTACACTCTATACCATACACTCTATACCCTACACTCTATACCCTACACTCTATACCCTACACTCTACACCATACACTCTATACCCTAAACTCTATACCCTACACTCTACACTCTATACCCTACACTCTATACCCTACACTCTACACTCTATACCCTACACTCTATACCATACACTCTATACCCTACACTGTATACCATACACTCTATACCCTACACTCTATACCCTACACTATACACTCTATACCCTACACTCTACACCATACACTCTATACCCTATACAATACACTCTATACCCTACAATCTATACCCTACACTCTATACCCTACACTGTACACTCTATACCGTACACTCTATACCATACACTCTATACCCTACACGCTATATCCTACACTCTATACCCTACACTCTACACTCTATACCCTACACTCTATACCATACACTCTAAACCCTACACTCTACACTCTATATCCTACACTCTACACTCTATACCCTACACTCTATACCCTACACTCTACACTTTATACCCTACACTCTATACCCTACACTCTATACCCTAAACTCTACACCCTACACTCTACACTCTATACCCTACACTCTATACCCTACACTCTATACCCTACACTCTATACCCTACACTCTACACTTTATACCCTACACTGTATACCCTACACTCTATACCCTACACTCTATACCCTATACTCTATACCCTACACTCTATAGCCCAACACTCTATACCGTACACTCTATACCCTACACTCTATACCCTACACTCTACACTCTATACAATACACTCTATACCCTACACTCTAATCCCTACACTCTACACTCTATACTCTACACTCTATACCCTACACTCTATACCATACACTCTATACCCTACACTCTATACCCTACACTCTACACTCTATACCCTACACTCTACACTCTATACCCTACACTCTATACCCTACACTCTATACTCTATACACTACACTATATAACCTACACTCTACACTCTATACCCTACACTCTATACCCTACACTCTATACCCTACACTCTATACCCTACACTGTACACCCTACACTCTATACCCTACACATCATACCATACACTCTATACCCTACACTCTACACTCTATACCCTACACTCTACACCCTACACTCTATACCCTACACTCTATACCCTACACTATATACTCTATACCCTACACTCTATACCCTACACTCTATACCCTACAATCTATACCCTACACTCTATACCCGACACTCTATACCCTACACTCTATATCCCAACACTCTATACCCTACACTCTATACCCTACACTCTACACTCTATACCCTACACTATACACTCTATACCCTACACTCTATACCATACAATCTACACTCTATACCCTACACTCTATACCCTACACTCTATACTCTATACCCTACACACTATACCCTACTTTCTACACTCTATACCCTACACTCTACACTCTATACCATACACTCTATACCCTACACTATATACCCTACACTTTATACCCTACACTCTACACTCTATATCCTACACCCTACACTCTATACCCTACACTCTATACCATATACTCTATACCCTACACTCTATACCCTACACTCTATACCCTACACTCTATACCCTACACTCTATACCCTACACTTTATACCCTACACTCTATACCCTACACTCTATACCCTACACTCTACACCCTACACTCTATACCCTACACTCTATACCCTACACTCTACACTCTATACCCTACACTCTATACCCTACACTCTATACCCTACACTCTACCCTCAACACTCTATACCCTACACTCTATACCATACACTCTTTACCCTACACTCTATACCATACACTCTATACCCTACACTCTACACTCTATACCCTACACTCAATACCCTACACTCTAAACCCTACACTCTATACCCTACACTATACACTCTATACCCTACACTCTACACCATACACTCTATATCCTATACTCTATACCCTACATTCTACACTCTATACCCTACAATCTATACCCTACACTTTATACCCTACACTCTACACTCTATACCGTACACTCTATACCATACACTCTATACCCTACACTCTATACCCTACACTCTATACCCTACACTCTACACTCTATACCCTACACTCTATACCATACACTCTAAACCCTACACTCTATACCCTACACTCTATACCCTACACTCTATACCCTACACTCTATACCCTACACTCTATAGCCCAACACTCTATACCGTACACTCTATACCCTACACTCTATACCCTACACTCTACACTCTATACCCTACACTCTATACCCTACACTCTACACTCTATACCCTACACTCTATACCCTACACTCTATACCATACACTCTATACCCTACACTCTATACCCTACACTCTACACTCTATACCCTACACTCTACACTCTATACCCTACACTCTATACCCTACACTCTATACTCTATACCCTACACTCTATACCCTACACTCTACACTCTATACCCTACACATTATACCATACACTCTATACCCTACACTCTACACTCTATACCCTACACTCTACACCCTACACTCTATACCCTACACTCTATACCCTACACTTTATACCCTACACTCTACACTCTATACCCTACACTCTATACCCTACACTCTACACCCTACACTCTATACCCTACACTCTATACCCTACACTCTACACTCTATACCCTACACTCTATACCATACACTCTAAACCCTACACTCTATACCCTACACTCTATACCCTACACTCTATACCCTACACTCTATACCCTACACTCTATACCCTACACTTTATACCCTACACTCTACACTCTATACCCTACACTCTATACCCTACACTCTACACCCTACACTCTATACCCTACACTCTATACCCTACACTCTACACTCTATACCCTACACTCTATACCCTACACTCTATACCCTACACTCTACCCTCAACACTCTATACCCTACACTCTATACCATACACTCTATACCCTACACTCTATACCATACACTCTATACCCTACACTCTACACTCTATACCCTACACTCTATACCCTACACTCTATACCCTACACTCTACCCTCAACACTCTATACCCTACACTCTATACCATACACTCTTTACCCTACACTCTACACTCTATATCCTACACCCTACACTCTATACCCTACACTCTATACCATATACTCTATACCCTACACTCTATACCCTACACTCTATACCCTACACTCTATACCCTACACTCTATACCCTACACTTTATACCCTACACTCTATACCCTACACTCTATACCCTACACTCTACACCCTACACTCTATACCCTACACTCTATACCCTACACTCTACACTCTATACCCTACACTCTATACCCTACACTCTATACCCTACACTCTACCCTCAACACTCTATACCCTACACTCTATACCATACACTCTTTACCCTACACTCTATACCATACACTCTATACCCTACACTCTACACTCTATACCCTACACTCAATACCCTACACTCTAAACCCTACACTCTATACCCTACACTATACACTCTATACCCTACACTCTACACCATACACTCTATACCCTATACTCTATACCCTACATTCTACACTCTATACCTAGCCCACCCAAGACATCGCAAAGTCCTGATACTGTCCTAATAATGGACTCAAATCCTGAAACCAGAGAGATGGAAGAGAGAACAGAACCAGCCACCAGCAAAGCCAGCACCACAGACCCTCGTCAGCAGCACCGTAGCCCACCCAAGACATCACAAAGTCCTGATATTGTCCTAATAATGGACTCAAATGGGAAGTACCTAAATACACAGCGGCTATTCCCAGGAAAACAGGTCCGTACAATCCGCTGTGCAAGTATTGAACAGGTGACAGAGGTCATCAGTAGACCACGGTTTACCAACCCAAAGCACATTATTATACACACGGGTACAAACAATCGGCCAGACCAGCAGATCGCAGAACAACTGATCAACCTGGCAAAGATGGCAAACCTAAAATTCCGGGACAGTAAAATCATTCTGTCATCGCTGCTTCCAAGAAAGGACATACCCAGGCAAACCACCCAAGCCATCAATGCAGAACTGACTGAAAAGATCAAGACTGTGCCAAACGTGACCCTTGCACAACACCTCTCCATAAACAACAGTCACCTGCACGATGATAAACACCTCAACAAACAAGGGGTCAGTCTCCTGGCCAAAGAGCTGAAGGACATCGTGCTAAACAGAGACCCCGGGCCTGGATTCAACAGTGGCCATAATCACACTGAAAGACCCCCGAGAACGATAAAGCAGAAAACCCCAAGGCTACCTCCTGGAGCTGGAAACAAAGCTCTTCACCCAGTGTCAGACCATCGGAGGTGGAGACCTCCACCGAGGAGACCACCAAGCCCACACAGATACATGCAGAGCAGAGATAGGGATGAGATAAAGAACCTGCTCAATGCACTGCGCAGAATAATAATGTGACCGGATGGAACCAAGCACCACTATAAAACTGTCAGAAATCCAGTTTGTCCCACACAGCCATACTCATTACAAGGTATATACACACAAACCACACAGAAGAATGTCTTCACTTACAATCAGCAGCTGGAATATCCAGGGTCTCAACGCCTCAACCTTTGGATCTAAAACAAAGGACCCTGATTTTATACAAAGTATGAAAAATATAGACATTCAGATCCTCCTGGAAACATGGACCAGAGCCGAAAACGAATCCCTGGTGCCTATTGGATACAAGGAATTCTTGGTCCATGCCCAGAAAAATAAAAACATCAAACAGGGCCGGGGCTCAGGAGGAGTAGCGATCTGGTATAAAGAGGAGCTCCACCAGTACATCAAACCGGTGAAGAAAGGAGACAGCCACATATGGATCAGAATCAGCAGCTCCATCCTCACCTGTCAGTCTGATGTCCACCTCTGTGCCACCTATATACCACCGCCAGAGTCCCCCTACTTCAATCCAGACTGCTTCGAAATCTTACAAAGAGAAGCCGCCCATTATCAGGCCCTGGGCAAAGTTCTCATCTTTGGAGACCTCAATGCAAGAACAGGGAGAGAGAGAGACTTCCTGACCACGGATGGAAACATCTACATACTTGGAGCAGAGAATGACGGCCAAGACCCTGTACACACTGAGAGAAACAGCTATGACAGTACAGTCAACAAAAGTGGCAGAAAGCTCCTGAACGTATGTAAAAGTTTAGGACTTCATATCCTTAATGGACGAAGCAAGGGTGACTCCTTAGGAAGGTATACACTAAACTCCCATGGAGGGAGGAGTGTAGTTGATTACGCCATTACAGACATGAACCTGGCAGATGTCAGCGCCTTCATAGTCACCCCACAAACGCACCTGTCAGACCACAGCCAACTTCTTCTGTACATGAAATCTACAGAGAAACCATCCACTCAGAAGCCACAGCAGAGCGGCCTCTTCACCCGGCCTCCATCCTATAAATGGTCCAAAATATCGGCACTAAGATATAAAGAAGCTTCCAGAAGACCTGAAATACAGCGGATGCTCCACCACTTCTACAACCTTGAATACATGCCAAACCCAGAGGGAGTGAACCAAGCAGCAAAGGACCTCAACAATATATTCTACGCAATGGCCAGACTGTCCGACCTTAAAAAAGTCGACTACAAGAGACCAAAAGAAACACAGGTCAATGGCTGGTTTGACAGAGAATGTAAAGCTGTACGGAAGACCCTGAGAACAGCCTCCAACAAGAAACACAGAGACCCCAACCACCTGGGTCTGAGGGAAGCCTATGACTCCATACAAAAGCAGTACAAAACCATCCTCAGGAGGAAGAAGCAGAGTTACATCTCTACGAAGCTCAATCAACTCCAAGACGCCCTCCAAGACCACTCCTTCTGGGAACTATGGAACCACATGGACACCAAAGACAAGAAAAACAACAACCATATCCAAAATGGCAACCTCTGGCTCCAATACTTCAGAGACCTCTATAAAGACATTCCAAAGGAAGGACTAAGCCAAGAACAGGAAAACATAATGGCGAAACTAAAAGCAATGGAGGAAAAAATCAAAAACTCCCAAAACCCGGTGGATACACCTATAACACTACAGGAAGTAACCGAGAGACTCTCCTCCATAAGAAGTAGAAAAGCCGGTGGCCTAGATGGAATCCTACCAGAAATGCTGAAGTACAGCCCACCAGAAATACAGGCTGCAATGGTTAAACTCTTCAATATTGTACTGAGTGCCGGCTACTTCCCTCGTACCTGGAACCAAGGCCTCATCACACCCATCCACAAGAGTGGGGACAGGTATGACCCAGCCAACTACAGAGGCATATGCGTCAGCAGCAACCTGGGAAAACTGTTCAACAGTATCCTGAACAAGAGGATCCTCACCTTCCTCACCGAGCACAACGTCCTCAACAAGAGCCAAGCAGGGTTCATGCCGAACCACCGCACCACTGACCACATCTATACTCTGCACAGCCTCATTCAGAGACACATCTACAATACAAAGAATGGGAAGATATACGCCTGCTTTGTGGACTTTAAAAAGGCCTTTGATTCAGTGTGGCACCCGGGCTTATTCCTGAAACTGCTGGAGAGTGGAATAGGAGGAAAGACCTACGATGTCATCAAAAGCTCCTACACCGAGAGCAGCTGCAGCGTGAGTGTGAGCGGCAAAAGAACGGCTTTTTTCCAGCAGAGCCGCGGAGTAAGACAAGGCTGCAGCCTAAGCCCAACGCTCTTCAACATCTACATCAACGAGCTGGCTACCGCCCTGGAATCCTCCTCAGCACCAGGACTCACCCTCCACGACGCTCAGGTGAAATTCCTGCTGTATGCAGATGACCTGCTGCTGCTGTCACCAACCGAGAAAGGCCTCCAGGACAACCTGAAAATCCTAGAGAAATTCAGCTCCACCTGGGCCCTACCGGTCAACCTAAAGAAAACCAACACCATGGTGTTCCAGAGGAGAAAGAGAAGATCAGACCAACACCCATCATTTATCCTCAACAACTGCGACCTCACAGGAACGGACAAATATACCTACCTGGGCCTAGAGATTCACCGGTCAGGGAACTTCAAACAAGCCATAGAGACCCTGAAAGACAAGGCCTGCAAAACCTTCTATGCCATCCGAAGGACACTCTACCATCTGAAGCCACCAGTGAGGGTCTGGCTAAAAATCTTCGACTCCATCATCGCCCCAATCCTCCTGTATGGCAGCGAAGTCTGGGGTCCTCACACCTACCCAGACTGGTCAAAGTGGGACTCCAGTCCAACAGAAATATTCCACCTGGAATTCTGCAAGCACCTTCTCCAGGTCCATCGGAGCACCTCCAACAGTGCTTGTCGGGCCGAGCTGGGCAGATTCCCTCTACACCTGACAGTTCTAAAGAGGGCGCTGTCATTCCGGGCTCACCTGCATAGGAGCAATCCAAGCTCCCATCACCATAAAGCCCTGATACATGAAGGTGAAACAGAAAAACCAGAACCCCCGGAACAGCCCAGCCAAACCCAACCGGAGCAGAACACCAATCACAACAACCTGACAAAAGCCGGAATTAGGAAGATGGCAGATGAAGGCCAGGAGAGGTATGTCAGTGACTGGAAGAATGATATCATCAGCTCACAGAAACTGACCATGTACCGGAGCCTACAGAGAGACTACAGACTGGCCCCATATCTGGAGAAACTCCCGGACCCCAGAGACCGCCAGATCCTGAGCCGATATAGACTCAGCGCCCACAGTCTGGCCATCGAGTGTGGCCGACACAGGCAGAGCTACAAGCCCAGGGAGGAAAGACTGTGCCAACACTGTGACCAGGAGGCCATAGAGGACGAAACCCACTTCCTGCTACACTGCTCCAAATACTCAGCAGTGAGGGACACTCACTTCAGGAGACTCTCACATCTCTTCCCAGACTTCATCACCATGAAGGAGGAAGAGAAAACATATATCTTGCTGGGAGAAGGAGAGCGGTGGAGATAGCAGCGCGGTATGTGAGCGAATGCCATAGACTGCGAGAAAGAGAACTATGATGCCATGGACTATAGCCCCCAACCTGGATCTGCCCCATCCACCTCCCCTATGCCATGGACTATAGCCCCCACAATGGACCTGCCCCATCCACCTCCCCTATGCCATGGACTATAGCCCCCAACCTGAACCTGCCCCATCCACCTCCCCTATGCCATGGACTATAGCCCCCAACCTGGACCTGCCCCATCCACCTCCCCTATGCCATGGACTATAGCCCCCAACCTGGATCTGCCCCATCCACCTCCCCCCACAGCTCCTACCCAACATCCCCTCAGTCCCTATCCCTATTGCCTCTATACACTTGCTTTGGCAAAACTGATGTGTATTTGGTCCTGCCAATAAAGCTTCTTTGAATCTTGAATCTTGAATCTACCCTACAATCTATACCCTACACTTTATACCCTACACTCTACACTCTATACCGTACACTCTATACCATACACTCTATACCCTACACTCTATACCCTACACTCTATACCCTACACTCTACACTCTATACCCTACACTCTATACCATACACTCTAAACCCTACACTCTATACCCTACACTCTATACCCTACACTCTATACCCTACACTCTATACCCTACACTCTATAGCCCAACACTCTATACCGTACACTCTATACCCTACACTCTATACCCTACACTCTACACTCTATACCCTACACTCTATACCCTACACTCTACACTCTATACCCTACACTCTATACCCTACACTCTATACCATACACTCTATACCCTACACTCTATACCCTACACTCTTCACTCTATACCCTACACTCTACACTCTATACCCTACACTCTATACCCTACACTCTATACTCTATACCCTACACTCTATACCCTACACTCTACACTCTATACCCTACACATTATACCATACACTCTATACCCTACACTCTACACTCTATACCCTACACTCTACACCCTACACTCTATACCCTACACTCTATACCCTACACTTTATACCCTACACTCTACACTCTATACCCTACACTCTATACCCTACACTCTACACCCTACACTCTATACCCTACACTCTATACCCTACACTCTACACTCTATACCCTACACTCTATACCATACACTCTAAACCCTACACTCTATACCCTACACTCTATACCCTACACTCTATACCCTACACTCTATACCCTACACTCTATACCCTACACTTTATACCCTACACTCTACACTCTATACCCTACACTCTATACCCTACACTCTACACCCTACACTCTATACCCTACACTCTATACCCTACACTCTACACTCTATACCCTACACTCTATACCCTACACTCTATACCCTACACTCTACCCTCAACACTCTATACCCTACACTCTATACCATACACTCTATACCCTACACTCTATACCATACACTCTATACCCTACACTCTACACTCTATACCCTACACTCAATACCCTACACTCTAAACCCTACACTCTATACCCTACACTATACACTCTATACCCTACACTCTACACCATACACTCTATACCCTATACTCTATACCCTACATTCTACACTCTACAACCTACAATCTATACCCTACACTTTATACCCTACACTCTACACTCTATACCGTACACTCTATACCATACACTCTATACCCTACACTCTATACCCTACACTCTATACCCTACACTCTACACTCTATACCCTACACTCTATACCATACACTCTAAACCCTACACTCTATACCCTACACTCTATACCCTACACTCTATACCCTACACTCTATACCCTACACTCTATACCCTACACTCTACACTCTATACCCTACACTCTATACCCTACACTCTATACCCTACACTCTACCCTCAACACTCTATACCCTACACTCTATACCATACACTCTATACCCTACACTCTATACCATACACTCTATACCCTACACTCTACACTCTATACCCTACACTCAATACCCTACACTCTAAACCCTACACTCTATACCCTACACTATACACTCTATACCCTACACTCTACACCATACACTCTATACCCTATACTCTATACCCTACATTCTACACTCTATAACCTACAATCTATACCCTACACTTTATACCCTACACTCTACACTCTATACCGTACACTCTATACCATACACTCTATACCCTACACTCTATACCCTACACTCTATACCCTACACTCTACACTCTATACCCTACACTCTATACCATACACTCTAAACCCTACACTCTATACCCTACACTCTATACCCTACACTCTATACCCTACACTCTATACCCTACACTCTATACCCTACACTCTATAGCCCAACACTCTATACCGTACACTCTATACCCTACACTCTATATCCTACACTCTACACTCTATACCCTACACTCTATACCCTACACTCTACACTCTATACCCTACACTCTA
Source organism: Ranitomeya imitator (assembly GCF_032444005.1). Lineage (NCBI taxonomy): Eukaryota > Metazoa > Chordata > Amphibia > Anura > Dendrobatidae > Ranitomeya > Ranitomeya imitator. The sequence goes on along the minus strand of NW_027194747.1, from coordinate 623,915 downwards.
TACCCTACACTCTATACCATACACTCTATACCCTACACTCTATACCCTACACTCTACACTCTATACCCTACACTCTACACTCTATACCCTACACTCTATACCCTACACTCTATACTCTATACCCTACACTCTATACCCTACACTCTACACTCTATACCCTACACATTATACCTTACACTCTATACCCTACACTCTACACTCTATACCCTACACTCTACACCCTACACTCTATACCCTACACTTTATACCCTACACTCTACACTCTATACCCTACACTCTATACCCTACACTCTACACCCTACACTCTATACCCTACACTCTATACCCTACACTCTACACTCTATACCCTACACTCTATACCCTACACTCTATACCCTACACTCTACACTCTATACCCTACACTCTATACCCTACACTCTATACCCTACACTCTACCCTCTACACTCTATACCCTACACTCTATACCATACACTCTATACCCTACACTCTACACTCTATTCCCTACACTCTATACCATATACTCTATACCCTACACTCTACACTCTATTCCCTACACTCTATACCATACACTCTATACCCTACACTCTATACCCTACACTCTATACCCTACACTCTATACCCTACACTCTATACTCTATACCCTACACTCTATACCATATACTCTATACCCTACACTCCACACTCTATTCCCTACACTCTATACCATACACTCTATACCCTACACTCTATACCCTACACTCTATACCCTACACTCTACACCATACACTCTATGCCCTAAACTCTATACCCTACACTCTACACTCTATACCCTACACTCTATACCCTACACTCTACACTCTATACCGTACACTCTATACCATACACTCTATACCCTACACTGTATACCATACACTCTATACCCTACACTCTATACCCTACACTATACACTCTATACCCTACACTCTACACCATACACTCTATACCCTATACAATACACTCTATACCCTACAATCTATACCCTACACTCTATACCCTACACTGTACACTCTATACCGTACACTCTATACCATACACCATACACTCTATACCCTACACGCTATATCCTACACTCTATACCCTACACTCTACACTCTATACCCTACACTCTATACCATACACTCTAAACCCTACACTCTACACTCTATATCCTACACTCTACACTCTATACCCTACACTCTATACCCTACACTCTACACTTTATACCCTACACTCTATACCCTACACTCTATACCCTAAACTCTACACCCTACACTCTACACCCTACACTCTATACCCTACACTCTACACTTTATACCCTACACTGTATACCCTACACTCTATACCCTACACTCTATACCCTATACTCTATACCCTACACTCTATAGCCCAACACTCTATACCGTACACTCTATACCCTACACTCTATACCCTACACTCTACACTCTATACAATACACTCTATACCCTACACTCTAATCCCTACACTCTACACTCTATACTCTACACTCTATACCCTACACTCTATACCATACACTCTATACCCTACACTCTATACCCTACACTCTACACTCTATACCCTACACTCTACACTCTATACCCTACACTCTATACCCTACACTCTATACTCTATACCCTACACTATATAACCTACACTCTACACTCTATACCCTACACTCTATACCCTACACTCTATACCCTACACTCTATACCCTACACTGTACACCCTACACTCTATACCCTACACATCATACCATACACTCTATACCCTACACTCTACACTCTATACCCTACACTCTACACCCTACACTCTATACCCTACACTTTATACCCTACACTCTACACCCTACACTCTATACCCTACACTCTACACCCTACACTCTATACCCTACACTCTACACTCTATACCCTACACTCTATACCATGCACTCTACACCCTACACTCTATACCATACACTCTATACCCTACACTCTACACTCTATACCCTACACTCTATACCCTACACTCTACACTCTATACCCTACACTCTATACCCTACAATCTATACCCTACACTATATACCCTACACTCTATACCCTACACTCTACACTCTATATCCTACACTCTACACTCTATACCCTACACTCTATACCCTACACTCTACACTTTATACCCTACACTCTATACCCTACACTCTATACCCTACACTCTATACCCTACACTCTATAACATACACTCTATACCCTACACTCTATACCTTACACTCTATACCTTACACTCTCCACTCTACACCCTACACTCTATACCCTACACTCTATACCCTACCCTCTACACTTTATACCCTACACTCTATACCCTACACTCTATACCCTACACTCTATACCCTAAACTCTACGCTCTATACCCTACACTCTATACCCTACACTATATACTCTATACCCTACACTCTATACCCTACACTCTATACCCTAAAATCTATACACTACACTCTATACCCTACACTCTATACCCTACACTCTATATCCCAACACTCTATACCCTACACTCTATACCCTACACTCTACACTCTATACCCTACACTATACACTCTATACCCTACACTCTATACCATACAATCTACACTCTATACCCTACACTCTATACCCTACACTCTACACTCTATACCCTACACACTATACCCTACTTTCTACACTCTATACCCTACACTCTACACTCTATACCATACACTCTATACCCTACACTCTATACCCTACACTCTATACCCTACACTATATACCCTACACTTTATACCCTACACTCTACACTCTATATCCTACACTCTACACTCTATACCCTACACTCTATAACATACACTCTAAACCCTACACTCTATACCCTACACTCTACACTTTATACCCTACACTCTACACCCTACACTCTATACCCTACACTCTACACTCTATACCCTACACTCTATAACATACACTCTATACCCTACACTCTATATCTTACACTCTATACCCTACACTCTATACCCTACACTCTATACCCTACACTCTACACTTTATACCCTACACTCTATACCCTACACTCTATGCCCTACACTCTATACCCTACACTCTACACTATATACCCTACACTCTATACCGTACACTATATACTCTATACCCTACACTCTATACCCTACACTCTATACCCTACAATCTATACCCTACACTCTATACCCTACACTCTATATCCCAACACTCTATACCCTACACTCTATACCCTACACTCTACACCCTACACTATACACTCTATACCCTACACTCTATACCATACAATCTACACTCTATACCCTACACTCTATACCCTACACTCTACACTTCATACCCTACACACTATACCCTACTTTCTACACTCTATACCCTACACTCTACACTCTATACCCTACACTCTATACCCTACAATCTATACCATACACTCTATACCATACACTCTATACCCTACACTCTATACCCTACACTCTATACCCTACACTCTACACTCTATACCCTACACTCTATGCCCTACAATCTATACCATACACTCTATACCATACACTCTATACCCTACTCTCTATACCTCACACTCTACACTCTATCCCCTGCACTCTATACCATACACTCTACACTCTATACCCTACACTCTACACCCTACACTCTACACTCTACACCCTACACTCTATACCCTACACTCTACACTATATACCATACACTCTACACTCTATACCCTACACTCTATACCCTACAATCTATACCATACACTCTATACCATACACTCTACACCCTACACTCTATACCCTACACTCTATACCCTACACTCTATACCCTACACTCTATACCATACACTCTATACCCTACACTCTATACCTCACACTCTACACTCTATCCCCTGCACTCTATACCATACACTCTACACTCTATACCCTACACTCTACACCCTACACTCTACACTCTACACCCTACACTCTATACCCTACACTCTACACTATATACCCTACACTCTACACTCTATACCCTACACTCTATACCCTACAATCTATACCATACACTCTATACCATACACTCTACACCCTACACTCTATACCCTACACTCTATACCCTACACTCTATACCATACACTCTATACCATACACTCTATACCCTACACTCTATACCCTACACTCTACACCCTACACTCTATACCCTGCAATCTATACCATACACTCTATACCCTACACTCTATATCATACACTCTATACCCTACACTCTACACTCTATACCCTACACTCTACACCCTACACTCTATATTATACACTCTATTCCATACACTCTATACCCTACACTCTATACCCTACACTCTACACTCTAAAATCTATACCCTACTCTCTACACTCTATACCTTACACTCTATACCAAACACTCTATACCCTACACTATATACCATACACTCTATATCATACACTCTATACCGTACACTCTATACCCTACACTCCATACCCTACACTCTACACTCTGTACCCTACACTCTATACTATACACTCTACACCCTACACTCTATACCATGCACTCTATACCCTACACTCTACAGTCTATACCCTACACTCTATACCCTACAATCTATACCCTACACCCTACGCTCTATACCCAACACTCTATACCCTACTCTCTACACCGTACACTATATTCCATACACTCTATTCCATACACTCTATACCCTGCACTCTATACCCTACACTATACACTCTATACCCTACACTCTACACCATACACTCTATACCCTATACTCTATACACTACACTCTACATTCTATACCCTACAATCTATACCCAACACTCTATACCCTACACTCTATACCATACACTCTATACCCTACAATCTATACCCTACACTCTACACCCTACACTCTATACCCTACACTCTAATCCCTACACTCTACACTGTATACCATACACTCTATACCCTACACTATATACCCTACACTCTATACCCTACACTCTACACTCTATACCCAACACTCTATACTCTACACTCTATACCCTACACTATATACCATACACTCCATACCCTACACTCTACTCTTTATACCCTACACTCTATACCCTACACTCTACACTCTATACCCTACACTCTACACTCTATAGCCTACACTCTATACCCTACTCTATACCATACACTCTATACCCTACACTCTATACCCTACACTCTACACTCTATACCCTACACTCTACACTCTATACCCTACACTCTATACCCTACACTCTATACTCTATACCCTACACTATATACCCTACACTCTACACTCTATACCCTACACTCTATACCCTACACTCTGCACCCTAAACTCTACACCCTACACTCTATGCCCTACACATTATACCATACACTCTATACCCTACACTCTACACTCTATACCCTACACTCTACACCCTACACTCTATACCCTACACTTTATACCCTACACTCTACACTCTACACCCTACACTCTATACCCTACACTCTACACCCTACACTCTATACCCTACACTCTACACTCTATACCCTACACTCTATACCATACACTCTACACCCTACACTCTATACCTTACACTCTATACCCTACACTCTACACTCTATACCCTACACTCTATACCCTACACTCTACACTCTATACCCTACACTATATACCCTACACTCTATACCCTACACTCTACACTCTATATCCTACACTCTACACTCTATACCCTACACTCTATAACATACACTCTAAACCCTACACTCTATACCCTACACTCTATACTTTATACCCTACACTCTATACCCTACACTCTATACCCTACACTCTACACTCTATACCCTACACTCTATAACATACACTCTATACCCTACACTCTATACCTTACACTCTCCACTCTACACCCTACACTCTACACTCTATACCCTACACTCTATACCCTACACTCTACACTTTATACCCAACACTCTATACCCTACACTCTATACCCTACACTCTATACCCTAAACTCTACACTCTATACCCTACACTCTATACCCTACACTATATACTCTATACCCTACACTCTATACCCTACAATCTATACCCTACACTCTATACCCTACACTCTATACCCTACACTCTATATCCCAACACTCTATACCCTACACTCTATACCCTACACTCTACACCCTACACTATACACTCTATACCCTACACTCTATACCATACAATCTACACTCTATACCCTACACTCTATATCATACACTATATACCCTACACTCTACACTCTATACCCCACACTCTACACTCTATACCCTACACTCTACACCCTACACTCTATACCATACTATCTATTCCATACACTCTATACCATACACTCTATACCCTACACTCTACACTCTACAATCTATATCCTACTCTCTACACTCTATACCTTACACTCTATACCAAACACTATATACCATACACAATATATCATACACTCTATACCGTACACTCTATACCCTACACTCTATACCCTACACTCTATACCCTACACTCTATACCCTACACTCTATACCCTACACACTATACCCTACTTTCTACACTCTATACCATACACTCTATACCATACACTCTATACTCTACACTCTATACCCTACACACTATACCCTACTTTCTACACTCTATACCCTACACTCTACACTCTATACCCTACACTCTATAACATACACTCTATACCCTACACTCTATACCTTACACTCTATACCCTACACTCTCCACTCTACACCCTACACTCTACACTCTATACCCTACACTCTATACCCTACACTCTACACTTTATACCCTACACTCTATACCCTACACTCTATACCCTACACTCTATACCCTACACTCTACACTCTATACCCTACACTCTATACCCTACACTATATACTCTATACCCTACACTCTATACCCTACACTCTATACCCTACAATCTATACCCTACACTCTATACCCGACACTCTATACCCTACACTCTATATCCCAACACTCTATACCCTACACTCTATACCCTACACTCTACACTCTATACCCTACACTATACACTCTATACCCTACACTCTATACCATACAATCTACACTCTATACCCTACACTCTATACCCTACACTCTACACTCTATACCCTACACACTATACCCTACTTTCTACACTCTATACCCTACACTCTACACTCTATACCATACACTCTATACCCTACACTATATACCCTACACTTTATACCCTACACTCTACACTCTATATCCTACACTCTACACTCTATACCCTACACTCTATATCATATACTCTATACCCTACACTCTATACCCTACACTCTATAACCTACACTCTATACCCTACACTTTATACCCTACACTCTACACTCTATACCCTACACTCTATACCCTACACTCTACACCCTACACTCTATACCCTACACTCTATACCCTACACTCTACACTCTATACCCTACACTCTATACCCTACACTCTATACCCTACACTCTACCCTCTACACTCTATACCCTACACTCTATACCATACACTCTATACCCTACACTCTATACCATACACTCTATACCCTACACTCTACACTCTATACCCTACACTCAATACCCTACACTCTAAACCCTACACTCTATACCCTACACTATACACTCTATACCCTACACTCTACACCATACACTCTATACCCTATACTCTATACCCTACATTCTACACTCTATACCCTACAATCTATACCCTACACTCTAAACCCTACACTGTATACCCTACACTCTATACCCTACACTCTATACCCTACACTCTATACCCTACACTATACACTCTATACCCTACACTCTAAACCCTACACTCTATACCCTACACTATACACTCTATACCCTACACTCTACACCATACACTCTATACCCTATACTCTATACCCTACATTCTACACTCTATACCGTACACTCTATACGATACACTCTATACCCTACACTCTATCCCTACACTCTATACCCTACACTATACACTCTATACCCTACACTCTATACCATACACTCTAAACCCTACACTGTATACCCTACACTCTATACCCTACACTCTATACCCTACACTCTATACCCTACACTCTATAGCCCAACACTCTATACCGTACACTCTATACCCTACACTCTATACCCTACACTCTACACTGTATACCCTACACTCTATACCCTACACTCTACACTCTATACCCTACACTCTATACCCTACACTCTATACCATACACTCTATACCCTACACTCTATACCCTACACTCTACACTCTATACCCTACACTCTACACTCTATACCCTACACTCTATACCCTACACTCTATACTCTATACCCTACACTCTATACCCTACACTCTACACTCCATACCCTACACATTATACCATACACTCTACACCCTACACTCTACACTCTATACCCTACACTCTACACCCTACACTCTATACCCTACACTTTATACCCTACACTCTACACTCTATACCCTACACTCTATACCCTACACTCTACACCCTACACTCTATACCCTACACTCTATACCCTACACTCTACACTCTATACCCTACACTCTATACCCTACACTCTATACCCTACACTCTACCCTCTACACTCTATACCCTACACTCTATACCATACACTCTATACCCTACACTCTACACTCTATTCCCTACACTCTATACCATATACTCTATACCCTACACTCTACACTCTATTCCCTACACTCTATACCATACACTCTATACCCTACACTCTATACCCTACACTCTATACCCTACACTCTATACTCTATACCCTACACTCTATACCATATACTCTATACCCTACACTCTACACTCTATTCCCTACACTCTATACCATACACTCTATACCCTACACTCTATACCCTACACTCTATACCCTACACTCTACACCATACACTCTATACCCTAAACTCTATACCCTACACTCTATACCTTACACTCTATACCCTACACTCTACACTCTATACCCTACACTCTATACCATACACTCTATACCCTACACTCTATACCATACACTCTATACCCTACACTCTATACCCTACACTATACACTCTATACCCTACACTCTACACCATACACTCTATACCCTATACAATACACTCTATACCCTACAATCTATACCCTACACTCTATACCCTACACTGTACACTCTATACCGTACACTCTATACCATACACTCTATACCCTACACTCTATATCCTACACTCTATACCCTACACTCTACACTCTATACCCTACACTCTATACCATACACTCTAAACCCTACACTCTATACCCTACACTAAATACCCTAAACTCTACACTCTATACCCTACACTCTACACTCTATACCCTACACTCTATACCCTACACTCTATACCCTACACTCTATACCCTACACTCTACACTTTATACCCTACACTGTATACCCTACACTCTATACCCTACACTCTATACCCTATACTCTATACCCTACACTCTATAGCCCAACACTCTATACCGTACACTCTATACCCTACACTCTATACCCTACACTCTACACTCTATACCCTACACTCTATACCCTACACTCTATACCATACACTCTATACCCTACACTCTATACCCTACACTCTACACTCTATACCCTACACTCTACACTCTATACCCTACACTCTATACCCTACACTCTATACTCTATACCCTACACTATATAACCTACACTCTACACTCTATACCCTACATTCTATACCCTACACTCTATACCCTACACTATACACCCTACACTCTATACCCTACACATCATACCATACACTCTATACCCTACACTCTACACTCTATACCCTACACACTATACCCTACTTTCTACACTCTATACCCTACACTCTACACTCTATACCATACACTCTATACCCTACACTCTATACCCTACACACTATACCCTACTTTCTACACTCTATACCCTACACTCTACACCCTACACTCTATAACATACACTCTATACCCTACACTCTATACCTTACACTCTATACCCTACACTCTCCACTCTACACCCTACACTCTACACTCTATACCCTACACTCTATACCCTACACTCTACACTATATACCCTACACTCTATACCCTACACTCTATACCCTACACTCTATACCCTACACTCTATACCCTACACTCTATACCCTATACTATATACTCTATACCCTACACTCTATACCCTACAATCTATACCCTACACTCTATACCCGACACTCTATACCCTACACTCTATATCCCAACACTCTATACCCTACACTCTATACCCTACACTCTATACCCTACACTATACACTCTATACCCTCCACTCTATACCATACAATCTACACTCTATACCCTACACTCTATACCCTACACTCTACACTCTATACCCTACACACTATACCCTACTTTCTACACTCTATACCCTACACTCTACACTCTATACCATACACTCTATACCCTACACTCTATACCCTACACTCTATACCCTACACTATATACCCTACACTTTATACCCTACACTCTACACTCTATATCCTACACTCTACACTCTATACCCTACACTCTATAACATACACTCTAAACCCTACACTCTATACCCTACACTCTACACTTTATACCCTACACTCTATACCCTACACTCTATACCCTACACTCTATACCCTACACTCTACACCCTACACTCTATAACATACACTCTATACCCTACACTCTATACCTTACACTCTATACCCTACACTCTACACCCTACACTCTACACTCTATACCCTACACTCTATACCCTACACTCTATACCCTACACTCTACACTTTATACCCTACACGCTATACCCTACACTCTATACCCTACACTCTATACCCTACACTCTACACTCTATACCCTACACTCTATACCCTACACTATATACTCTATACCCTACACTCTATACCCTACAATCTATACCCTACACTCTATACCCTACACTCTATATCCCAACACTCTATACCCTACACTCTACACCCTACACTCTACACTCTATACCCTACACTCTATACCATACAATCTACACTCTATACCCTACACTCTACACTTCATACCCTACACACTATACCCTACTTTCTACACTCTATACCCTACACTCTACACTCTATACCCTACACTCTATACCCTACAATCTATACCATACACTCTATACCATACACTCTATACCCTACACTCTATACCCTACACTCTACACCCTACACTCTATACCCTGCAATCTATACCATACACTCTATACCCTACACTCTATATCATACACTCTATACCCTACACTCTACACTCTATACCCCACACTCTACACTCTATACCCTACACTCTACACCCTACACTCTATATTATACACTCTATTCCATACACTCTATACCCTACACTCTATACCCTACACTCTACACTCTAAAATCTATACCCTACTCTCTACACTCTATACCTTACACTCTATACCAAACACTCTATACCCTACACTATATACCATACACTCTATATCATACACTCTATACCGTACACTCTATACCATACACTCTATACCCTACACTCTATACCCTACACTCTACACTCTGTACCCTACACTCTATACTATACACTCTACACCCTACACTCTATACCATACACTCTATACCCTACACTCTACACTCTATACCATACACTCTACACCCTACACTCTATACCATGCACTCTATACCCTACACTCTACACTCTATACCCTACACTCTATACCCTACAATCTATACCCTACACCCTACGCTCTATACCCTACACTCTATACCCTACTCTCTACACTCTATACCGTACACTATATTCCATACACTCTATTCCATACACTCTATACCCTGCACTCTATACCCTACACTATACACTCTATACCCTACACTCTACACCATGCACTCTATATCCTATACTCTATACACTACACTCTACATTCTATACCCTACAATCTATACCCAACACTCTATACCCTACACTCTATACCATACACTCTATACCCTACACTCTATACCCTACACTCTACACCCTACACTCTATACCCTGCACTCTAATCCCTACACTCTACACTGTATACCATACACTCTATACCCTACACTATATACCCTACACTCTATACCCTACACTCTACACTCTATACCCAACACTCTATACTCTACACTCTATACCCTACACTCTACTCTTTATACCCTACACTCTATACCCTACACTCTACACTCTATACCCTACACTCTACACTCTATACCCTACACTCTATACCCTACTCTATACCATACACTCTATACCCTACACTCTATACCCTACACTCTACACTCTATACCCTACACTCTACACTCTATACCCTACACTCTATACCCTACAATCTATACCATACACTCTATACCATACACTCTATACCCTACACTCTATACCCTACACTCTACACCCGACACTCTATACCCTGCAATCTATACCATACACTCTATTCCCTACACTCTATATCACACACTCTATACCCTACACTCTATACCCTACATTCTACACTCTATACCCTACAATCTATACCCTACACTTTATACCCTACACTCTACACTCTATACCGTACACTCTATACCATACACTCTATACCCTACACTCTATACCCTACACTCTATACCCTACACTCTACACTCTATACCCTACACTCTATACCATACACTCTAAACCCTACACTCTATACCCTACACTCTATACCCTACACTCTATACCCTACACTCTACACTTTATACCCTACACTGTATACCCTACACTCTATACCCTACACTCTATACCCTACACTCTATAGCCCAACACTCTATACCGTACACTCTATACCCTACACTCTATACCCTACACTCTACACTCTATACCCTACACTCTATACCCTACACTCTACACTCTATACCCTACACTCTATACCCTACACTCTATACCATACACTCTATACCCTACACTCTATACCCTACACTCTACACTCTATACCCTACACTCTACACTCTATACCCTACACTCTATACCCTACACTCTATACTCTATACCCTACACTCTATACCCTACACTCTACACTCTATACCCTACACATTATACCATACACTCTATACCCTACACTCTACACTCTATACCCTACACTCTACACCCTACACTCTATACCCTACACTTTATACCCTACACTCTACACTCTATACCCTACACATTATACCATACACTCTATACCCTACACCCTACACTCTATACCCTACACTCTATACCCTACACTCTACACTCTATACCCTACACTCTATACCCTACACTCTATACCCTACACTCTACCCTCTACACTCTATACCCTACACTCTATACCATACACTCTATACCCTACACTCTATTCCCTACACTCTATACCATATACTCTATACCCTACACTCTACACTCTATTCCCTACACTCTATACCATATACTCTATACCCTACACTCTACACTCTATTCCCTACACTCTATACCATACACTCTATACCCTACACTCTATACCCTACACTCTATACCCTACACTCTACACCATACACTCTATACCCTAAACTCTATACCCTACACTCTACACTCTATACCCTACACTCTATACCCTACACTCTACACTCTATACCCTACACTCTATACCATACACTCTATACCCTACACTCTATACCATACACTCTATACCCTACACTCTATACCCTACACTATACACTCTATACCCTACACTCTACACCATACACTCTATACCCTATACAATACACTCTATACCCTACAATCTATACCCTACACTCTATACCCTACACTGTTCACTCTATACCGTACACTCTATACCATACACTCTATACCCTACACTCTATATCCTACACTCTATACCCTACACTCTACACTCTATACCCTACACTCTATACCATACACTCTAAACCCTACACTCTATACCCTACACTATATACCCTAAACTCTACACTCTATACCCTACACTCTACACTCTATACCCTACACTCTATACCCTACACTCTATACCCTACACTCTATACCCTACACTCTACACTTTATACCCTACACTGTATACCCTACACTCTATACCCTACACTCTATACCCTATACTATATACCCTACACTCTATAGCCCAACACTCTATACCGTACACTCTATACCCTACACTCTATACCCTACACTCTACACTCTATACAATACACTCTATACCCTACACTCTAATCCCTACACTCTACACTCTATACCCTACACTCTATACCCTACACTCTATACCATACACTCTATACCCTACACTCTATACCCTACACTCTACACTCTATACCCTACACTCTACACTCTATACCCTACACTCTATACCCTACACTATATAACCTACACTCTACACTCTATACCCTATACTCTATACCCTACACTCTATACCCTACACTCTATACCCTACACTCTACACCCTACACTCTATACCCTACACATCATACCATACACTCTATACCCTACACTCTACACTCTATACCCTACACACTATACCCTACTTTCTACACTCTATACCCTACACTCTACACTCTATACCATACACTCTATACCCTACACTCTATACCCTACACACTATACCCTACACTCTATACCAAACACTCTATACCCTACACTCTATACCCTACACTCTACACTCTATACCCTACACTCTACACTCTATACCCTACACTATATAACCTACACTCTACACTCTATACCCTACACTCTATACCCTACACTCTATACCCTACACTCTATACCCTACACTCTACACCCTACACTCTATACCCTACACATCATACCATACACTCTATACCCTACACTCTACACTCTATACCCTACACACTATACCCTACTTTCTACACTCTATACCCTACACTCTACACTCTATACCCTACACTCTATACCCTACACTCTATACCATACACTCTATACCCTACACTCTATACCCTACACTCTACACTCTATACCCTACACTCTACACTCTATACCCTACACTCTATACCCTACACTCTATACTCTATACCCTACACTATATAACCTACACTCTACACTCTATACCCTACACTCTATACCCTACACTCTATACCCTACACTCTATACCCTACACTCTACACCCTACACTCTATACCCTACACATCATACCATACACTCTATACCCTACACTCTACACTCTATACCCTACACACTATACCCTACTTTCTACACTCTATACCCTACACTCTACACTCTACACCATACACTCTATACCCTATACAATACACTCTATACCCTACAATCTATACCCTACACTCTATACCCTACACTGTACACTCTATACCGTACACTCTGTACCATACACTCTATACCCTACACTCTATATCCTACACTCTATACCCTACACTCTACACTCTATACCCTACACTCTATACCATACACTCTAAACCCTACACTCTATACCCTACACTATATACCCTAAACTCTACACTCTATACCCTACACTCTACACTCTATACCCTACACTCTATACCCTACACTCTATACCCTACACTCTATACACTACACTCTACACTTTATACCCTACACTGTATACCCTACACTCTATACCCTACACTCTATACCCTATACTCTATACCCTACACTCTATAGCCCAACACTCTATACCGTACACTCTATACCCTACACTCTATACCCTACACTCTACACTCTATACAATACACTCTATACCCTACACTCTAATCCCTACACTCTACACTCTATACCCTACACTCTATACCCTACACTCTATACCATACACTCTATACCCTACACTCTATACCCTACACTCTACACTCTATACACTACACTCTACACTCTATACCCTACACTCTATACCCTACACTCTATACTATATACCCTACACTATATAACCTACACTCTACACTCTATACCCTACAATCTATACCCTACACTCTATACCCTACACTCTATACACTACACTCTACACCCTACACTCTATACCCTACACATCATACCATACACTCTATACCCTACACTCTACACTCTATACCCTACACACTATACCCTACTTTCTACACTCTATACCCTACACTCTACACTCTATACCCTACACTCTATACCCTACACTCTATACCCTACACTCTACCCTCTACACTCTATACCCTACACTCTATACCATACACTCTATACCCTACACTCTACACTCTATTCCCTACACTCTATACCATATACTCTATACCCTACACTCTACACTCTATTCCCTACACTCTATACCATACACTCTATACCCTACACTCTATACCCTACACTCTATACCCTACACTCTATACCCTACACTCTATACCCTACACTCTATACCATATACTCTATACCCTACACTCCACACTCTATTCCCTACACTCTATACCATACACTCTATACCCTACACTCTATACCCTACACTCTATACCCTACACTCTACACCATACACTCTATACCCTAAACTCTATACCCTACACTCTACACTCTATACCCTACACTCTATACCCTACACTCTACACTCTATACCCTACACTCTATACCATACACTCTATACCCTACACTGTATACCATACACTCTATACCCTACACTCTATACCCTACACTATACACTCTATACCCTACACTCTACACCATACACTCTATACCCTATACAATACACTCTATACCCTACAATCTATACCCTACACTCTATACCCTACACTGTACACTCTATACCGTACACTCTATACCATACACTCTATACCCTACACGCTATATCCTACACTCTATACCCTACACTCTACACTCTATACCCTACACTCTATACCATACACTCTAAACCCTACACTCTACACTCTATATCCTACACTCTACACTCTATACCCTACACTCTATACCCTACACTCTACACTTTATACCCTACACTCTATACCCTACACTCTATACCCTAAACTCTACACCCTACACTCTACACTCTATACCCTACACTCTATACCCTACACTCTACACTTTATACCCTACACTGTATACCCTACACTCTATACCCTACACTCTATACCCTATACTCTATACCCTACACTCTATAGCCCAACACTCTATACCGTACACTCTATACCCTACACTCTATACCCTACACTCTACACTCTATACAATACACTCTATACCCTACACTCTAATCCCTACACTCTACACTCTATACTCTACACTCTATACCCTACACTCTATACCATACACTCTATACCCTACACTCTATACCCTACACTCTACACTCTATACCCTACACTCTACACTCTATACCCTACACTCTATACCCTACACTCTATACTCTATACCCTACACTATATAACCTACACTCTACACTCTATACCCTACACTCTATACCCTACACTCTATACCCTACACTCTATACCCTACACTGTACACCCTACACTCTATACCCTACACATCATACCATACACTCTATACCCTACACTCTACACTCTATACCCTACACTCTACACCCTACACTCTATACCCTACACTTTATACCCTACACTCTACACCCTACACTCTATACCCTACACTCTACACCCTACACTCTATACCCTACACTCTACACTCTATACCCTACACTCTATACCATGCACTCTACACCCTACACTCTATACCATACACTCTATACCCTACACTCTACACTCTATACCCTACACTCTATACCCTACACTCTACACTCTATACCCTACACTCTATACCCTACAATCTATACCCTACACTATATACCCTACACTCTATACCCTACACTCTACACTCTATATCCTACACTCTACACTCTATACCCTACACTCTATACCCTACACTCTACACTTTATACCCTACACTCTATACCCTACACTCTATACCCTACACTCTATACCCTACACTCTATAACATACACTCTATACCCTACACTCTATACCTTACACTCTATACCTTACACTCTCCACTCTACACCCTACACTCTATACCCTACACTCTATACCCTACCCTCTACACTTTATACCCTACACTCTATACCCTACACTCTATACCCTACACTCTATACCCTAAACTCTACGCTCTATACCCTACACTCTATACCCTACACTATATACTCTATACCCTACACTCTATACCCTACACTCTATACCCTAAAATCTATACACTACACTCTATACCCTACACTCTATACCCTACACTCTATATCCCAACACTCTATACCCTACACTCTATACCCTACACTCTACACTCTATACCCTACACTATACACTCTATACCCTACACTCTATACCATACAATCTACACTCTATACCCTACACTCTATACCCTACACTCTACACTCTATACCCTACACACTATACCCTACTTTCTACACTCTATACCCTACACTCTACACTCTATACCATACACTCTATACCCTACACTCTATACCCTACACTCTATACCCTACACTATATACCCTACACTTTATACCCTACACTCTACACTCTATATCCTACACTCTACACTCTATACCCTACACTCTATAACATACACTCTAAACCCTACACTCTATACCCTACACTCTACACTTTATACCCTACACTCTATACCCTACACTCTATACCCTACACTCTACACTCTATACCCTACACTCTATAACATACACTCTATACCCTACACTCTATATCTTACACTCTATACCCTACACTCTACACCCTACACTCTACACTCTATACCCTACACTCTATACCCTACACTCTATACCCTACACTCTATACCCTACACTCTACACTTTATACCCTACACTCTATACCCTACACTCTATACCCTACACTCTATACCCTACACTCTACACTCTATACCCTACACTCTATACCGTACACTATATACTCTATACCCTACACTCTATACCCTACACTCTATACCCTACAATCTATACACTACACTCTATACCCTACACTCTATATCCCAACACTCTATACCCTACACTCTATACCCTACACTCTACACCCTACACTATACACTCTATACCCTACACTCTATACCATACAATCTACACTCTATACCCTACACTCTATACCCTACACTCTACACTTCATACCCTACACACTATACCCTACTTTCTACACTCTATACCCTACACTCTACACTCTATACCCTACACTCTATACCCTACAATCTATACCATACACTCTATACCATACACTCTATACCCTACACTCTATACCCTACACTCTACACCCTACACTCTACACTCTATACAATACACTCTATACCCTACACTCTAATCCCTACACTCTACACTCTATACTCTACACTCTATACCCTACACTCTATACCCTACACTCTATACCCTACACTCTACACTCTATACCCTACACTCTACACTCTATACCCTACACTCTATACCCTACACTCTATACTCTATACCCTACACTATATAACCTACACTCTACACTCTATACCCTACACTCTATACCCTACACTCTATACCCTACACTCTATACCCTACACTGTACACCCTAGACTCTATACCCTACACATCATACCATACACTCTATACCCTACACTCTACACTCTATACCCTACACTCTACACCCTACACTCTATACCCTACACTTTATACCCTACACTCTACACCCTACACTCTATACTCTACACTCTACACCCTACACTCTATACCCTACACTCTACACTCTATACCCTACACTCTATACCATGCACTCTACACCCTACACTCTATACCATACACTCTATACCCTACACTCTACACTCTATACCCTACACTCTATACCCTACACTCTACACTCTATACCCTACACTCTATACCCTACAATCTATACCCTACAATATATACCCTACACTCTATACCCTACACTCTACACTCTATATCCTACACTCTACACTCTATGCCCTACACTCTATACCCTACACTCTACACTTTATACCCTACACTCTATACCCTACACTCTATACCCTACACTCTATACCCTACACTCTATAACATACACTCTATACCCTACACTCTATACCTTACACTCTATACCTTACACTCTCCACTCTACACCCTACACTCTATACCCTACACTCTATACCCTACCCTCTACACTTTATACCCTACACTCTATACCCTACACTCTATACCCTACACTCTATACCCTAAACTCTACGCTCTATACCCTACACTCTATACCCTACACTATATACTCTATACCCTACACTCTATACCCTACACTCTATACCCTAAAATCTATACACTACACTCTATACCCTACACTCTATACCCTACACTCTATATCCCAACACTCTATACCCTACACTCTATACCCTACACTCTACACTCTATACCCTACACTATACACTCTATACCCTACACTCTATACCATACAATCTACACTCTATACCCTACACTCTATACCCTACACTCTACACTCTATACCCTACACACTATACCCTACTTTCTACACTCTATACCCTACACTCTACACTCTATACCATACACTCTATACCCTACACTCTATACCCTACACTCTATACCCTACACTATATACCCTACACTTTATACCCTACACTCTACACTCTATATCCTACACTCTACACTCTATACCCTACACTCTATAACATACACTCTAAACCCTACACTCTATACCCTACACTCTACACTTTATACCCTACACTCTATACCCTACACTCTATACCCTACACTCTACACTCTATACCCTACACTCTATAACATACACTCTATACCCTACACTCTATATCTTACACTCTATACCCTACACTCTACACTTTATACCCTACACTCTATACCCTACACTCTATACCCTACACTCTATACCCTACACTCTACACTCTATACCCTACACTCTATACCGTACACTATATACTCTATACCCTACACTCTATACCCTACACTCTATACCCTACAATCTATACCCTACACTCTATACCCTACACTCTATATCCCAACACTCTATACCCTACACTCTATACCCTACACTCTACACCCTACACTATACACTCTATACCCTACACTCTATACCATACAATCTACACTCTATACCCTACACTCTACACTTCATACCCTACACACTATACCCTACTTTCTACACTCTATACCCTACACTCTACACTCTATACCCTACACTCTATACCCTACAATCTATACCATACACTCTATACCATACACTCTATACCCTACACTCTATACCCTACACTCTACACCCTACACTCTATACCCTGCAATCTATACCATACACTCTATACCCTACACTCTATATCATACACTCTATACCCTACACTCTACACTCTATACCCCACACTCTACACTCTATACCCTACACTCTACACCCTACACTCTATATTATACACTCTATTCCATACACTCTATACCCTACACTCTATACCCTACACTCTACACTCTAAAATCTATACCCTACTCTCTACACTCTATACCTTACACTCTATACCAAACACTCTATACCCTACACTATATACCATACACTCTATATCATACACTCTATACCGTACACTCTATACCCTACACTCCATACCCTACACTCTACACTCTGTACCCTACACTCTATACTATACACTCTACACCCTACACTCTATACCATGCACTCTATACCCTACACTCTACACTCTATACCCTACACTCTATACCCTACAATCTATACCCTACACCCTACGCTCTATACCCAACACTCTATACCCTACTCTCTACACCGTACACTATATTCCATACACTCTATTCCATACACTCTATACCCTGCACTCTATACCCTACACTATACACTCTATACCCTACACTCTACACCATACACTCTATACCCTATACTCTATACACTACACTCTACATTCTATACCCTACAATCTATACCCAACACTCTATACCCTACACTCTATACCATACACTCTATACCCTACACTCTATACCCTACACTCTACACCCTACACTCTATACCCTACACTCTAATCCCTACACTCTACACTGTATACCATACACTCTATACCCTACACTATATACCCTACACTCTATACCCTACACTCTACACTCTATACCCAACACTCTATACTCTACACTCTATACCCTACACTATATACCATACACTTCATACCCTACACTCTACACTCTATACCCTACACTCTACTCTTTATACCCTACACTCTATACCCTACACTCTACACTCTATACCCTACACTCTACACTCTATAGCCTACACTCTATACCCTACTCTATACCATACACTCTATACCCTACACTCTATACCCTACACTCTACACTCTATACCCTACACTCTACACTCTATACCCTACACTCTATACCCTACACTCTATACTCTATACCCTACACTATATACCCTACACTCTACACTCTATACCCTACACTCTATACCCTACACTCTGCACCCTACACTCTACACCCTACACTCTATGCCCTACACATTATACCATACACTCTATACCCTACACTCTACACTCTATACCCTACACTCTACACCCTACACTCTATACCCTACACTTTATACCCTACACTCTACACTCTACACCCTACACTCTATACCCTACACTCTACACCCTACACTCTATACCCTACACTCTACACTCTATACCCTACACTCTATACCATACACTCTACACCCTACACTCTATACCATACACTCTATACCCTACACTCTACACTCTATACCCTACACTCTATACCCTACACTCTACACTCTATACCCTACACTATATACCCTACACTCTATACCCTACACTCTACACTCTATATCCTACACTCTACACTCTATACCCTACACTCTATAACATACACTCTAAACCCTACACTCTATACCCTACACTCTACACTTTATACCCTACACTCTATACCCTACACTCTATACCCTACACTCTACACTCTATACCCTACACTCTATAACATACACTCTATACCCTACACTCTATACCTTACACTCTCCACTCTACACCCTACACTCTACACTCTATACCCTACACTCTATACCCTACACTCTACACTTTATACCCAACACTCTATACCCTACACTCTATACCCTACACTCTATACCCTAAACTCTACACTCTATACCCTACACTCTATACCCTACACTATATACTCTATACCTACACTCTATACCCTACAATCTATACCCTACACTCTATACCCTACACTCTATACCCTACACTCTATATCCCAACACTCTATACCCTACACTCTATATCCTACACTCTACACCCTACACTATACACTCTATACCCTACACTCTATACCATACAATCTACACTCTATACCCTACACTCTATATCATACACTATATACCCTACACTCTATACCCCACACTCTACACTCTATACCCTACACTCTACACCCTACACTCTATACCATACTATCTATTCCATACACTCTATACCATACACTCTATACCCTACACTCTACACTCTACAATCTATATCCTACTCTCTACACTCTATACCTTACACTCTATACCAAACACTCTATACCCTACACTCTATATCCTACACTCTACACCCTACACTATACACTCTATACCCTACACTCTATACCCTACACTCTATACCCTACACTCTATACCCTACACACTATACCCTACTTTCTACACTCTATACCATACACTCTATACCATACACTCTATACCCTACACTCTATACCCTACACACTATACCCTACTTTCTACACTCTATACCCTACACTCTACACTCTATACCCTACACTCTATAACATACACTCTATACCCTACACTCTATACCTTACACTCTATACCCTACACTCTCCACTCTACACCCTACACTCTACACTCTATACCCTACACTCTATACCCTACACTCTACACTTTATACCCTACACTCTATACCCTACACTCTATACCCTACACTCTATACCCTACACTCTACACTCTATACCCTACACTCTATACCCTACACTATATACTCTATACCCTACACTCTATACCCTACACTCTATACCCTACAATCTATACCCTACACTCTATACCCGACACTCTATACCCTACACTCTATATCCCAACACTCTATACCCTACACTCTATACCCTACACTCTACACTCTATACCCTACACTATATACTCTATACCCTACACTCTATACCATATAATCTACACTCTATACCCTACACTCTATACCCTACACTCTACACTCTATACCCTACACACTATACCCTACTTTCTACACTCTATACCCTACACTCTACACTCTATACCATACACTCTATACCCTACACTATATACCCTACACTTTATACCCTACACTCTACACTCTATATCCTACACTCTACACTCTATACCCTACACTCTATATCATATACTCTATACCCTACACTCTATACCCTACACTCTATAACCTACACTCTATACCCTACACTTTATACCCTACACTCTACACTCTATACCCTACACTCTATACCCTACACTCTACACACTACACTCTATACCCTACACTCTATACCCTACACTCTACACTCTATACCCTACACTCTATACCCTACACTCTATACCCTACACTCTACCCTCTACACTCTATACCCTACACTCTATACCATACACTCTATACCCTACACTCTATACCATACACTCTATACCCTACACTCTACACTCTATACCCTACACTCAATACCCTACACTCTAAACCCTACACTCTATACCCTACACTATACACTCTATACCCTACACTCTACACCATACACTCTATACCCTATACTCTATACCCTACATTCTACACTCTATACCCTACAATCTATACCCTACACTTTATACCCTACACTCTACACTCTATACCGTACACTCTATACCATACACTCTATACCCTACACTCTATACCCTACACTCTATACCCTACACTATACACTCTATACCCTACACTCTATACCATACACTCTAAACCCTACACTGTATACCCTACACTCTATACCCTACACTCTATACCCTACACTCTATACCCTACACTCTATAGCCCAACACTCTATACCGTACACTCTATACCCTACACTCTATACCCTACACTCTACACTCTATACCCTACACTCTATACCCTACACTCTACACTCTATACCCTACACTCTATACCCTACACTCTATACCATACACTCTATACCCTACACTCTATACCCTACACTCTACACTCTATACCCTACACTCTACACTCTATACCCTACACTCTATACCCTACACTCTATACTCTATACCCTACACTCTATACCCTACACTCTACACTCCATACCCTACACATTATACCATACACTCTATACCCTACACTCTACACTCTATACCCTACACTCTACACCCTACACTCTATACCCTACACTTTATACCCTACACTCTACACTCTGTACCCTACACTCTATACCCTACACTCTACACCCTACACTCTATACCCTACACTCTATACCCTACACTCTACACTCTATACCCTACACTCTATACCCTACACTCTATACCCTACACTCTACCCTCTACACTCTATACCCTACACTCTATACCATACACTCTATACCCTACACTCTACACTCTATTCCCTACACTCTATACCATATACTCTATACCCTACACTCTACACTCTATTCCCTACACTCTATACCATACACTCTATACCCTACACTCTATACCCTACACTCTATACCCTACACTCTATACCCTACACTCTATACTCTATACCCTACACTCTATACCATATACTCTATACCCTACACTCTACACTCTATTCCCTACACTCTATACCATACACTCTATACCCTACACTCTATACCCTACACTCTATACCCTACACTCTACACCATACACTCTATACCCTAAACTCTATACCCTACACTCTACACTCTATACCTTACACTCTATACCCTACACTCTACACTCTATACCCTACACTCTATACCATACACTCTATACCCTACACTCTATACCATACACTCTATACCCTACACTCTATACCCTACACTATACACTCTATACCCTACACTCTACACCATACACTCTATACCCTATACAATACACTCTATACCCTACAATCTATACCCTACACTCTATACCCTACACTGTACACTCTATACCGTACACTCTATACCATACACTCTATACCCTACACTCTATATCCTACACTCTATACCCTACACTATACACTCTATACCCTACACTCTATACCATACACTCTAAACCCTACACTCTATACCCTACACTAAATACCCTAAACTCTACACTCTATACCCTACACTCTACACTCTATACCCTACACTCTATACCCTACACTCTATACCCTACACTCTATACCCTACACTCTACACTTTATACCCTACACTGTATACCCTACACTCTATACCCTACACTCTATACCCTATACTCTATACCCTACACTCTATAGCCCAACACTCTATACCGTACACTCTATACCCTACACTCTATACCCTACACTCTACACTCTATACCCTACACTCTATACCCTACACTCTATACCATAAACTCTATACCCTACACTCTATACCCTACACTCTACACTCTATACCCTACACTCTACACTCTATACCCTACACTCTATACCCTACACTCTATACTCTATACCCTACACTATATAACCTACACTCTACACTCTATACCCTACACTCTATACCCTACACTCTATACCCTACACTCTATACCCTACACTATACACCCTACACTCTATACCCTACACATCATACCATACACTCTATACCCTACACTCTACACTCTATACCCTACACACTATACCCTACTTTCTACACTCTATACCCTACACTCTACACTCTATACCATACACTCTATACCCTACACTCTATACCCTACACACTATACCCTACTTTCTACACTCTATACCCTACACTCTACACCCTACACTCTATAACATACACTCTATACCCTACAGTCTATACCTTACACTCTATACCCTACACTCTCCACTCTACACCCTACACTCTACACTCTATACCCTACACTCTATACCCTACACTCTACACTATATACCCTACACTCTATACCCTACACTCTATACCCTACACTCTATACCCTACACTCTACACTCTATACCCTACACTCTATACCCTATACTATATATTCTATACCCTACACTCTATACCCTACAATCTATACCCTACACTCTATACCCGACACTCTATACCCTACACTCTATATCCCAACACTCTATACCCTACACTCTATACCCTACACTCTACACTCTATACCCTACACTATACACTCTATACCCTACACTCTATACCATACAATCTACACTCTATACCCTACACTCTATACCCTACACTCTACACTCTATACCCTACACACTATACCCTACTTTCTACACTCTATAACCTACACTCTACACTCTATACCATACACTCTATACCCTACACTCTATACCCTACACTCTATACCCTACACTATATACCCTACACTTTATACCCTACACTCTACACTCTATACCCCACACTCTACACTCTATACCCTACACTCTACACCCTACACTCTATACCATACTATCTATTCCATACACTCTATACCATACACTCTATACCCTACACTCTACACTCTACAATCTATATCCTACTCTCTACACTCTATACCTTACACTCTATACCAAACACTATATACCATACACAATATATCATACACTCTATACCGTACACTCTATACCCTACACTCTATACCCTACACTCTATACCCTACACTCTATACCCTACACTCTATACCCTACACACTATACCCTACTTTCTACACTCTATACCATACACTCTATACCATACACTCTATACCCTACACTCTATACCCTACACACTATACCCTACTTTCTACACTCTATACCCTACACTCTACACTCTATACCCTACACTCTATAACATACACTCTATACCCTACACTCTATACCTTACACTCTATACCCTACACCCTACACTCTACACTCTATACCCTACACTCTATACCCTACACTCTACACTTTATACCCTACACTGTATACCCTACACTCTATACCCTACACTCTATACCCTATACTCTATACCCTACACTCTATAGCCCAACACTCTATACCGTACACTCTATACCCTACACTCTATACCCTACACTCTACACTCTATACCCTACACTCTATACCCTACACTCTACACTCTATACCCTACACTCTATACCCTACACTCTATACCATACACTCTATACCCTACACTCTATACCCTACACTCTACACTCTATACCCTACACTCTACACTCTATACCCTACACTCTATACCCTACACTCTATACTCTATACCCTACACTCTATACCCTACACTCTACACTCCATACCCTACACATTATACCATACACTCTATACCCTACACTCTACACTCTATACCCTACACTCTACACCCTACACTCTATACCCTACACTTTATACCCTACACTCTACACTCTGTACCCTACACTCTATACCCTACACTCTACACCCTACACTCTATACCCTACACTCTATACCCTACACTCTACACTCTATACCCTACACTCTATACCCCACACTCTATACCCTACACTCTACCCTCTACACTCTATACCCTACACTCTATACCATACACTCTATACCCTACACTCTACACTCTATTCCCTACACTCTATACCATATACTCTATACCCTACACTCTATACCCTACACTCTATACTCTATACCCTACACTCTATACCATATACTCTATACCCTACACTCTACACTCTATTCCCTACACTCTATACCATACACTCTATACCCTACACTCTATACCCTACACTCTATACCCTACACTCTACACCATACACTCTATACCCTAAACTCTATACCCTACACTCTACACTCTATACCTTACACTCTATACCCTACACTCTACACTCTATACCCTACACTCTATACCATACACTCTATACCCTACACTCTATACCATACACTCTATACCCTACACTCTATACCCTACACAATACACTCTATACCCTACACTCTACACCATACACTCTATACCCTATACAATACACTCTATACCCTACAATCTATACCCTACACTCTATACCCTACACTGTACACTCTATACCGTACACTCTATACCATACACTCTATACCCTACACTCTATATCCTACACTCTATACCCTACACTCTACACTCTATACCCTACACTCTATACCATACACTCTAAACCCTACACTCTATACCCTACACTAAATACCCTAAACTCTACACTCTATACCCTACACTCTACACTCTATACCCTACACTCTACACCCTACACTCTATACCCTACACTCTATACCCTACACTCTACACTCTATACCCTACACTCTATA
The DNA here is from genome assembly GCF_032444005.1 of Ranitomeya imitator. Classification (NCBI taxonomy): domain Eukaryota; kingdom Metazoa; phylum Chordata; class Amphibia; order Anura; family Dendrobatidae; genus Ranitomeya; species Ranitomeya imitator. The sequence goes on along the minus strand of NW_027194747.1, from coordinate 594,715 downwards.
CCCTACACTCTATACCCTACACTCTACCCTCTACACTCTATACCCTACACTCTATACCATACACTCTATACCCTACACTCTACACTCTATTCCCTACACTCTATACCATATACTCTATACCCTACACTCTACACTCTATTCCCTACACTCTATACCATACACTCTATACCCTACACTCTATACCCTACACTCTATACCCTACACTCTATACCCTACACTCTATACTCTATACCCTACACTCTATACCATATACTCTATACCCTACACTCTACACTCTATTCCCTACACTCTATACCATACACTCTATACCCTACACTCTATACCCTACACTCTATACCCTACACTCTACACCATACACTCTATACCCTAAACTCTATACCCTACACTCTACACTCTATACCTTACACTCTATACCCTACACTCTACACTCTATACCCTACACTCTATACCATACACTCTATACCCTACACTCTATACCCTACACAATACACTCTATACCCTACACTCTACACCATACACTCTATACCCTATACAATACACTCTATACCCTACAATCTATACCCTACACTCTATACCCTACACTGTACACTCTATACCGTACACTCTATACCATACACTCTATACCCTACACTCTATATCCTACACTCTATACCCTACACTCTACACTCTATACCCTACACTCTATACCATACACTCTAAACCCTACACTCTATACCCTACACTAAATACCCTAAACTCTACACTCTATACCCTACACTCTACACTCTATACCCTACACTCTATACCCTACACTCTATACCCTACACTCTATACCCTACACTCTACACTTTATACCCTACACTGTATACCCTACACTCTATACCCTACACTCTATATCCTATACTCTATACCCTACACTCTATAGCCCAACACTCTATACCGTACACTCTATACCCTACACTCTATACCCTACACTCTACACTCTATACCCTACACTCTATACCCTACACTCTATACCATACACTCTATACCCTACACTCTATACCCTACACTCTACACTCTATACCCTACACTCTATACTCTATACCCTACACTATATAACCTACACTCTACACTCTATACCCTACACTCTATACCCTACACTCTATACCCTACACTCTATACCCTACACTATACACCCTACACTCTATACCCTACACATCATACCATACACTCTATACCCTACACTCTACACTCTATACCCTACACACTATACCCTACTTTCTACACTCTATACCCTACACTCTACACTCTATACCATACACTCTATACCCTACACTCTATATCCTACACACTATACCCTACTTTCTACACTCTATACCCTACACTCTACACCCTACACTCTATAACATACACTCTATACCCTACACTCTATACCTTACACTCTATACCCTACACTCTCCACTCTACACCCTACACTCTACACTCTATACCCTACACTCTATACCCTACACTCTACACTATATACCCTACACTCTATACCCTACACTCTATACCCTACACTCTATACCCTACACTCTACACTCTATACCCTACACTCTATACCCTATACTATATACTCTATACCCTACACTCTATACCCTACAATCTATACCCTACACTCTATACCCGACACTCTATACCCTACACTCTATATCCCAACACTCTATACCCTACACTCTATACCCTACACTCTACACTCTATACCCTACACTATACACTCTATACCCTACACTCTATACCATACAATCTACACTCTATACCCTACACTCTATACCCTACACTCTACACTCTATACCCTACACACTATAACCTACTTTCTACACTCTATACCCTACACTCTACACTCTATACCATACACTCTATACCCTACACTCTATACCCTACACTCTATACCCTACACTATATACCCTACACTTTATACCCTACACTCTACACTCTATACCCCACACTCTACACTCTATACCCTACACTCTACACCCTACACTCTATACCATACTATCTATTCCATACACTCTATACCATACACTCTATACCCTACACTCTACACTCTACAATCTATATCCTACTCTCTACACTCTATACCTTACACTCTATACCAAACACTATATACCATACACAATATATCATACACTCTATACCGTACACTCTATACCCTACACTCTATACCCTACACTCTATACCCTACACTCTATACCCTACACTCTATACCCTACACACTATACCCTACTTTCTACACTCTATACCATACACTCTATACCATACACTCTATACCCTACACTCTATACCCTACACACTATACCCTACTTTCTACACTCTATACCCTACACTCTACACTCTATACCCTACACTCTATAACATACACTCTATACCCTACACTCTATACCTTACACTCTATACCCTACACTCTCCACTCTACACCCTACACTCTACACTCTATACCCTACACTCTATACCCTACACTCTACACTTTATACCCTACACTCTATACCCTACACTCTATACCCTACACTCTATACCCTACACTCTACACTCTATACCCTACACTCTATACCCTACACTATATACTCTATACCCTACACTCTATACCCTACACTCTATACCCTACAATCTATACCCTACACTCTATACCCGACACTCTATACCCTACACTCTATATCCCAACACTCTATACCCTACACTCTATACCCTACACTCTACACTCTATACCCTACACTATACACTCTATACCCTACACTCTATACCATACAATCTACACTCTATACCCTACACTCTATACCCTACACTCTACACTCTATAATCTTCACACTATACCCTACTTTCTACACTCTATACCCTACACTCTACACTCTATACCATACACTCTATACCCTACACTATATACCCTACACTTTATACCCTACACTCTACACTCTATATCCTACACTCTACACTCTATACCCTACACTCTATATCATATACTCTATACCCTACACTCTATACCCTACACTCTATAACCTACACTCTATACCCTACACTTTATACCCTACACTCTACACTCTATACCCTACACTCTATACCCTACACTCTACACCCTACACTCTATACCCTACACTCTATACCCTACACTCTACACTCTATACCCTACACTCTATACCCTACACTCTATACCCTACACTCTACCCTCTACACTCTATACCCTACACTCTATACCATACACTCTATACCCTACACTCTATACCATACACTCTATACCCTACACTCTACACTCTATACCCTACACTCAATACCCTACACTCTAAACCCTACACTCTATACCCTACACTATACACTCTATACCCTACACTCTACACCATACACTCTATACCCTATACTCTATACCCTACATTCTACACTCTATACCCTACAATCTATACCCTACACTTTATACCCTACACTCTACACTCTATACCGTACACTCTATACCATACACTCTATACCCTACACTCTATACCCTACACTCTATACCCTACACTATACACTCTATACCCTACACTCTATACCATACACTCTAAACCCTACACTGTATACCCTACACTCTATACCCTACACTCTATACCCTACACTCTATACCCTACACTCTATACCCTACACTCTATACCCTATACTCTATACCCTACACTCTATAGCCCAACACTCTATACCGTACACTCTATACCCTACACTCTATACCCTACACTCTACACTCTATACCCTACACTCTATACCCTACACTCTATACCATACACTCTATACCCTACACTCTATACCCTACACTCTACACTCTATACCCTACACTCTACACTCTATACCCTACACTCTATACCCTACACTCTATACTCTATACCCTACACTATATAACCTACACTCTACACTCTATACCCTACACTCTATACCCTACACTCTATACCCTACACTCTATACCCTACACTATACACCCTACACTCTATACCCTACACATCATACCATACACTCTATACCCTACACTCTACACTCTATACCCTACACACTATACCCTACTTTCTACACTCTATACCCTACACTCTACACTCTATACCATACACTCTATACCCTACACTCTATACCCTACACACTATACCCTACTTTCTACACTCTATACCCTACACTCTACACCCTACACTCTATAACATACACTCTATACCCTACACTCTATACCTTACACTCTATACCCTACACTCTCCACTCTACACCCTACACTCTACACTCTATACCCTACACTCTATACCCTACACTCTACACTATATACCCTACACTCTATACCCTACACTCTATACCCTACACTCTATACCCTACACTCTACACTCTATACCCTACACTCTATACCCTATACTATATACTCTATACCCTACACTCTATACCCTACAATCTATACCCTACACTCTATACCCGACACTCTATACCCTACACTCTATATCCCAACACTCTATACCCTACACTCTATACCCTACACTCTACACTCTATACCCTACACTATACACTCTATACCCTACACTCTATACCATACAATCTACACTCTATACCCTACACTCTATACCCTACACTCTACACTCTATACCCTACACACTATACCCTACTTTCTACACTCTATACCCTACACTCTACACTCTATACCATACACTCTATACCCTACACTCTATACCCTACACTCTATACCCTACACTATATACCCTACACTTTATACCCTACACTCTACACTCTATATCCTACACTCTACACTCTATACCCTACACTCTATAACATACACTCTAAACCCTACACTCTATACCCTACACTCTACACTTTATACCCTACACTCTATACCCTACACTCTATACCCTACACTCTATACCCTACACTCTACACATAGTAACATAGTAACATAGTAACATAGTTAGTAAGGCCGAAAAAAGACATTTGTCCATCCAGTTCAGCCTATATTCCATCATAATAAATACCCAGATCTACGTCCTTCTACAGAACCTAATAATTGTATGATACAATATTGTTCTGCTCCAGGAAGACATCCAGGCCTCTCTTGAACCCCTCGACTGAGTTCGCCATCACCACCTCCTCAGGCAAGCAATTCCAGATTCTCACTGCCCTAACAGTAAAGAATCCTCTTCTATGTTGGTGGAAAAACCTTCTCTCCTCCAGACGCAAAGAATGCCCCCTTGTGCCCGTCACCTTCCTTGGTATAAACAGATCCTCAGCGAGATATTTGTATTGTCCCCTTATATACTTATACATGGTTATTAGATCGCCCCTCAGTCGTCTTTTTTCTAGACTAAATAATCCTAATTTCGCTAATCTATCTGGGTATTGTAGTTCTCCCATCCCCTTTATTAATTTTGTTGCCCTCCTTTGTACTCTCTCTAGTTCCATTATATCCTTCCTGAGCACCGGTGCCCAAAACTGGACACAGTACTCCATGTGCGGTCTAACTAGGGATTTGTACAGAGGCAGTATAATGCTCTCATCATGTGTATCCAGACCTCTTTTAATGCACCCCATGATCCTGTTTGCCTTGGCAGCTGCTGCCTGGCACTGGCTGCTCCAGGTAAGTTTATCATTAACTAGGATCCCCAAGTCCTTCTCCCTGTCAGATTTACCCAGTGGTTTCCCGTTCAGTGTGTAATGGTGATATTGATTCCCTCTTCCCATGTGTATAACCTTACATTTATCATTGTTAAACCTCATCTGCCACCTTTCAGCCCAAGTTTCCAACTTATCCAGATCCATCTGTAGCAGAATACTATCTTCTCTTGTATTAACTGCTTTACATAGTTTTGTATCATCTGCAAATATCGATATTTTACTGTGTAAACCTTCTACCAGATCATTAATGAATATGTTGAAGAGAACAGGTCCCAATACTGACCCCTGCGGTACCCCACTGGTCACAGCGACCCAGTTAGAGACTATACCATTTATAACCACCCTCTGCTTTCTATCACTAAGCCAGTTACTAACCCATTTACACACATTTTCCCCCAGACCAAGCATTCTCATTTTGTGTACCAACCTCTTGTGCGGCACGGTATCAAACGCTTTGGAAAAATCGAGATATACCACGTCCAATGACTCACCGTGGTCCAGTCTATAGCTTACCTCTTCATAAAAACTGATTAGATTGGTTTGACAGGAGCGATTTCTCATAAACCCATGCTGATATGGACTTAAACAGTTATTCTCATTGAGATAATCCAGAATAACATCCCTCAGAAACCCTTCAAATATTTTACCAACAATAGAGGTTAGACTTACTGGCCTATAATTTCCAGGTTCACTTTTAGAGCCCTTTTTGAATATTGGCACCACATTTGCTATGCGCCAGTCCTGCGGAACAGACCCTGTCGCTATAGAGTCACTAAAAATAAGAAATAATGGTTTATCTATTACATTACTTAGTTCTCTTAGTACTCGTGGGTGTATGCCATCCGGACCCGGAGATTTATCTATTTTAATCTTATTTAGCCGGTTTCGCACCTCTTCTTGGGTTAGATTGGTGACCCTTAATATAGGGTTTTCATTGTTTCTTGGGATTTCACCTAGCATTTCATTTTCCACCGTGAATACCGTGGAGAAGAAGGTGTTTAATATGTTAGCTTTTTCCTCGTCATCTACAACCATTCTTTCCTCACTATTTTTTAAGGGGCCTACATTTTCAGTTTTTATTCTTTTACTATTAATATAGTTGAAGAACAGTTTGGGATTAGTTTTACTCTCCTTAGCAATGTGCTTCTCTGTTTCCTTTTTGGCAGCTTTAATTAGTTTTTTAGATAAAGTATTTTTCTCCCTATAGTTTTTTAGAGCTTCAATGGTGCCATCCTGCTTTAATAGTGCAAATGCTTTCTTTTTACTGTTAATTGCCTGTCTTACTTCTTTGTTTAGCCACATTGGGTTTTTCCTATTTCTAGTCCTTTTATTCCCACAAGGTATAAACCGCTTACACTGCCTATTTAGGATGTTCTTAAACATTTCCCATTTATTATCTGTATTCTCATTTCTGAGGATATTGTCCCAGTCTACCAGATTAAGGGCATCTCTAAGCTGTTCAAACTTTGCCTTCCTAAAGTTCAATGTTTTTGTGACTCCCTGACAAGTCCCCCTAGTGAAAGACAGGTGAAACTGCACAATATTGTGGTCGCTATTTCCTAAATGCCCAACCACCTGCAGATTTGTTATTCTGTCAGGTCTATTAGATAGTATTAGGTCTAAAAGTGCTGCTCCTCTGGTTGGATTCTGCACCAATTGTGAAAGATAATTTTTCTTGGTTATTAGCAGAAACCTGTTGCCTTTATGGGTTTCACAGGTTTCTGTTTCCCAGTTAATATCCGGGTAGTTAAAGTCCCCCATAACCAGGACCTCATTATGGGTTGCAGCTTCATCTATCTGCTTTAGAAGTAGACTTTCCATGCTTTCTGTTATATTTGGGGGTTTGTAACAGACCCCAATGAGAATTTTGTTACCATTTTTCCCTCCATGAATTTCAACCCATATGGACTCGACATCCTCATTCCCTTCGCTAATATCCTCCCTTAAAGTGGACTTTAGACAAGACTTTACATAGAGACAAACCCCTCCTCCTCTCCGATTTTTACGATCCTTTCTAAACAGACTGTAACCCTGTAAGTTAACTGCCCAGTCATAGCTTTCATCTAACCATGTCTCGGTTATTCCCACTATGTCAAAGTTACCTGTAGATATTTCTGCTTCTAGTTCTTCCATCTTGTTTGTCAGGCTTCTGGCGTTTGCGAGCATGCAGTTTAGAGGATTTTGTTTTGTTCCAATCTCCTCACTGTGGATTGTTTTAGAAATGTTCTTACCTCCCTTCTGAGTATGTTTTCCTGGGTCGTCTTTGTTCGAGTCTAATGTTTTTCTTCCCGTCCCCTCTTCTTCTAGTTTAACGCCCTCCCTCTAGTTTACACCCTACACTCTATAACATACACTCTATACCCTACACTCTATACCTTACACTCTATACCCTACACTCTACACCCTACACTCTACACTCTATACCCTACACTCTATACCCTACACTCTATACCCTACACTCTACACTTTATACCCTACACGCTATACCCTACACTCTATACCCTACACTCTATACCCTACACTCTACACTCTATACCCTACACTCTATACCCTACACTATATACTCTATACCCTACACTCTATACCCTACACTCTATACCCTACAATCTATACCCTACACTCTATACCCTACACTCTATATCCCAACACTCTATACCCTACACTCTACACCCTACACTCTACACTCTATACCCTACACTCTATACCATACAATCTACACTCTATACCCTACACTCTACACTTCATACCCTACACACTATACCCTACTTTCTACACTCTATACCCTACACTCTACACTCTATACCCTACACTCTATACCCTACAATCTATACCATACACTCTATACCATACACTCTATACCCTACACTCTATACCCTACACTCTACACCCTACACTCTATACCCTGCAATCTATACCATACACTCTATACCCTACACTCTATATCATACACTCTATACCCTACACTCTACACTCTATACCCCACACTCTACACTCTATACCCTACACTCTACACCCTACACTCTATATTATACACTCTATTCCATACACTCTATACCCTACACTCTATACCCTACACTCTACACTCTAAAATCTATACCCTACTCTCTACACTCTATACCTTACACTCTATACCAAACACTCTATACCCTACACTATATACCATACACTCTATATCATACACTCTATACCGTACACTCTATACCATACACTCTATACCCTACACTCTATACCCTACACTCTACACTCTGTACCCTACACTCTATACTATACACTCTACACCCTACACTCTATACCATACACTCTATACCCTACACTCTACACTCTATACCATACACTCTACACCCTACACTCTATACCATGCACTCTATACCCTACACTCTACACTCTATACCCTACACTCTATACCCTACAATCTATACCCTACACCCTACGCTCTATACCCTACACTCTATACCCTACTCTCTACACTCTATACCGTACACTATATTCCATACACTCTATTCCATACACTCTATACCCTGCACTCTATACCCTACACTATACACTCTATACCCTACACTCTACACCATGCACTCTATACCCTATACTCTATACACTACACTCTACATTCTATACCCTACAATCTATACCCAACACTCTATACCCTACACTCTATACCATACACTCTATACCCTACACTCTATACCCTACACTCTACACCCTACACTCTATACCCTGCACTCTAATCCCTACACTCTACACTGTATACCATACACTCTATACCCTACACTATATACCCTACACTCTATACCCTACACTCTACACTCTATACCCAACACTCTATACTCTACACTCTATACCCTACACTCTATACCATACACTCCATACCCTACACTCTACACTCTATACCCTACACTCTACTCTTTATACCCTACACTCTATACCCTACACTCTACACTCTATACCCTACACTCTACACTCTATACCCTACACTCTATACCCTACTCTATACCATACACTCTATACCCTACACTCTATACCCTACACTCTACACTCTATACCCTACACTCTACACTCTATACCCTACACTCTATACCCTACAATCTATACCATACACTCTATACCATACACTCTATACCCTACACTCTATACCCTACACTCTACACCCTACACTCTATACCCTGCAATCTATACCATACACTCTATTCCCTACACTCTATATCACACACTCTATACCCTACACTCTACACTCTATACCCCACACTCTACACTCTATACCCTACACTCTACACCCTACACTCTATATTATACACTCTATTCCATACACTCTATACCTTGCACTTTATACCCTACACTCTACACTCTAAAATCTATACCCTACTCTCTACACTCTATACCCTACACTCTACACCCTACACTCTATACCCTACACTCTATACCCTACACTCTACACTCTATACCCTACACTCTATACCCTACACTCTATACCCTACACTCTACCCTCTACACTCTATACCCTACACTCTATACCCTACACTCTACCCTCTACACTCTATACCCTACACTCTATACCATACACTCTATACCCTACACTCTACACTCTATACCCTACACTCAATACCCTACACTCTAAACCCTACACTCTATACCCTACACTATACACTCTATACCCTACACTCTACACCATACACTCTATACCCTATACTCTATACCCTACATTCTACACTCTATACCCTACAATCTATACCCTACACTTTATACCCTACACTCTACACTCTATACCGTACACTCTATACCATACACTCTATACCCTACACTCTATACCCTACACTCTATACCCTACACTCTACACTCTATACCCTACACTCTATACCATACACTCTAAACCCTACACTCTATACCCTACACTCTATACCCTACACTCTATACCCTACACTCTACACTTTATACCCTACACTGTATACCCTACACTCTATACCCTACACTCTATACCCTACACTCTATACCCTACACTCTATAGCCCAACACTCTATACCGTACACTCTATACCCTACACTCTATACCCTACACTCTACACTCTATACCCTACACTCTATACCCTACACTCTACACTCTATACCCTACACTCTATACCCTACACTCTATACCATACACTCTATACCCTACACTCTATACCCTACACTCTACACTCTATACCCTACACTCTACACTCTATACCCTACACTCTATACCCTACACTCTATACTCTATACCCTACACTCTATACCCTACACTCTACACTCTATACCCTACACATTATACCATACACTCTATACCCTACACTCTACACTCTATACCCTACACTCTACACCCTACACTCTATACCCTACACTTTATACCCTACACTCTACACTCTATACCCTACACATTATACCATACACTCTATACCCTACACCCTATACCCTACACTCTATACCCTACACTCTACACTCTATACCCTACACTCTATACCCTACACTCTATACCCTACACTCTACCCTCTACACTCTATACCCTACACTCTATACCATACACTCTATACCCTACACTCTATTCCCTACACTCTATACCATATACTCTATACCCTACACTCTACACTCTATTCCCTACACTCTATACCATACACTCTATACCCTACACTCTATACCCTACACTCTATACCCTACACTCTATACCCTACACTCTATACTCTATACCCTACACTCTATACCATATACTCTATACCCTACACTCTACACTCTATTCCCTACACTCTATACCATACACTCTATACCCTACACTCTATACCCTACACTCTATACCCTACACTCTACACCATACACTCTATACCCTAAACTCTATACCCTACACTCTACACTCTATACCCTACACTCTATACCCTACACTCTACACTCTATACCCTACACTCTATACCATACACTCTATACCCTACACTCTATACCATACACTCTATACCCTACACTCTATACCCTACACTATACACTCTATACCCTACACTCTACACCATACACTCTATACCCTATACAATACACTCTATACCCTACAATCTATACCCTACACTCTATACCCTACACTGTACACTCTATACCGTACACTCTATACCATACACTCTATACCCTACACTCTATATCCTACACTCTATACCCTACACTCTACACTCTATACCCTACACTCTATACCATACACTCTAAACCCTACACTCTATACCCTACACTATATACCCTAAACTCTACACTCTATACCCTACACTCTACACTCTATACCCTACACTCTATACCCTACACTCTATACCCTACACTCTATACCCTACACTCTACACTTTATACCCTACACTGTATACCCTACACTCTATACCCTACACTCTATACCCTATACTCTATACCCTACACTCTATAGCCCAACACTCTATACCGTACACTCTATACCCTACACTCTATACCCTACACTCTACACTCTATACAATACACTCTATACCCTACACTCTAATCCCTACACTCTACACTCTATACCCTACACTCTATACCCTACACTCTATACCATACACTCTATACCCTACACTCTATACCCTACACTCTACACTTTATACCCTACACTCTATACCCTACACTCTACACTCTATAACATACACTCTAAACCCTACACTCTATACCCTACACTCTACACTTTATACCCTACACTCTATACCCTACACTCTATACCCTACACTCTACACCCTACACTCTATAACATACACTCTATACCCTACACTCTATACCTTACACTCTATACCCTACACTCTACACCCTACACTCTACACTCTATACCCTACACTCTATACCCTACACTCTATACCCTACACTCTACACTTTATACCCTACACGCTATACCCTACACTCTATACCCTACACTCTATACCCTACACTCTACACTCTATACCCTACACTCTATACCCTACACTATATACTCTATACCCTACACTCTATACCCTACACTCTATACCCTACAATCTATACCCTACACTCTATACCCTACACTCTATATCCCAACACTCTATACCCTACACTCTACACCCTACACTCTACACTCTATACCCTACACTCTATACCATACAATCTACACTCTATACCCTACACTCTACACTTCATACCCTACACACTATACCCTACTTTCTACACTCTATACCCTACACTCTACACTCTATACCCTACACTCTATACCCTACAATCTATACCATACACTCTATACCATACACTCTATACCCTACACTCTATACCCTACACTCTACACCCTACACTCTATACCCTGCAATCTATACCATACACTCTATACCCTACACTCTATATCATACACTCTATACCCTACACTCTACACTCTATACCCCACACTCTACACTCTATACCCTACACTCTACACCCTACACTCTATATTATACACTCTATTCCATACACTCTATACCCTACACTCTATACCCTACACTCTACACTCTAAAATCTATACCCTACTCTCTACACTCTATACCTTACACTCTATACCAAACACTCTATACCCTACACTATATACCATACACTCTATATCATACACTCTATACCGTACACTCTATACCATACACTCTATACCCTACACTCTATACCCTACACTCTGTACCCTACACTCTATACTATACACTCTACACCCTACACTCTATACCATACACTCTATACCCTACACTCTACACTCTATACCATACACTCTACACCCTACACTCTATACCATGCACTCTATACCCTACACTCTACACTCTATACCCTACACTCTATACCCTACAATCTATACCCTACACCCTACGCTCTATACTCTACACTCTATACCCTACTCTCTACACTCTATACCGTACACTATATTCCATACACTCTATTCCATACACTCTATACCCTGCACTCTATACCCTACACTATATACTCTATACCCTACACTCTACACCATGCACTCTATACCCTATACTCTATACACTACACTCTACATTCTATACCCTACAATCTATACCCAACACTCTATACCCTACACTCTATACCATACACTCTATACCCTACACTCTATACCCTACACTCTACACCCTACACTCTATACCCTGCACTCTAATCCCTACACTCTACACTGTATACCATACACTCTATACCCTACACTATATACCCTACACTCTATACCCTACACTCTACACTCTATACCCAACACTCTATACTCTACACTCTATACCCTACACTCTATACCATACACTCCATACCCTACACTCTACACTCTATACCCTACACTCTACTCTTTATACCCTACACTCTATACCCTACACTCTACACCCTACACTCTACACTCTATACCCTACACTCTATACCCTACTCTATACCATACACTCTATACCCTACACTCTATACCCTACACTCTACACTCTATACCCTACACTCTACACTCTATACCCTACACTCTATACCCTACAATCTATACCATACACTCTATACCATACACTCTATACCCTACACTCTATACCCTACACTCTACACCCTACACTCTATACCCTGCAATCTATACCATACACTCTATTCCCTACACTCTATATCACACACTCTATACCCTACACTCTACACTCTATACCCCACACTCTACACTCTATACCCTACACTCTACACCCTACACTCTATATTATACACTCTATTCCATACACTCTATACCTTGCACTTTATACCCTACACTCTACACTCTAAAATCTATACCCTACTCTCTACACTCTATACCCTACACTCTACACCCTACACTCTATACCCTACACTCTATACCCTACACTCTACACTCTATACCCTACACTCTATACCCTACACTCTATACCCTACACTCTACCCTCTACACTCTATACCCTACACTCTATACCCTACACTCTACCCTCTACACTCTATACCCTACACTCTATACCATACACTCTATACCCTACACTCTACACTCTATACCCTACACTCAATACCCTACACTCTAAACCCTACACTCTATACCCTACACTATACACTCTATACCCTACACTCTACACCATACACTCTATACCCTATACTCTATACCCTACATTCTACACTCTATACCCTACAATCTATACCCTACACTTTATACCCTACACTCTACACTCTATACCGTACACTCTATACCATACACTCTATACCCTACACTCTATACCCTACACTCTATACCCTACACTCTACACTCTATACCCTACACTCTATACCATACACTCTAAACCCTACACTCTATACCCTACACTCTATACCCTACACTCTATACCCTACACTCTACACTTTATACCCTACACTGTATACCCTACACTCTATACCCTACACTCTATACCCTACACTCTATACCCTACACTCTATAGCCCAACACTCTATACCGTACACTCTATACCCTACACTCTATACCCTACACTCTACACTCTATACCCTACACTCTATACCCTACACTCTACACTCTATACCCTACACTCTATACCCTACACTCTATACCATACACTCTATACCCTACACTCTATACCCTACACTCTACACTCTATACCCTACACTCTACACTCTATACCCTACACTCTATACCCTACACTCTATACTCTATACCCTACACTCTATACCCTACACTCTACACTCTATACCCTACACATTATACCATACACTCTATACCCTACACTCTACACTCTATACCCTACACTCTACACCCTACACTCTATACCCTACACTTTATACCCTACACTCTACACTCTATACCCTACACATTATACCATACACTCTATACCCTACACCCTACACTCTATACCCTACACTCTATACCCTACACTCTACACTCTATACCCTACACTCTATACCCTACACTCTATACCCTACACTCTACCCTCTACACTCTATACCCTACACTCTATACCATACACTCTATACCCTACACTCTATTCCCTACACTCTATACCATATACTCTATACCCTACACTCTACACTCTATTCCCTACACTCTATACCATACACTCTATACCCTACACTCTATACCCTACACTCTATACCCTACACTCTATACCCTACACTCTATACTCTATACCCTACACTCTATACCATATACTCTATACCCTACACTCTACACTCTATTCCCTACACTCTATACCATACACTCTATACCCTACACTCTATACCCTACACTCTATACCCTACACTCTACACCATACACTCTATACCCTAAACTCTATACCCTACACTCTACACTCTATACCCTACACTCTATACCCTACACTCTACACTCTATACCCTATACTCTATACCATACACTCTATACCCTACACTCTATACCATACACTCTATACCCTACACTCTATACCCTACACTATACACTCTATACCCTACACTCTACACCATACACTCTATACCCTATACAATACACTCTATACCCTACAATCTATACCCTACACTCTATACCCTACACTGTACACTCTATACCGTACACTCTATACCATACACTCTATACCCTACACTCTATATCCTACACTCTATACCCTACACTCTACACTCTATACCCTACACTCTATACCATACACTCTAAACCCTACACTCTATACCCTACACTATATACCCTAAACTCTACACTCTATACCCTACACTCTACACTCTATACCCTACACTCTATACCCTACACTCTATACCCTACACTCTATACCCTACACTCTACACTTTATACCCTACACTGTATACCCTACACTCTATACCCTACACTCTATACCCTATACTCTATACCCTACACTCTATAGCCCAACACTCTATACCGTACACTCTATACCCTACACTCTATACCCTACACTCTACACTCTATACAATACACTCTATACCCTACACTCTAATCCCTACACTCTACACTCTATACCCTACACTCTATACCCTACACTCTATACCATACACTCTATACCCTACACTCTATACCCTACACTCTACACTCTATACCCTACACTCTACACTCTATACCCTACACTCTATACCCTACACTCTATACCCTACACTATATAACCTACACTCTACACTCTATACCCTACACTCTATACCCTACACTCTATACCCTACACTCTATACCCTACACTCTACACCCTACACTCTATACCCTACACATCATACCATACACTCTATACCCTACACTCTACACTCTATACCCTACACACTATACCCTACTTTCTACACTCTATACCCTACACAATACACTCTATACCCTACACTCTACACCATACACTCTATACCCTATACAATACACTCTATACCCTACAATCTATACCCTACACTCTATACCCTACACTGTACACTCTATACCGTACACTCTATACCATACACTCTATACCCTACACTCTATATCCTACACTCTATACCCTACACTCTACACTCTATACCCTACACTCTATACCATACACTCTAAACCCTACACTCTATACCCTACACTAAATACCCTAAACTCTACACTCTATACCCTACACTCTACACTCTATACCCTACACTCTACACCCTACACTCTATACCCTACACTCTATAACCTACACTCTACACTCTATACCCTACACTCTATACCCTACACTCTATACCCTACACTCTACCCTCTACACTCTATACCCTACACTCTATACCATACACTCTATACCCTACACTCTACACTCTATTCCCTACACTCTATACCATATACTCTATACCCTACACTCTACACTCTATTCCCTACACTCTATACCATACACTCTATACCCTACACTCTATACCCTACACTCTATACCCTACACTCTATACCCTACACTCTATACTCTATACCCTACACTCTATACCATATACTCTATACCCTACACTCTACACTCTATTCCCTACACTCTATACCATACACTCTATACCCTACACTCTATACCCTACACTCTATACCCTACACTCTACACCATACACTCTATACCCTAAACTCTATACCCTACACTCTACACTCTATACCTTACACTCTATACCCTACACTCTACACTCTATACCCTACACTCTATACCATACACTCTATACCCTACACTCTATACCATACACTCTATACCCTACACTCTATACCCTACACAATACACTCTATACCCTATACTCTACACCATACACTCTATACCCTATACAATACACTCTATACCCTACAATCTATACCCTACACTCTATACCCTACACTGTACACTCTATACCGTACACTCTATACCATACACTCTATACCCTACACTCTATATCCTACACTCTATACCCTACACTCTACACTCTATACCCTACACTCTATACCATACACTCTAAACCCTACACTCTATACCCTACAATAAATACCCTAAACTCTACACTCTATACCCTACACTCTACACTCTATACCCTACACTCTATACCCTACACTCTATACCCTACACTCTATACCCTACACTCTACACTTTATACCCTACACTGTATACCCTACACTCTATACCCTACACTCTATACCCTATACTCTATACCCTACACTCTATAGCCCAACACTCTATACCGTACACTCTATACCCTACACTCTATACCCTACACTCTACACTCTATACCCTACACTCTATACCCTACACTCTATACCATACACTCTATACCCTACACTCTATACCCTACACTCTACACTCTATACCCTACACTCTATACTCTATACCCTACACTATATAACCTACACTCTACACTCTATACCCTACACTCTATACCCTACACTCTATACCCTACACTCTATACCCTACACTATACACCCTACACTCTATACCCTACACATCATACCATACACTCTATACCCTACACTCTACACTCTATACCCTACACACTATACCCTACTTTCTACACTCTATACCCTACACTCTACACTCTATACCATACACTCTATACCCTACACTCTATACCCTACACACTATACCCTACTTTCTACACTCTATACCCTACACTCTACACTCTATACCCTACACTCTATACCCTACACTCTACACTATATACCCTACACTCTATACCCTACACTCTATACCCTACACTCTATACCCTACACTCTACACTCTATACCCTACACTCTATACCCTATACTATATACTCTATACCCTACACTCTATACCCTACAATCTATACCCTACACTCTATACCCGACACTCTATACCCTACACTCTATATCCCAACACTCTATACCCGACACTCTATACCCTACACTCTACACTCTATACCCTACACTATACACTCTATACCCTACACTCTATACCATACAATCTACACTCTATACCCTACACTCTATACCCTACACTCTACACTCTATACCCTACACACTATACCCTACTTTCTACACTCTATACCCTACACTCTACACTCTATACCATACACTCTATACCCTACACTCTATACCCTACACTCTATACCCTACACTATATACCCTACACTTTATACCCTACACTCTACACTCTATACCCCACACTCTACACTCTATACCCTACACTCTACACCCTACACTCTATACCATACTATCTATTCCATACACTCTATACCATACACTCTATACCCTACACTCTACACTCTACAATCTATATCCTACTCTCTACACTCTATACCTTACACTCTATACCAAACACTATATACCATACACAATATATCATACACTCTATACCGTACACTCTATACCCTACACTCTATACCCTACACTCTATACCCTACACTCTATACCCTACACACTATACCCTACTTTCTACACTCTATACCATACACTCTATACCATACACTCTATACCCTACACTCTATACCCTACACACTATACCCTACTTTCTACACTCTATACCCTACACTCTACACTCTATACCCTACACTCTATAACATACACTCTATACCCTACACTCTATACCTTACACTCTATACCCTACACTCTCCACTCTACACCCTACACTCTACACTCTATACCCTACACTCTATACCCTACACTCTACACTTTATACCCTACACTCTATACCCTACACTCTATACCCTACACTCTATACCCTACACTCTACACTCTATACCCTACACTCTATACCCTACACTATATACTCTATACCCTACACTCTATACCCTACACTCTATACCCTACAATCTATACCCTACACTCTATACCCGACACTCTATACCCTACACTCTATATCCCAACACTCTATACCCTACACTCTATACCCTACACTCTACACTCTATACCCTACACTATACACTCTATACCCTACACTCTATACCATACAATCTACACTCTATACCCTACACTCTATACCCTACACTCTACACTCTATACCCTTCACACTATACCCTACTTTCTACACTCTATACCCTACACTCTCCACTCTATACCATACACTCTATACCCTACACTATATACCCTACACTTTATACCCTACACTCTACACTCTATATCCTACACTCTACACTCTATACCCTACACTCTATATCATATACTCTATACCCTACACTCTATACCCTACACTCTATAACCTACACTCTATACCCTACACTTTATACCCTACACTCTACACTCTATACCCTACACTCTATACCCTACACTCTACACCCTACACTCTATACCCTACACTCTATACCCTACACTCTACACTCTATACCCTACACTCTATACCCTACACTCTATACCCTACACTCTACCCTCTACACTCTATACCCTACACTCTATACCATACACTCTATACCCTACACTCTATACCATACACTCTATACCCTACACTCTACACTCTATACCCTACACTCAATACCCTACACTCTAAACCCTACACTCTATACCCTACACTATACACTCTATACCCTACACTCTACACCATACACTCTATACCCTATACTCTATACCCTACATTCTACACTCTATACCCTACAATCTATACCCTACACTTTATACCCTACACTCTACACTCTATACCGTACACTCTATACCATACACTCTATACCCTACACTCTATACCCTACACTCTATACCCTACACTATACACTCTATACCCTACACTCTATACCATACACTCTAAACCCTACACTGTATACCCTACACTCTATACCCTACACTCTATACCCTACACTCTATACCCTACACTCTATAGCCCAACACTCTATACCGTACACTCTATACCCTACACTCTATACCCTACACTCTACACTCTATACCCTACACTCTATACCCTACACTCTACACTCTATACCCTACACTCTATACCCTACACTCTATACCATACACTCTATACCCTACACTCTATACCCTACACTCTACACTCTATACCCTACACTCTACACTCTATACCCTACACTCTATACCCTACACTCTATACTCTATACCCTACACTCTATACCCTACACTCTACACTCCATACCCTACACATTATACCATACACTCTATACCCTACACTCTACACTCTATACCCTACACTCTACACGCTACACTCTATACCCTACACTTTATACCCTACACTCTACACTCTATACCCTACACTCTATACCCTACACTCTACACCCTACACTCTATACCCTACACTCTATACCCTACACTCTACACTCTATACCCTACACTCTATACCCTACACTCTATACCCTACACTCTACCCTCTACACTCTATACCCTACACTCTATACCATACACTCTATACCCTACACTCTACACTCTATTCCCTACACTCTATACCATATACTCTATACCCTACACTCTACACTCTATTCCCTACACTCTATACCATACACTCTATACCCTACACTCTATACCCTACACTCTATACCCTACACTCTATACCCTACACTCTATACTCTATACCCTACACTCTATACCATATACTCTATACCCTACACTCTACACTCTATTCCCTACACTCTATACCATACACTCTATACCCTACACTCTATACCCTACACTCTATACCCTACACTCTACACCATACACTCTATACCCTAAACTCTATACCCTACACTCTACACTCTATACCTTACACTCTATACCCTACACTCTACACTCTATACCCTACACTCTATACCATACACTCTATACCCTACACTCTATACCATACACTCTATACCCTACACTCTATACCCTACACTATACACTCTATACCCTACACTCTACACCATACACTCTATACCCTATACAATACACTCTATACCCTACAATCTATACCCTACACTCTATACCCTACACTGTACACTCTATACCGTACACTCTATACCATACACTCTATACCCTACACTCTATATCCTACACTCTATACCCTACACTCTACACTCTATACCCTACACTCTATACCATACACTCTAAACCCTACACTCTATACCCTACACTAAATACCCTAAACTCTACACTCTATACCCTACACTCTACACTCTATACCCTACACTCTATACCCTACACTCTATACCCTACACTCTATACCCTACACTCTACACTTTATACCCTACACTGTATACCCTACACTCTATACCCTACACTCTATACCCTATACTCTATACCCTACACTCTATAGCCCAACACTCTATACCGTACACTCTATACCCTACACTCTATACCCTACACTCTACACTCTATACCCTACACTCTATACCCTACACTCTATACCATACACTCTATACCCTACACTCTATACCCTACACTCTACACTCTATACCCTACACTCTACACTCTATACCCTACACTCTATACCCTACACTCTATACTCTATACCCTACACTATATAACCTACACTCTACACTCTATACCCTACACTCTATACCCTACACTCTATACCCTACACTCTATACCCTACACTATACACCCTACACTCTATACCCTACACATCATACCATACACTATACCCTACACTCTACACTCTATACCCTACACACTATACCCTACTTTCTACACTCTATACCCTACACTCTACACTCTATACCATACACTCTATACCCTACACTCTATACCCTACACACTATACCCTACTTTCTACACTCTATACCCTACACTCTACACCCTACACTCTATAACATACACTCTATACCCTACACTCTATGCCTTACACTCTATACCCTACACTCTCCACTCTACACCCTACACTCTACACTCTATACCCTACACTCTATACCCTACACTCTACACTATATACCCTACACTCTATACCCTACACTCTATACCCTACACTCTATACCCTACACTCTACACTCTATACCCTACACTCTATACCCTATACTATATACTCTATACCCTACACTCTATACCCTACAATCTATACCCTACACTCTATACCCGACACTCTATACCCTACACTCTATATCCCAACACTCTATACCCTACACTCTATACCCTACACTCTACACTCTATACCCTACACTATACACTCTATACCCTACACTCTATACCATACAATCTACACTCTATACCCTACACTCTATACCCTACACTCTACACTCTATACCCTACACACTATACCCTACTTTCTACACTCTATACCCTACACTCTATACCATACACTCTATACCCTACACTCTATACCCTACACTCTATACCCTACACTATATACCCTACACTTTATACCCTACACTCTACACTCTATATCCTACACTCTACACTCTATACCCTACACTCTATAACATACACTCTAAACCCTACACTCTATACCCTACACTCTACACTTTATACCCTACTCTCTATACCCTACACTCTATACCCTACACTCTACACCCTACACTCTATAACATACACTCTATACCCTACACTCTATACCTTACACTCTATACCCTACACTCTACACCCTACACTCTACACTCTATACCCTACACTCTATACCCTACACTCTATACCCTACACTCTACACTTTATACCCTACACGCTATACCCTACACTCTATACCCAACACTCTATACCCTACACTCTACACTCTATACCCTACACTCTATACCCTACACTATATACTCTATACCCTACACTCTATACCCTACACTCTATACCCTACAATCTATACCCTACACTCTATACCCTACACTCTATATCCCAACACTCTATACCCTACACTCTACACCCTACACTCTACACTCTATACCCTACACTCTATACCATACAATCTACACTCTATACCCTACACTCTACACTTCATACCCTACACACTATACACTACTTTCTACACTCTATACCCTACACTCTACACTCTATACCCTACACTCTATACCCTACAATCTATACCATACACTCTATACCATACACTCTATACCCTACACTCTATACCCTACACTCTACACCCTACACTCTATACCCTGCAATCTATACCATACACTCTATACCCTACACTCTATATCATACACTCTATACCCTACACTCTACACTCTATACCCCACACTCTACACTCTATACCCTACACTCTACACCCTACACTCTATATTATACACTCTATTCCATACACTCTATACCCTACACTCTATACCCTACACTCTACACTCTAAAATCTATACCCTACTCTCTACACTC
Source organism: Ranitomeya imitator (assembly GCF_032444005.1). Classification (NCBI taxonomy): domain Eukaryota; kingdom Metazoa; phylum Chordata; class Amphibia; order Anura; family Dendrobatidae; genus Ranitomeya; species Ranitomeya imitator. The sequence goes on along the minus strand of NW_027194747.1, from coordinate 570,670 downwards.
TATACCTTACACTCTATACCAAACACTCTATACCCTACACTATATACCATACACTCTATATCATACACTCTATACCGTACACTCTATACCATACACTCTATACCCTACACTCTATACCCTACACTCTACACTCTGTACCCTACACTCTATACTATACACTCTACACCCTACACTCTATACCATACACTCTATACCCTACACTCTACACTCTATACCATACACTCTACACCCTACACTCTATACCATGCACTCTATACCCTACACTCTACACTCTATACCCTACACTCTATACCCTACAATCTATACCCTACACCCTACGCTCTATACCCTACACTCTATACCCTACTCTCTACACTCTATACCGTACACTATATTCCATACACTCTATTCCATACACTCTATACCCTGCACTCTATACCCTACACTATACACTCTATACCCTACACTCTACACCATGCACTCTATACCCTATACTCTATACACTACACTCTACATTCTATACCCTACAATCTATACCCAACACTCTATACCCTACACTCTATACCATACACTCTATACCCTACACTCTATACCCTACACTCTACACCCTACACTCTATACCCTGCACTCTAATCCCTACACTCTACACTGTATACCATACACTCTATACCCTACACTATATACCCTACACTCTATACCCTACACTCTACACTCTATACCCAACACTCTATACTCTACACTCTATACCCTACACTCTATACCATACACTCCATACCCTACACTCTACACTCTATACCCTACACTCTACTCTTTATACCCTACACTCTATACCCTACACTCTACACTCTATACCCTACACTCTACACTCTATACCCTACACTCTATACCCTACTCTATACCATACACTCTATACCCTACACTCTATACCCTACACTCTACACTCTATACCCTACACTCTACACTCTATACCCTACACTCTATACCCTACAATCTATACCATACACTCTATACCATACACTCTATACCCTACACTCTATACCCTACACTCTACACCCTACACTCTATACCCTGCAATCTATACCATACACTCTATTCCCTACACTCTATATCACACACTCTATACCCTACACTCTACACTCTATACCCCACACTCTACACTCTATACCCTACACTCTACACCCTACACTCTATATTATACACTCTATTCCATACACTCTATACCTTGCACTTTATACCCTACACTCTACACTCTAAAATCTATACCCTACTCTCTACACTCTATACCCTACACTCTACACCATACACTCTATACCCTACACTCTATACCCTACACTCTACACTCTATACCCTACACTCTATACCCTACACTCTATACCCTACACTCTACCCTCTACACTCTATACCCTACACTCTATACCCTACACTCTACCCTCTACACTCTATACCCTACACTCTATACCATACACTCTATACCCTACACTCTACACTCTATACCCTACACTCAATACCCTACACTCTAAACCCTACACTCTATACCCTACACTATACACTCTATACCCTACACTCTACACCATACACTCTATACCCTATACTCTATACCCTACATTCTACACTCTATACCCTACAATCTATACCCTACACTTTATACCCTACACTCTACACTCTATACCGTACACTCTATACCATACACTCTATACCCTACACTCTATACCCTACACTCTATACCCTACACTCTACACTCTATACCCTACACTCTATACCATACACTCTAAACCCTACACTCTATACCCTACACTCTATACCCTACACTCTATACCCTACACTCTACACTTTATACCCTACACTGTATACCCTACACTCTATACCCTACACTCTATACCCTACACTCTATACCCTACACTCTATAGCCCAACACTCTATACCGTACACTCTATACCCTACACTCTATACCCTACACTCTACACTCTATACCCTACACTCTATACCCTACACTCTACACTCTATACCCTACACTCTATACCCTACACTCTATACCATACACTCTATACCCTACACTCTATACCCTACACTCTACACTCTATACCCTACACTCTACACTCTATACCCTACACTCTATACCCTACACTCTATACTCTATACCCTACACTCTATACCCTACACTCTACACTCTATACCCTACACATTATACCATACACTCTATACCCTACACTCTACACTCTATACCCTACACTCTACACCCTACACTCTATACCCTACACTTTATACCCTACACTCTACACTCTATACCCTACACATTATACCATACACTCTATACCCTACACCCTACACTCTATACCCTACACTCTATACCCTACACTCTACACTCTATACCCTACACTCTATACCCTACACTCTATACCCTACACTCTACCCTCTACACTCTATACCCTACACTCTATACCATACACTCTATACCCTACACTCTATTCCCTACACTCTATACCATATACTCTATACCCTACACTCTACACTCTATTCCCTACACTCTATACCATACACTCTATACCCTACACTCTATACCCTACACTCTATACCCTACACTCTATACTCTATACCCGACACTCTATACCATATACTCTATACCCTACACTCTACACTCTATTCCCTACACTCTATACCATACACTCTATACCCTACACTCTATACCCTACACTCTATACCCTACACTCTACACCATACACTCTATACCCTAAACTCTATACCCTACACTCTACACTCTATACCCTACACTCTATACCCTACACTCTACACTCTATACCCTACACTCTATACCATACACTCTATACCCTACACTCTATACCATACACTCTATACCCTACACTCTATACCCTACACTATACACTCTATACCCTACACTCTACACCATACACTCTATACCCTATACAATACACTCTATACCCTACAATCTATACCCTACACTCTATACCCTACACTGTACACTCTATACCGTACACTCTATACCATACACTCTATACCCTACACTCTATATCCTACACTCTATACCCTACACTCTACACTCTATACCCTACACTCTATACCATACACTCTAAACCCTACACTCTATACCCTACACTATATACCCTAAACTCTACACTCTATACCCTACACTCTACACTCTATACCCTACACTCTATACCCTACACTCTATACCCTACACTCTATACCCTACACTCTACACTTTATACCCTACACTGTATACCCTACACTCTATACCATACACTCTATACCCTATACTCTATACCCTACACTCTATAGCCCAACACTCTATACCGTACACTCTATACCCTACACTCTATACCCTACACTCTACACTCTATACAATACACTCTATACCCTACACTCTAATCCCTACACTCTACACTCTATACCCTACACTCTATACCCTACACTCTATACCATACACTCTATACCCTACACTCTATACCCTACACTCTACACTTTATACCCTACACTCTATACCCTACACTCTACACTCTATAACATACACTCTAAACCCTACACTCTATACCCTACACTCTACACTTTATACCCTACACTCTATACCCTACACTCTATACCCTACACTCTACACCCTACACTCTATAACATACACTCTATACCCTACACTCTATACCTTACACTCTATACCCTACACTCTACACCCTACACTCTACACTCTATACCCTACACTCTATACCCTACACTCTATACCCTACACTCTACACTTTATACCCTACACGCTATACCCTACACTCTATACCCTACACTCTATACCCTACACTCTACACTCTATACCCTACACTCTATACCCTACACTATATACTCTATACCCTACACTCTATACCCTACACTCTATACCCTACAATCTATACCCTACACTCTATACCCTACACTCTATATCCCAACACTCTATACCCTACACTCTACACCCTACACTCTACACTCTATACCCTACACTCTATACCATACAATCTACACTCTATACCCTACACTCTACACTTCATACCCTACACACTATACCCTACTTTCTACACTCTATACCCTACACTCTACACTCTATACCCTACACTCTATACCCTACAATCTATACCATACACTCTATACCATACACTCTATACCCTACACTCTATACCCTACACTCTACACCCTACACTCTATACCCTGCAATCTATACCATACACTCTATACCCTACACTCTATATCATACACTCTATACCCTACACTCTACACTCTATACCCCACACTCTACACTCTATACCCTACACTCTACACCCTACACTCTATATTATACACTCTATTCCATACACTCTATACCCTACACTCTATACCCTACACTCTACACTCTAAAATCTATACCCTACTCTCTACACTCTATACCTTACACTCTATACCAAACACTCTATACCCTACACTATATACCATACACTCTATATCATACACTCTATACCGTACACTCTATACCATACACTCTATACCCTACACTCTATACCCTACACTCTGCACTCTGTACCCTACACTCTATACTATACACTCTACACCCTACACTCTATACCATACACTCTATACCCTACACTCTACACTCTATACCATACACTCTACACCCTACACTCTATACCATGCACTCTATACCCTACACTCTACACTCTATACCCTACACTCTATACCCTACAATCTATACCCTACACCCTACGCTCTATACCCTACACTCTATACCCTACTCTCTACACTCTATACCGTACACTATATTCCATACACTCTATTCCATACACTCTATACCCTGCACTCTATACCCTACACTATATACTCTATACCCTACACTCTACACCATGCACTCTATACCCTATACTCTATACACTACACTCTACATTCTATACCCTACAATCTATACCCAACACTCTATACCCTACACTCTAATCCCTACACTCTACACTGTATACCATACACTCTATACCCTACACTATATACCCTACACTCTATACCCTACACTCTACACTCTATACCCAACACTCTATACTCTACACTCTATACCCTACACTCTATACCATACACTCCATACCCTACACTCTACACTCTATACCCTACACTCTACTCTTTATACCCTACACTCTATACCCTACACTCTACACCCTACACTCTACACTCTATACCCTACACTCTATACCCTACTCTATACCATACACTCTATACCCTACACTCTATACCCTACACTCTACACTCTATACCCTACACTCTACACTCTATACCCTACACTCTATACCCTACAATCTATACCATACACTCTATACCATACACTCTATACCCTACACTCTATACCCTACACTCTACACCCTACACTCTATACCCTGCAATCTATACCATACACTCTATTCCCTACACTCTATATCACACACTCTATACCCTACACTCTACACTCTATACCCCACACTCTACACTCTATACCCTACACTCTACACCCTACACTCTATATTATACACTCTATTCCATACACTCTATACCTTGCACTTTATACCCTACACTCTACACTCTAAAATCTATACCCTACTCTCTACACTCTATACCCTACACTCTACACCCTACACTCTATACCCTACACTCTATACCCTACACTCTACACTCTATACCCTACACTCTATACCCTACACTCTATACCCTACACTCTACCCTCTACACTCTATACCCTACACTCTATACCCTACACTCTACCCTCTACACTCTATACCCTACACTCTATACCATACACTCTATACCCTACACTCTACACTCTATACCCTACACTCAATACCCTACACTCTAAACCCTACACTCTATACCCTACACTATACACTCTATACCCTACACTCTACACCATACACTCTATACCCTATACTCTATACCCTACATTCTACACTCTATACCCTACAATCTATACCCTACACTTTATACCCTACACTCTACACTCTATACCGTACACTCTATACCATACACTCTATACCCTACACTCTATACCCTACACTCTATACCCTACACTCTACACTCTATACCCTACACTCTATACCATACACTCTAAACCCTACACTCTATACCCTACACTCTATACCCTACACTCTATACCCTACACTCTACACTTTATACCCTACACTGTATACCCTACACTCTATACCCTACACTCTATACCCTACACTCTATACCCTACACTCTATAGCCCAACACTCTATACCGTACACTCTATACCCTACACTCTATACCCTACACTCTACACTCTATACCCTACACTCTATACCCTACACTCTACACTCTATACCCTACACTCTATACCCTACACTCTATACCATACACTCTATACCCTACACTCTATACCCTACACTCTACACTCTATACCCTACACTTTACACTCTATACCCTACACTCTATACCCTACACTCTATACTCTATACCCTACACTCTATACCCTACACTCTACACTCTATACCCTACACATTATACCATACACTCTATACCCTACACTCTACACACTATACCCTACACTCTACACCCTACACTCTATACCCTACACTTTATACCCTACACTCTACACTCTATACCCTACACATTATACCATACACTCTATACCCTACACCCTACACTCTATACCCTACACTCTATACCCTACACTCTACACTCTATACCCTACACTCTATACCCTACACTCTATACCCTACACTCTACCCTCTACACTCTATACCCTACACTCTATACCATACACTCTATACCCTACACTCTATTCCCTACACTCTATACCATATACTCTATACCCTACACTCTACACTCTATTCCCTACACTCTATACCATACACTCTATACCCTACACTCTATACCCTACACTCTATACCCTACACTCTATACCCTACACTCTATACTCTATACCCTACACTCTATACCATATACTCTATACCCTACACTCTACACTCTATTCCCTACACTCTATACCATACACTCTATACCCTACACTCTATACCCTACACTCTATACCCTACACTCTACACCATACACTCTATACCCTAAACTCTATACCCTACACTCTACACTCTATACCCTACACTCTATACCCTACACTCTACACTCTATACCCTACACTCTATACCATACACTCTATACCCTACACTCTATACCATACACTCTATACCCTACACTCTATACCCTACACTATACACTCTATACCCTACACTCTACACCATACACTCTATACCCTATACAATACACTCTATACCCTACAATCTATACCCTACACTCTATACCCTACACTGTACACTCTATACCGTACACTCTATACCATACACTCTATACCCTACACTCTATATCCTACACTCTATACCCTACACTCTACACTCTATACCCTACACTCTATACCATACACTCTAAACCCTACACTCTATACCCTACACTATATACCCTAAACTCTACACTCTATACCCTACACTCTACACTCTATACCCTACACTCTATACCCTACACTCTATACCCTACACTCTATACCCTACACTCTACACTTTATACCCTACACTGTATACCCTACACTCTATACCCTACACTCTATACCCTATACTCTATACCCTACACTCTATAGCCCAACACTCTATACCGTACACTCTATACCCTACACTCTATACCCTACACTCTACACTCTATACAATACACTCTATACCCTACACTCTAATCCCTACACTCTACACTCTATACCCTACACTCTATACCCTACACTCTATACCATACACTCTATACCCTACACTCTATACCCTACACTCTACACTCTATACCCTACACTCTACACTCTATACCCTACACTCTATACCCTACACTCTATACTCTATACCCTACACTATATAACCTACACTCTACACTCTATACCCTACACTCTATACCCTACACTCTATACCCTACACTCTATACCCTACACTCTACACCCTACACTCTATACCCTACACATCATACCATACACTCTATACCCTACACTCTACACTCTATACCCTACACACTATACCCTACTTTCTACACTCTATACCCTACACAATACACTCTATACCCTACACTCTACACCATACACTCTATACCCTATACAATACACTCTATACCCTACAATCTATACCCTACACTCTATACCCTACACTGTACACTCTATACCGTACACTCTATACCATACACTCTATACCCTACACTCTATATCCTACACTCTATACCCTACACTCTACACTCTATACCCTACACTCTATACCATACACTCTAAACCCTACACTCTATACCCTACACTAAATACCCTAAACTCTACACTCTATACCCTACACTCTACACTCTATACCCTACACTCTACACCCTACACTCTATACCCTACACTCTATACCCTACACTCTACACTCTATACCCTACACTCTATACCCTACACTCTATACCCTACACTCTACCCTCTACACTCTATACCCTACACTCTATACCATACACTCTATACCCTACACTCTACACTCTATTCCCTACACTCTATACCATATACTCTATACCCTACACTCTACACTCTATTCCCTACACTCTATACCATACACTCTATACCCTACACTCTATACCCTACACTCTATACCCTACACTCTATACCCTACACTCTATACTCTATACCCTACACTCTATACCATATACTCTATACCCTACACTCTACACTCTATTCCCTACACTCTATACCATACACTCTATACCCTACACTCTATACCCTACACTCTATACCCTACACTCTACACCATACACTCTATACCCTAAACTCTATACCCTACACTCTATACTCTATACCCTACACTCTATACCATATACTCTATACCCTACACTCTACACTCTATTCCCTACACTCTATACCATACACTCTATACCCTACACTCTATACCCTACACTCTATACCCTACACTCTACCCTCTACACTCTATACCCTACACTCTATACCATACACTCTATACCCTACACTCTACACTCTATTCCCTACACTCTATACCATATACTCTATACCCTACACTCTACACTCTATTCCCTACACTCTATACCATACACTCTATACCCTACACTCTATACCCTACACTCTATACCCTACACTCTATACCCTACACTCTATACTCTATACCCTACACTCTATACCCTACACTCTATACCCTACACTGTACACTCTATACCGTACACTCTATACCATACACTCTATACCCTACACTCTATATCCTACACTCTATACCCTACACTCTACACTCTATACCCTACACTCTATACCATACACTCTAAACCCTACACTCTATACCCTACAATAAATACCCTAAACTCTACACTCTATACCCTACACTCTACACTCTATACCCTACACTCTATACCCTACACTCTATACCCTACACTCTATACCCTACACTCTACACTTTATACCCTACACTGTATACCCTACACTCTATACCCTACACTCTATACCCTATACTCTATACCCTACACTCTATAGCCCAACACTCTATACCGTACACTCTATACCCTACACTCTATACCCTACACTCTACACTCTATACCCTACACTCTATACCCTACACTCTATACCATACACTCTATACCCTACACTCTATACCCTACACTCTACACTCTATACCCTACACTCTATACTCTATACCCTACACTATATAACCTACACTCTACACTCTATACCCTACACTCTATACCCTACACTCTATACCCTACACTCTATACCCTACACTATACACCCTACACTCTATACCCTACACATCATACCATACACTCTATACCCTACACTCTACACTCTATACCCTACACACTATACCCTACTTTCTACACTCTATACCCTACACTCTACACTCTATACCATACACTCTATACCCTACACTCTATACCCTACACACTATACCCTACTTTCTACACTCTATACCCTACACTCTACACTCTATACCCTACACTCTATACCCTACACTCTACACTATATACCCTACACTCTATACCCTACACTCTATACCCTACACTCTATACCCTACACTCTACACTCTATACCCTACACTCTATACCCTATACTATATACTCTATACCCTACACTCTATACCCTACAATCTATACCCTACACTCTATACCCGACACTCTATACCCTACACTCTATATCCCAACACTCTATACCCGACACTCTATACCCTACACTCTACACTCTATACCCTACACTATACACTCTATACCCTACACTCTATACCATACAATCTACACTCTATACCCTACACTCTATACCCTACACTCTACACTCTATACCCTACACACTATACCCTACTTTCTACACTCTATACCCTACACTCTACACTCTATACCATACACTCTATACCCTACACTCTATACCCTACACTCTATACCCTACACTATATACCCTACACTTTATACCCTACACTCTACACTCTATACCCCACACTCTACACTCTATACCCTACACTCAACACCCTACACTCTATACCATACTATCTATTCCATACACTCTATACCATACACTCTATACCCTACACTCTACACTCTACAATCTATATCCTACTCTCTACACTCTATACCTTACACTCTATACCAAACACTATATACCATACACAATATATCATACACTCTATACCGTACACTCTATACCCTACACTCTATACCCTACACTCTATACCCTACACTCTATACCCTACACACTATACCCTACTTTCTACACTCTATACCATACACTCTATACCATACACTCTATACCCTACACTCTATACCCTACACACTATACCCTACTTTCTACACTCTATACCCTACACTCTACACTCTATACCCTACACTCTATAACATACACTCTATACCCTACACTCTATACCTTACACTCTATACCCTACACTCTCCACTCTACACCCTACACTCTACACTCTATACCCTACACTCTATACCCTACACTCTACACTTTATACCCTACACTCTATACCCTACACTCTATACCCTACACTCTATACCCTACACTCTACACTCTATACCCTACACTCTATACCCTACACTATATACTCTATACCCTACACTCTATACCCTACACTCTATACCCTACAATCTATACCCTACACTCTATACCCGACACTCTATACCCTACACTCTATATCCCAACACTCTATACCCTACACTCTATACCCTACACTCTACACTCTATACCCTACACTATACACTCTATACCCTACACTCTATACCATACAATCTACACTCTATACCCTACACTCTATACCCTACACTCTACACTCTATACCCTTCACACTATACCCTACTTTCTACACTCTATACCCTACACTCTACACTCTATACCATACACTCTATACCCTACACTATATACCCTACACTTTATACCCTACACTCTACACTCTATATCCTACACTCTACACTCTATACCCTACACTCTATATCATATACTCTATACCCTACACTCTATACCCTACACTCTATAACCTACACTCTATACCCTACACTTTATACCCTACACTCTACACTCTATACCCTACACTCTATACCCTACACTCTACACCCTACACTCTATACCCTACACTCTATACCCTACACTCTACACTCTATACCCTACACTCTATACCCTACACTCTATACCCTACACTCTACCCTCTACACTCTATACCCTACACTCTATACCATACACTCTATACCCTACACTCTATACCATACACTCTATACCCTACACTCTACACTCTATACCCTACACTCAATACCCTACACTCTAAACCCTACACTCTATACCCTACACTATACACTCTATACCCTACACTCTACACCATACACTCTATACCCTATACTCTATACCCTACATTCTACACTCTATACCCTACAATCTATACCCTACACTTTATACCCTACACTCTACACTCTATACCGTACACTCTATACCATACACTCTATACCCTACACTCTATACCCTACACTCTATACCCTACACTATACACTCTATACCCTACACTCTATACCATACACTCTAAACCCTACACTGTATACCCTACACTCTATACCCTACACTCTATACCCTACACTCTATACCCTACACTCTATAGCCCAACACTCTATACCGTACACTCTATACCCTACACTCTATACCCTACACTCTACACTCTATACCCTACACTCTATACCCTACACTCTACACTCTATACCCTACACTCTATACCCTACACTCTATACCATACACTCTATACCCTACACTCTATACCCTACACTCTACACTCTATACCCTACACTCTACACTCTATACCCTACACTCTATACCCTACACTCTATACTCTATACCCTACACTCTATACCCTACACTCTACACTCCATACCCTACACATTATACCATACACTCTATACCCTACACTCTACACTCTATACCCTACACTCTACACGCTACACTCTATACCCTACACTTTATACCCTACACTCTACACTCTATACCCTACACTCTATACCCTACACTCTACACCCTACACTCTATACCCTACACTCTATACCCTACACTCTACACTCTATACCCTACACTCTATACCCTACACTCTATACCCTACACTCTACCCTCTACACTCTATACCCTACACTCTATACCATACACTCTATACCCTACACTCTACACTCTATTCCCTACACTCTATACCATATACTCTATACCCTACACTCTACACTCTATTCCCTACACTCTATACCATACACTCTATACCCTACACTCTATACCCTACACTCTATACCCTACACTCTATACCCTACACTCTATACTCTATACCCTACACTCTATACCATATACTCTATACCCTACACTCTACACTCTATTCCCTACACTCTATACCATACACTCTATACCCTACACTCTATACCCTACACTCTATACCCTACACTCTACACCATACACTCTATACCCTAAACTCTATACCCTACACTCTACACTCTATACCTTACACTCTATACCCTACACTCTACACTCTATACCCTACACTCTATACCATACACTCTATACCCTACACTCTATACCATACACTCTATACCCTACACTCTATACCCTACACTATACACTCTATACCCTACACTCTACACCATACACTCTATACCCTATACAATACACTCTATACCCTACAATCTATACCCTACACTCTATACCCTACACTGTACACTCTATACCGTACACTCTATACCATACACTCTATACCCTACACTCTATATCCTACACTCTATACCCTACACTCTACACTCTATACCCTACACTCTATACCATACACTCTAAACCCTACACTCTATACCCTACACTAAATACCCTAAACTCTACACTCTATACCCTACACTCTATACCCTACACTCTATACCCTACACTCTATACCCTACACTCTATACCCTACACTCTACACTTTATACCCTACACTGTATACCCTACACTCTATACCCTACACTCTATACCCTATACTCTATACCCTACACTCTATAGCCCAACACTCTATACCGTACACTCTATACCCTACACTCTATACCCTACACTCTACACTCTATACCCTACACTCTATACCCTACACTCTATACCATACACTCTATACCCTACACTCTATACCCTACACTCTACACTCTATACCCTACACTCTACACTCTATACCCTACACTCTATACCCTACACTCTATACTCTATACCCTACACTATATAACCTACACTCTACACTCTATACCCTACACTCTATACCCTACACTCTATACCCTACACTCTATACCCTACACTATACACCCTACACTCTATACCCTACACATCATACCATACACTCTATACCCTACACTCTACACTCTATACCCTACACACTATACCCTACTTTCTACACTCTATACCCTACACTCTACACTCTATACCATACACTCTATACCCTACACTCTATACCCTACACACTATACCCTACTTTCTACACTCTATACCCTACACTCTACACCCTACACTCTATAACATACACTCTATACCCTACACTCTATACCTTACACTCTATACCCTACACTCTCCACTCTACACCCTACACTCTACACTCTATACCCTACACTCTATACCCTACACTCTACACTATATACCCTACACTCTATACCCTACACTCTATACCCTACACTCTATACCCTACACTCTACACTCTATACCCTACACTCTATACCCTATACTATATACTCTATACCCTACACTCTATACCCTACAATCTATACCCTACACTCTATACCCGACACTCTATACCCTACACTCTATATCCCAACACTCTATACCCTACACTCTATACCCTACACTCTACACTCTATACCCTACACTATACACTCTATACCCTACACTCTATACCATACAATCTACACTCTATACCCTACACTCTATACCCTACACTCTACACTCTATACCCTACACACTATACCCTACTTTCTACACTCTATACCCTACACTCTATACCATACACTCTATACCCTACACTCTATACCCTACACTCTATACCCTACACTATATACCCTACACTTTATACCCTACACTCTACACTCTATATCCTACACTCTACACTCTATACCCTACACTCTATAACATACACTCTAAACCCTACACTCTATACCCTACACTCTACACTTTATACCCTACACTCTATACCCTACACTCTATACCCTACACTCTATACCCTACACTCTACACCCTACACTCTATAACATACACTCTATACCCTACACTCTATACCTTACACTCTATACCCTACACTCTACACCCTACACTCTACACTCTATACCCTACACTCTATACCCTACACTCTATACCCTACACTCTACACTTTATACCCTACACGCTATACCCTACACTCTATACCCAACACTCTATACCCTACACTCTACACTCTATACCCTACACTCTATACCCCACACTATATACTCTATACCCTACACTCTATACCCTACACTCTATACCCTACAATCTATACCCTACACTCTATACCCTACACTCTATATCCCAACACTCTATACCCTACACTCTACACCCTACACTCTACACTCTATACCCTACACTCTATACCATACAATCTACACTCTATACCCTACACTCTACACTTCATACCCTACACACTATACCCTACTTTCTACACTCTATACCCTACACTCTACACTCTATACCCTACACTCTATACCCTACAATCTATACCATACACTCTATACCATACACTCTATACCCTACACTCTATACCCTACACTCTACACCCTACACTCTATACCCTGCAATCTATACCATACACTCTATACCCTACACTCTATATCATACACTCTATACCCTACACTCTACACTCTATACCCCACACTCTACACTCTATACCCTACACTCTACACCCTACACTCTATATTATACACTCTATTCCATACACTCTATACCCTACACTCTATACCCTACACTCTACACTCTAAAATCTATACCCTACTCTCTACACTCTATACCTTACACTCTATACCAAACACTCTATACCCTACACTATATACCATACACTCTATATCATACACTCTATACCGTACACTCTATACCATACACTCTATACCCTACACTCTATACCCTACACTCTACACTCTGTACCCTACACTCTATACTATACACTCTACACCCTACACTCTATACCATACACTCTATACCCTACACTCTACACTCTATACCATACACTCTACACCCTACACTCTATACCATGCACTCTATACCCTACACTCTACACTCTATACCCTACACTCTATACCCTACAATCTATACCCTACACCCTACGCTCTATACCCTACACTCTATACCCTACTCTCTACACTCTATACCGTACACTATATTCCATACACTCTATTCCATACACTCTATACCCTGCACTCTATACCCTACACTATACACTCTATACCCTACACTCTACACCATGCACTCTATACCCTATACTCTATACACTACACTCTACATTCTATACCCTACAATCTATACCCAACACTCTATACCCTACACTCTATACCATACACTCTATACCCTACACTCTATACCCTACACTCTACACCCTACACTCTATACCCTGCACTCTAATCCCTACACTCTACACTGTATACCATACACTCTATACCCTACACTATATACCCTACACTCTATACCCTACACTCTACACTCTATACCCAACACTCTATACTCTACACTCTATACCCTACACTCTATACCATACACTCCATACCCTACACTCTACACTCTATACCCTACACTCTACTCTTTATACCCTACACTCTATACCCTACACTCTACACTCTATACCCTACACTCTACACTCTATACCCTACACTCTATACCCTACTCTATACCATACACTCTATACCCTACACTCTATACCCTACACTCTACACTCTATACCCTACACTCTACACTCTATACCCTACACTCTATACCCTACAATCTATACCATACACTCTATACCATACACTCTATACCCTACACTCTATACCCTACACTCTACACCCTACACTCTATACCCTGCAATCTATACCATACACTCTGTTCCCTACACTCTATATCACACACTCTATACCCTACACTCTACACTCTATACCCCACACTCTACACTCTATACCCTACACTCTACACCCTACACTCTATATTATACACTCTATTCCATACACTCTATACCTTGCACTTTATACCCTACACTCTACACTCTAAAATCTATACCCTACTCTCTACACTCTATACCCTACACTCTACACCCTACACTCTATACCCTACACTCTATACCCTACACTCTACACTCTATACCCTACACTCTATACCCTACACTCTATACCCTACACTCTACCCTCTACACTCTATACCCTACACTCTATACCCTACACTCTACCCTCTACACTCTATACCCTACACTCTATACCATACACTCTATACCCTACACTCTACACTCTATACCCTACACTCAATACCCTACACTCTAAACCCTACACTCTATACCCTACACTATACACTCTATACCCTACACTCTACACCATACACTCTATACCCTATACTCTATACCCTACATTCTACACTCTATACCCTACAATCTATACCCTACACTTTATACCCTACACTCTACACTCTATACCGTACACTCTATACCATACACTCTATACCCTACACTCTATACCCTACACTCTATACCCTACACTCTACACTCTATACCCTACACTCTATACCATACACTCTAAACCCTACACTCTATACCCTACACTCTATACCCTACACTCTATACCCTACACTCTACACTTTATACCCTACACTGTATACCCTACACTCTATACCCTACACTCTATACCCTACACTCTATACCCTACACTCTATAGCCCAACACTCTATACCGTACACTCTATACCCTACACTCTATACCCTACACTCTACACTCTATACCCTACACTCTATACCCTACACTCTACACTCTATACCCTACACTCTATACCCTACACTCTATACCATACACTCTATACCCTACACTCTATACCCTACACTCTACACTCTATACCCTACACTCTACACTCTATACCCTACACTCTATACCCTACACTCTATACTCTATACCCTACACTCTATACCCTACACTCTACACTCTATACCCTACACATTATACCATACACTCTATACCCTACACTCTACACTCTATACCCTACACTCTACACCCTACACTCTATACCCTACACTTTATACCCTACACTCTACACTCTATACCCTACACATTATACCATACACTCTATACCCTACACCCTACACTCTATACCCTACACTCTATACCCTACACTCTACACTCTATACCCTACACTCTATACCCTACACTCTATACCCTACACTCTACCCTCTACACTCTATACCCTACACTCTATACCATACACTCTATACCCTACACTCTATTCCCTACACTCTATACCATATACTCTATACCCTACACTCTACACTCTATTCCCTACACTCTATACCATACACTCTATACCCTACACTCTATACCCTACACTCTATACCCTACACTCTATACCCTACACTCTATACTCTATACCCTACACTCTATACCATATACTCTATACCCTACACTCTACACTCTATTCCCTACACTCTATACCATACACTCTATACCCTACACTCTATACCCTACACTCTATACCCTACACTCTACACCATACACTCTATACCCTAAACTCTATACCCTACACTCTACACTCTATACCCTACACTCTATACCCTACACTCTACACTCTATACCCTACACTCTATACCATACACTCTATACCCTACACTCTATACCATACACTCTATACCCTACACTCTATACCCTACACTATACACTCTATACCCTACACTCTACACCATACACTCTATACCCTATACAATACACTCTATACCCTACAATCTATACCCTACACTCTATACCCTACACTGTACACTCTATACCGTACACTCTATACCATACACTCTATACCCTACACTCTATATCCTACACTCTATACCCTACACTCTACACTCTATACCCTACACTCTATACCATACACTCTAAACCCTACACTCTATACCCTACACTATATACCCTAAACTCTACACTCTATACCCTACACTCTACACTCTATACCCTACACTCTATACCCTACACTCTATACCCTACACTCTATACCCTACACTCTACACTTTATACCCTACACTGTATACCCTACACTCTATACCCTACACTCTATACCCTATACTCTATACCCTACACTCTATAGCCCAACACTCTATACCGTACACTCTATACCCTACACTCTATACCCTACACTCTACACTCTATACAATACACTCTATACCCTACACTCTAATCCCTACACTCTACACTCTATACCCTAAACTCTATACCCTACACTCTATACCATACACTCTATACCCTACACTCTATACCCTACACTCTACACTCTATACCCTACACTCTACACTCTATACCCTACACTCTATACCCTACACTCTATACTCTATACCCTACACTTTATACCCTACACTCTACACTCTATACCGTACACTCTATACCATACACTCTATACCCTACACTCTATACCCTACACTCTATACCCTACACTCTACACTCTATACCCTACACTCTATACCATACACTCTAAACCCTACACTCTATACCCTACACTCTATACCCTACACTCTATACCCTACACTCTACACTTTATACCCTACACTGTATACCCTACACTCTATACCCTACACTCTATACCCTACACTCTATACCCTACACTCTATAGCCCAACACTCTATACCGTACACTCTATACCCTACACTCTATACCCTACACTCTACACTCTATACCCTACACTCTATACCCTACACTCTACACTCTATACCCTACACTCTATACCCTACACTCTATACCATACACTCTATACCCTACACTCTATACCCTACACTCTACACTCTATACCCTACACTCTACACTCTATACCCTACACTCTATACCCTACACTCTATACTCTATACCCTACACTCTATACCCTACACTCTACACTCTATACCCTACACATTATACCATACACTCTATACCCTACACTCTACACTCTATACCCTACACTCTACACCCTACACTCTATACCCTACACTTTATACCCTACACTCTACACTCTATACCCTACACATTATACCATACACTCTATACCCTACACCCTACACTCTATACCCTACACTCTATACCCTACACTCTACACTCTATACCCTACACTCTATACCCTACACTCTATACCCTACACTCTACCCTCTACACTCTATACCCTACACTCTATACCATACACTCTATACCCTACACTCTATTCCCTACACTCTATACCATATACTCTATACCCTACACTCTACACTCTATTCCCTACACTCTATACCATACACTCTATACCCTACACTCTATACCCTACACTCTATACCCTACACTCTATACCCTACACTCTATACTCTATACCCTACACTCTATACCATATACTCTATACCCTACACTCTACACTCTATTCCCTACACTCTATACCATACACTCTATACCCTACACTCTATACCCTACACTCTATACCCTACACTCTACACCATACACTCTATACCCTAAACTCTATACCCTACACTCTACACTCTATACCCTACACTCTATACCCTACACTCTACACTCTATACCCTACACTCTATACCATACACTCTATACCCTACACTCTATACCATACACTCTATACCCTACACTCTATACCCTACACTATACACTCTATACCCTACACTCTACACCATACACTCTATACCCTATACAATACACTCTATACCCTACAATCTATACCCTACACTCTATACCCTACACTGTACACTCTATACCGTACACTCTATACCATACACTCTATACCCTACACTCTATATCCTACACTCTATACCCTACACTCTACACTCTATACCCTACACTCTATACCATACACTCTAAACCCTACACTCTATACCCTACACTATATACCCTAAACTCTACACTCTATACCCTACACTCTACACTCTATACCCTACACTCTATACCCTACACTCTATACCCTACACTCTATACCCTACACTCTACACTTTATACCCTACACTGTATACCCTACACTCTATACCCTACACTCTATACCCTATACTCTATACCCTACACTCTATAGCCCAACACTCTATACCGTACACTCTATACCCTACACTCTATACCCTACACTCTACACTCTATACAATACACTCTATACCCTACACTCTAATCCCTACACTCTACACTCTATACCCTAAACTCTATACCCTACACTCTATACCATACACTCTATACCCTACACTCTATACCCTACACTCTACACTCTATACCCTACACTCTACACTCTATACCCTACACTCTATACCCTACACTCTATACTCTATACCCTACACTATATAACCTACACTCTACACTCTATACCCTACACTCTATACCCTACACTCTATACCCTACACTCTATACCCTACACTCTACACCCTACACTCTATACCCTACACATCATACCATACACTCTATACCCTACACTCTACACTCTATACCCTACACACTATACCCTACTTTCTACACTCTATACCCTACACTCTACACTCTATACCATACACTCTATACCCTACACTCTATACCCTACACACTATACCCTACACTCTATACCAAACACTCTATACCCTACACTCTATACCCTACACTCTACACTCTATACCCTACACTCTACACTCTATACCCTACACTATATAACCTACACTCTACACTCTATACCCTACACTCTATACCCTATACTCTATACCCTACACTCTATACCCTACACTCTACACCCTACACTCTATACCCTACACATCATACCATACACTCTATACCCTACACTCTACACTCTATACCCTACACACTATACCCTACTTTCTACACTCTATACCCTACACTCTACACTCTATACCCTACACTCTATACCCTACACTCTATACCATACACTCTATACCCTACACTCTATACCCTACACTCTACACTCTATACCCTACACTCTACACTCTATACCCTACACTCTATACCCTACACTCTATACTCTATACCCTACACTATATAACCTACACTCTACACTCTATACCCTACACTCTATACCCTACACTCTATACCCTACACTCTACACCCTACACTCTATACCCTACACATCATACCATACACTCTATACCCTACACTCTACACTCTATACCCTACACACTATACCCTACTTTCTACACTCTATACCCTACACTCTACACTCTATACCATACACTCTATACCCTACACTCTATACCCTACACACTATACCCTACACTCTATACCAAACACTCTATACCCTACACTCTATACCCTACACTCTACACTCTATACCCTACACTCTACACTCTATACCCTACACTATATAACCTACACTCTACACTCTATACCCTACACTCTATACCCTACACTCTATACCCTACACTCTATACCCTACACTCTACACCCTACACTCTATACCCTACACATCATACCATACACTCTATACCCTACACTCTACACTCTATACCCTACACACTATACCCTACTTTCTACACTCTATACCCTACACTCTACACTCTATACCCTACACTCTATACCCTACACTCTATACCATACACTCTATACCCTACACTCTATACCCTACACTCTACACTCTATACCCTACACTCTACACTCTATACCCTACACTCTATACCCTACACTCTATACTCTATACCCTACACTATATAACCTACACTCTACACTCTATACCCTACACTCTATACCCTACACTCTATACCCTACACTCTATACCCTACACTCTACACCCTACACTCTATACCCTACACATCATACCATACACTCTATACCCTACACTCTACACTCTATACCCTACACACTATACCCTACTTTCTACACTCTATACCCTACACTCTACACTCTACACCATACACTCTATACCCTATACAATACACTCTATACCCTACAATCTATACCCTACACTCTATACCCTACACTGTACACTCTATACCGTACACTCTATACCATACACTCTATACCCTACACTCTATATCCTACACTCTATACCCTACACTCTACACTCTATACCCTACACTCTATACCATACACTCTAAACCCTACACTCTATACCCTACACTATATACCCTAAACTCTACACTCTATACCCTACACTCTACACTCTATACCCTACACTCTATACCATACACTCTATACCCTACACTCTATTCCCTACACTCTATACCATATACTCTATACCCTACACTCTACACTCTATTCCCTACACTCTATACCATACACTCTATACCCTACACTCTATACCCTACACTCTATACCCTACACTCTATACCCTACACTCTATACTCTATACCCTACACTCTATACCATATACTCTATACCCTACACTCTACACTCTATTCCCTACACTCTATACCATACACTCTATACCCTACACTCTATACCCTACACTCTATACCCTACACTCTACACCATACACTCTATACCCTAAACTCTATACCCTACACTCTACACTCTATACCCTACACTCTATACCCTACACTCTACACTCTATACCCTACACTCTATACCATACACTCTATACCCTACACTCTATACCATACACTCTATACCCTACACTCTATACCCTACACTATACACTCTATACCCTACACTCTACACCATACACTCTATACCCTATACAATACACTCTATACCCTACAATCTATACCCTACACTCTATACCCTACACTGTACACTCTATACCGTACACTCTATACCATACACTCTATACCCTACACTCTATATCCTACACTCTATACCCTACACTCTACACTCTATACCCTACACTCTATACCATACACTCTAAACCCTACACTCTATACCCTACACTATATACCCTAAACTCTACACTCTATACCCTACACTCTACACTCTATACCCTACACTCTATACCCTACACTCTATACCCTACACTCTATACCCTACACTCTACACTTTATACCCTACACTGTATACCCTACACTCTATACCCTACACTCTATACCCTATACTCTATACCCTACACTCTATAGCCCAACACTCTATACCGTACACTCTATACCCTACACTCTATACCCTACACTCTACACTCTATACAATACACTCTATACCCTACACTCTAATCCCTACACTCTACACTCTATACCCTAAACTCTATACCCTACACTCTATACCATACACTCTATACCCTACACTCTATACCCTACACTCTACACTCTATACCCTACACTCTACACTCTATACCCTACACTCTATACCCTACACTCTATACTCTATACCCTACACTATATAACCTACACTCTACACTCTATACCCTACACTCTATACCCTACACTCTATACCCTACACTCTATACCCTACACTCTACACCCTACACTCTATACCCTACACATCATACCATACACTCTATACCCTACACTCTACACTCTATACCCTACACACTATACCCTACTTTCTACACTCTATACCCTACACTCTACACTCTATACCATACACTCTATACCCTACACTCTATACCCTACACACTATACCCTACACTCTATACCAAACACTCTATACCCTACACTCTATACCCTACACTCTACACTCTATACCCTACACTCTACACTCTATACCCTACACTATATAACCTACACTCTACACTCTATACCCTACACTCTATACCCTACACTCTATACCCTACACTCTATACCCTACACTCTACACCCTACACTCTATACCCTACACATCATACCATACACTCTATACCCTACACTCTACACTCTATACCCTACACACTATACCCTACTTTCTACACTCTATACCCTACACTCTACACTCTATACCCTACACTCTATACCCTACACTCTATACCATACACTCTATACCCTACACTCTATACCCTACACTCTACACTCTATACCCTACACTCTACACTCTATACCCTACACTCTATACCCTACACTCTATACTCTATACCCTACACTATATAACCTACACTCTACACTCTATACCCTACACTCTATACCCTACACTCTATACCCTACACTCTATACCCTACACTCTACACCCTACACTCTATACCCTACACATCATACCATACACTCTATACCCTACACTCTACACTCTATACCCTACACACTATACCCTACTTTCTACACTCTATACCCTACACTCTACACTCTATACCATACACTCTATACCCTACACTCTATACCCTACACACTATACCCTACACTCTATACCAAACACTCTATACCCTACACTCTATACCCTACACTCTACACTCTATACCCTACACTCTACACTCTATACCCTACACTATATAACCTACACTCTACACTCTATACCCTACACTCTATACCCTACACTCTATACCCTACACTCTATACCCTACACTCTACACCCTACACTCTATACCCTACACATCATACCATACACTCTATACCCTACACTCTACACTCTATACCCTACACACTATACCCTACTTTCTACACTCTATACCCTACACTCTACACTCTATACCCTACACTCTATACCCTACACTCTATACCATACACTCTATACCCTACACTCTATACCCTACACTCTACACTCTATACCCTACACTCTACACTCTATACCCTACACTCTATACCCTACACTCTATACTCTATACCCTACACTATATAACCTACACTCTACACTCTATACCCTACACTCTATACCCTACACTCTATACCCTACACTCTATACCCTACACTCTACACCCTACACTCTATACCCTACACATCATACCATACACTCTATACCCTACACTCTACACTCTATACCCTACACACTATACCCTACTTTCTACACTCTATACCCTACACTCTACACTCTACACCATACACTCTATACCCTATACAATACACTCTATACCCTACAATCTATACCCTACACTCTATACCCTACACTGTACACTCTATACCGTACACTCTATACCATACACTCTATACCCTACACTCTATATCCTACACTCTATACCCTACACTCTACACTCTATACCCTACACTCTATACCATACACTCTAAACCCTACACTCTATACCCTACACTATATACCCTAAACTCTACACTCTATACCCTACACTCTACACTCTATACCCTACACTCTATACCCTACACTCTATACCCTACACTCTATACCCTACACTCTACACTTTATACCCTACACTGTATACCCTACACTCTATACCCTACACTCTATACCCTATACTCTATACCCTACACTCTATAGCCCAACACTCTATACCGTACACTCTATACCCTACACTCTATACCCTACACTCTACACTCTATACAATACACTCTATACCCTACACTCTAATCCCTACACTCTACACTCTATACCCTACACTCTATACCATACACTCTATACCCTACACTCTATACCCTACACTCTACACTCTATACCCTACACTCTACACTCTATACCCTACACTCTATACCCTACACTCTATACTATATACCCTACACTATATAACCTACACTCTACACTCTATACCCTACAATCTATACCCTACACTCTATACCCTACACTCTATACACTACACTCTACACCCTACACTCTATACCCTACACATCATACCATACACTCTATACCCTACACTCTACACTCTATACCCTACACACTATACCCTACTTTCTACACTCTATACCCTACACTCTACACTCTATACCATACACTCTATACCCTACACTCTATACCCTACACACTATACCCTACTTTCTACACTCTATACCCTACACTCTACACCCTACACTCTATAACATACACTCTATACCCTACACTCCATACCTTACACTCTATACCCTACACTCTCCACTCTACACCCTACACTCTACACTCTATACCCTACACTCTATACCCTACACTCTACACTATATACCCTACACTCTATACCCTACACTCTATACCCTACACTCTATACCCTACACTCTACACTCTATACCCTACACTCTATACCCTATACTATATACTCTATACCCTACACTCTATACCCTACGATCTATACCCTACACTCTATACCCGACACTCTATACCCTACACTCTATATCCCAACACTCTATACCCTACACTCTATACCCTACACTCTACACTCTATACCCTACACTATACACTCTATACCCTACACTCTATACCATACAATCTACACTCTATACCCTACACTCTATACCCTACACTCTACACTCTAAACCCTACACACTATACCCTACTTTCTACACTCTATACCCTACACTCTACACTCTATACCATACACTCTATACCCTACACTCTATACCCTACACTATATACCCTACACTTTATACCCTACACTCTACACTCTATATCCTACACTCTACACTCTATACCCTACACTCTATAACATACACTCTAAACCCTACACTCTATACCCTACACTCTACACTTTATACCCTACACTCTATACCCTACACTCTATACCCTACACTCTATACCCTACACTCTACACCCTACACTCTATAACATACACTCTATACCCTACACTCTATACCTTACACTCTATACCCTACACTCTACACCCTACACTCTACACTCTATACCCTACACTCTATACCCTACACTCTATACCCTACACTCTACACTTTATACCCTACACGCTATACCCTACACTCTATACCCTACACTCTATACCCTACACTCTACACTCTATACCCTACACTCTATACCCTACACTATATACTCTATACCCTACACTCTATACCCTACACTCTATACCCTACAATCTATACCCTACACTCTATACCCTACACTCTATACCCTACACTCTATATCCCAACACTCTATACCCTACACTCTATACCCTACACTCTACACCCTACACTCTACACTCTATACCCTACACTCTATACCATACAATCTACACTCTATACCCTACACTCTACACTTCATACCCTACACACTATACCCTACTTTCTACACTCTATACCCTACACTCTACACTCTATACCCTACACTCTATACCCTACAATCTATACCATACACTCTATACCATACACTCTATACCCTACACTCTATACCCTACACTCTACACCCTACACTCTATACCCTGCAATCTATACCATACACTCTATACCCTACACTCTATATCATACACTCTATACCCTACACTCTACACTCTATACCCCACACTCTACACTCTATACCCTACACTCTACACCCTACACTCTATATTATACACTCTATTCCATACACTCTATACCCTACACTCTATACCCTACACTCTACACTCTAAAATCTATACCCTACTCTCTACACTCTATACCTTACACTCTATACCAAACACTCTATACCCTACACTATATACCATACACTCTATATCATACACTCTATACCGTACACTCTATACCATACACTCTATACCCTACACTCTATACCCTACACTCTACACTCTGTACCTTACACTCTATACTATACACTCTACACCCTACACTCTATACAATACACTCTATACCCTACACTCTACACTCTATACCATACACTCTACACCCTACACTCTATACCATGCACTCTATACCCTACACTCTACACTCTATACCCTACACTCTATACCCTACAATCTATACCCTACACCCTACGCTCTATACCCTACACTCTATACCCTACTCTCTACACTCTATACCGTACACTATATTCCATACACTCTATTCCATACACTCTATACCCTGCACTCTATACCCTACACTATACACTCTATACCCTACACTCTACACCATGCACTCTATACCCTATACTCTATACACTACACTCTACATTCTATACCCTACAATCTATACCCAACACTCTATACCCTACACTCTATACCATACACTCTATACCCTACACTCTATACCCTACACTCTACACCCTACACTCTATACCCTGCACTCTAATCCCTACACTCTACACTGTATACCATACACTCTATACCCTACACTATATACCCTACACTCTATACCCTACACTCTACACTCTATACCCAACACTCTATACTCTACACTCTATACCCTACACTCTATACCATACACTCCATACCCTACACTCTACACTCTATACCCTACACTCTACTCTTTATACCCTACACTCTATACCCTACACTCTACACTCTATACCCTACACTCTACACTCTATACCCTACACTCTATACCCTACTCTATACCATAAACTCTATACCCTACACTCTATACCCTACACTCTACACTCTATACCCTACACTCTACACTCTATACCCTACACTCTATACCCTACAATCTATACCATACACTCTATACCATACACTCTATACCCTACACTCTATACCCTACACTCTACACCCTACACTCTATACCCTGCAATCTATACCATACACTCTATTCCCTACACTCTATATCATACACTCTATACCCTACACTCTACACTCTATACCCCACACTCTACACTCTATACCCTACACTCTACACCCTACACTCTATATTATACACTCTATTCCATACACTCTATACCCTACACTCTATACCCTACACTCTACACTCTAAAATCTATACCCTACTTTCTACACTCTATACCCTACACTCTACACTCTATACCATACACTCTATACCCTACACTCTATACCCTACACACTATACCCTACTTTCTACACTCTATACCCTACACTCTACACCCTACACTCTATAACATACACTCTATACCCTACACTCCATACCTTACACTCTATACCCTACACTCTCCACTCTACACCCTACACTCTACACTCTATACCCTACACTCTATACCCTACACTCTACACTATATACCCTACACTCTATACCCTACACTCTATACCCTACACTCTATACCCTACACTCTACACTCTATACCCTACACTTTATACCCTATACTATATACTCTATACCCTACACTCTATACCCTACGATCTATACCCTACACTCTATACCCGACACTCTATACCCTACACTCTATATCCCAACACTCTATACCCTACACTCTATACCCTACACTCTACACTCTATACCCTACACTATAC
Organism: Ranitomeya imitator; assembly: GCF_032444005.1. NCBI lineage: Eukaryota > Metazoa > Chordata > Amphibia > Anura > Dendrobatidae > Ranitomeya > Ranitomeya imitator. The sequence goes on along the minus strand of NW_027194747.1, from coordinate 541,114 downwards.
ACTCTATACCCTACACTCTATACCATACAATCTACACTCTATACCCTACACTCTATACCCTACACTCTACACTCTATACCCTACACACTATACCCTACTTTCTACACTCTATACCCTACACTCTACACTCTATACCATACACTCTATACCCTACACTCTATACCCTACACTCTATACCCTACACTATATACCCTACACTTTATACCCTACACTCTACACTCTATATCCTACACTCTACACTCTATACCCTACACTCTATAACATACACTCTAAACCCTACACTCTATACCCTACACTCTACACTTTATACCCTACACTCTATACCCTACACTCTATACCCTACACTCTATACCCTACACTCTACACCCTACACTCTATAACATACACTCTATACCCTACACTCTATACCTTACACTCTATACCCTACACTCTACACCCTACACTCTACACTCTATACCCTACACTCTATACCCTACACTCTATACCCTACACTCTACACTTTATACCCTACACGCTATACCCTACACTCTATACCCTACACTCTATACCCTACACTCTACACTCTATACCCTACACTCTATACCCTACACTATATACTCTATACCCTACACTCTATACCCTACACTCTATACCCTACAATCTATACCCTACACTCTATACCCTACACTCAATACCCTACACTCTATATCCCAACACTCTATACCCTACACTCTATACCCTACACTCTACACCCTACACTCTACACTCTATACCCTACACTCTATACCATACAATCTACACTCTATACCCTACACTCTACACTTCATACCCTACACACTATACCCTACTTTCTACACTCTATACCCTACACTCTACACTCTATACCCTACACTTTATACCCTACAATCTATACCATACACTCTATACCATACACTCTATACCCTACACTCTATACCCTACACTCTACACCCTACACTCTATACCCTGCAATCTATACCATACACTCTATACCCTACACTCTATATCATACACTCTATACCCTACACTCTACACTCTATACCCCACACTCTACACTCTATACCCTACACTCTACACCCTACACTCTATATTATACACTCTATTCCATACACTCTATACATTACACTCTATACCCTACACTCTACACTCTAAAATCTATACCCTACTCTCTACACTCTATACCTTACACTCTATACCAAACACTCTATACCCTACACTATATACCATACACTCTATATCATACACTCTATACCGTACACTCTATACCATACACTCTATACCCTACACTCTATACCCTACACTCTACACTCTGTACCTTACACTCTATACTATACACTCTACACCCTACACTCTATACCATACACTCTATACCCTACACTCTACACTCTATACCATACACTCTACACCCTACACTCTATACCATGCACTCTATACCCTACACTCTACACTCTATACCCTACACTCTATACCCTACAATCTATACCCTACACCCTACGCTCTATACCCTACACTCTATACCCTACTCTCTACACTCTATACCGTACACTATATTCCATACACTCTATTCCATACACTCTATACCCTGCACTCTATACCCTACACTATACACTCTATACCCTACACTCTACACCATGCACTCTATACCCTATACTCTATACACTACACTCTACATTCTATACCCTACAATCTATACCCAACACTCTATACCCTACACTCTATACCATACACTCTATACCCTACACTCTATACCCTACACTCTACACCCTACACTCTATACCCTGCACTCTAATCCCTACACTCTACACTGTATACCATACACTCTATACCCTACACTATATACCCTACACTCTATACCTTACACTCTACACTCTATACCCAACACTCTATACTCTACACTCTATACCCTACACTCTATACCATACACTCCATACCCTACACTCTACACTCTATACCCTACACTCTACTCTTTATACCCTACACTCTATACCCTACACTCTACACTCTATACCCTACACTCTACACTCTATACCCTACACTCTATACCCTACTCTATACCATACACTCTATACCCTACACTCTATACCCTACACTCTACACTCTATACCCTACACTCTACACTCTATACCCTACACTCTATACCCTACAATCTATACCATACACTCTATACCATACACTCTATACCCTACACTCTATACCCTACACTCTACACCCTACACTCTATACCCTGCAATCTATACCATACACTCTATTCCCTACACTCTATATCATACACTCTATACCCTACACTCTACACTCTATACCCCACACTCTACACTCTATACCCTACACTCTACACCCTACACTCTATATTATACACTCTATTCCATACACTCTATACCCTACACTCTATACCCTACACTCTACACTCTAAAATCTATACCCTACTCTCTACACTCTATACCCTACACTCTACACCCTACACTCTATACCCTACACTCTATACCCTACACTCTACACTCTATACCCTACACTCTATACCCTACACTCTATACCCTACACTCTACCCTCTACACTCTATACCCTACACTCTATACCATACACTCTATACCCTACACTCTATACCATACACTCTATACCCTACACTCTACACTCTATACCCTACACTCAATACCCTACACTCTAAACCCTACACTCTATACCCTACACTATACACTCTATACCCTACACTCTACACCATACACTCTATACCCTATACTCTATACCCTACATTCTACACTCTATACCCTACAAACTATACCCTACACTTTATACCCTACACTCTATACCGTACACTCTATACCATACACTCTATACCCTACACTCTATACCCTACACTCTATACCCTACACTCTACACTCTATACTCTACACTCTATACCATACACTCTAAACCCTACACTCTATACCCTACACTCTATACCCTACACTCTATACCCTACACTCTATACCCTACACTCTACACTTTATACACTACACTGTATACCCTACACTCTATACCCTACACTCTATACCCTACACTCTATACCCTACACTCTATAGCCCAACACTCTATACCGTACACTCTATACCCTACACTCTATACCCTACACTCTACACTCTATACCCTACACTCTATACCCTACACTCTACACTCTATACCCTACACTCTATACCATACACTCTATACCCTACACTCTATACCCTACACTCTACACTCTATACCCTACACTCTACACTCTATACCCTACACTCTATACCCTACACTCTATACTCTATACCCTACACTCTATACCCTACACTCTACACTCTATACCCTACACATTATACCATACACTCTATACCCTACACTCTACACTCTATACCCTACACTCTACACCCTACACTCTATACCCTACACTTTATACCCTACACTCTACACTCTATACCCTACACTCTATACCCTACACTCTACACCCTACACTCTATACCCTACACTCTATACCCTACACTCTACACTCTATACCCTACACTCTATACCCTACACTCTACCCTCTACACTCTATACCCTACACTCTATACCATACACTCTATACCCTACACTCTACACTCTATTCCCTACACTCTATACCATATACTCTATACCCTACACTCTACACTCTATTCCCTACACTCTATACCATACACTCTATACCCTACACTCTATACCCTACACTCTATACCCTACACTCTATACTCTATACCCTACACTCTATACCATATACTCTATACCCTACACTCTACACTCTAATCCCTACACTCTATACCATACACTCTATACCCTACACTCTATACCCTACACTCTATACCCTACACTCTACACCATACACTCTATACCCTAAACTCTATACCCTACACTCTACACTCTATACCCTACACTCTATACCCTACACTCTACACTCTATACCCTACACTCTATACCATACACTCTATACCCTACACTCTATACCATACACTCTATACCCTACACTCTATACCCTACACTATACACTCTATACCCTACACTCTACACCATACACTCTATACCCTATACAATACACTCTATACCCTACAATCTATACCCTACACTCTATACCCTGCACTGTACACTCTATACCGTACACTCTATACCATACACTCTATACCCTACACTCTATATCCTACACTCTATACCCTACACTCTACACTCTATACCCTACACTATATAACCTACACTCTACACTCTATACCCTACACTCTATACCCTACACTCTATACCCTACACTCTATACCCTACACTCTACACCCTACACTCTATACCCTACACATCATACCATACACTCTATACCCTACACTCTACACTCTATACCCTACACACTATACCCTACTTTCTACACTCTATACCCTACACTCTACACTCTATACCCTACACTCTATACCCTACACTCTATACCATACACTCTATACCCTACACTCTATACCCTACACTCTACACTCTATACCCTACACTCTACACTCTATACCCTACACTCTATACCCTACACTCTATACTCTATACCCTACACTATATAACCTACACTCTACACTCTATACCCTACACTCTATACCCTACACTCTATACCCTACACTCTATACCCTACACTCTACACCCTACACTCTATACCCTACACATCATACCATACACTCTATACCCTACACTCTACACTCTATACCCTACACACTATACCCTACTTTCTACACTCTATACCCTACACTCTACACTCTATACCATACACTCTATACCCTACACTCTATACCCTACACACTATACCCTACACTCTATACCAAACACTCTATACCCTACACTCTATACCCTACACTCTACACTCTATACCCTACACTCTACACTCTATACCCTACACTATATAACCTACACTCTACACTCTATACCCTACACTCTATACCCTACACTCTATACCCTACACTCTATACCCTACACTCTACACCCTACACTCTATACCCTACACATCATACCATACACTCTATACCCTACACTCTACACTCTATACCCTACACACTATACCCTACTTTCTACACTCTATACCCTACACTCTACACTCTATACCCTACACTCTATACCCTACACTCTATACCATACACTCTATTCCCTACACTCTATACCCTACACTCTACACTCTATACCCTACACTCTACACTCTATACCCTACACTCTATACCCTACACTCTATACTCTATACCCTACACTATATAACCTACACTCTACACTCTATACCCTACACTCTATACCCTACACTCTATACCCTACACTCTATACCCTACACTCTACACCCTACACTCTGTACCCTACACATCATACCATACACTCTATACCCTACACTCTACACTCTATACCCTACACACTATACCCTACTTTCTACACTCTATACCCTACACTCTACACTCTACACCATACACTCTATACCCTATACAATACACTCTATACCCTACAATCTATACCCTACACTCTATACCCTACACTGTACACTCTATACCGTACACTCTATACCATACACTCTATACCCTACACTCTATATCCTACACTCTATACCCTACACTCTACACTCTATACCCTACACTCTATACCATACACTCTAAACCCTACACTCTATACCCTACACTATATACCCTAAACTCTACACTCTATACCCTACACTCTACACTCTATACCCTACACTCTATACCCTACACTCTATACCCTACACTCTATACCCTACACTCTACACTTTATACCCTACACTGTATACCCTACACTCTATACCCTACACTCTATACCCTATACTCTATACCCTACACTCTATAGCCCAACACTCTATACCGTACACTCTATACCCTACACTCTATACCCTACACTCTACACTCTATACAATACACTCTATACCCTACACTCTAATCCCTACACTCTACACTCTATACCCTACACTCTATACCCTACACTCTATACCATACACTCTATACCCTACACTCTATACCCTACACTCTACACTCTATACCCTACACTCTACACTCTATACCCTACACTCTATACCCTACACTCTATACTATATACCCTACACTATATAACCTACACTCTACACTCTATACCCTACAATCTATACCCTACACTCTATACCCTACACTCTATACACTACACTCTACACCCTACACTCTATACCCTACACATCATACCATACACTCTATACCCTACACTCTACACTCTATACCCTACACACTATACCCTACTTTCTACACTCTATACCCTACACTCTACACTCTATACCATACACTCTATACCCTACACTCTATACCCTACACACTATACCCTACTTTCTACACTCTATACCCTACACTCTACACCCTACACTCTATAACATACACTCTATACCCTACACTCCATACCTTACACTCTATACCCTACACTCTCCACTCTACACCCTACACTCTACACTCTATACCCTACACTCTATACCCTACACTCTACACTATATACCCTACACTCTATACCCTACACTCTATACCCTACACTCTATACCCTACACTCTACACTCTATACCCTACACTCTATACCCTATACTATATACTCTATACCCTACACTCTATACCCTACGATCTATACCCTACACTCTATACCCGACACTCTATACCCTACACTCTATATCCCAACACTCTATACCCTACACTCTATACCCTACACTCTACACTCTATACCCTACACTATACACTCTATACCCTACACTCTATACCATACAATCTACACTCTATACCCTACACTCTATACCCTACACTCTACACTCTAAACCCTACACACTATACCCTACTTTCTACACTCTATACCCTACACTCTACACTCTATACCATACACTCTATACCCTACACTCTATACCCTACACTCTATACCCTACACTATATACCCTACACTTTATACCCTACACTCTACACTCTATATCCTACACTCTACACTCTATACCCTACACTCTATAACATACACTCTAAACCCTACACTCTATACCCTACACTCTACACTTTATACCCTACACTCTATACCCTACACTCTATACCCTACACTCTATACCCTACACTCTACACCCTACACTCTATAACATACACTCTATACCCTACACTCTATACCTTACACTCTATACCCTACACTCTACACCCTACACTCTACACTCTATACCCTACACTCTATACCCTACACTCTACACTCTATACCCTACACTCTATACCCTACACTATATACCCTACACTCTATACCCTACACTCTATATCCTACACTCTACACTCTATACCCTACACTCTATAACATACACTCTAAACCCTACACTCTATACCCTACACTCTACACTTTATACCCTACACTCTATACCCTACACTCTATACCCTACACTCTATACCCTACACTCTACACCCTACACTCTATAACATACACTCTATACCCTACACTCTATACCTTACACTCTATACCCTACACTCTACACCCTACACTCTACACTCTATACCCTACACTCTATACCCTACACTCTACACTCTATACCCTACACTCTATACCCTACACTCTATACCCTACACTCTATACCCTACACTCTATACCCTACACTCTACACCCTACACTCTATAACATACACTCTATACCCTACACTCTATACCTTACACTCTATACCCTACACTCTACACCCTACACTCTACACTCTATACCCTACACTCTATACCCTACACTCTACACTCTATACCCTACACTCTATACCCTACACTATATACCCTACACTCTATACCCTACACTCTATACCCTACACTCTACACTTTATACCCTACACGCTATACCCTACACTCTATACCCTACACTCTATACCCTACACTCTACACTCTATACCCTACACTCTATACCCTACACTATATACTCTATACCCTACACTCTATACCCTACACTCTATACCCTACAATCTATACCCTACACTCTATACCCTACACTCTATACCCTACACTCTATATCCCAACACTCTATACCCTACACTCTATACCCTACACTCTACACCCTACACTCTACACTCTATACCCTACACTCTATACCATACAATCTACACTCTATACCCTACACTCTACACTTCATACCCTACACACTATACCCTACTTTCTACACTCTATACCCTACACTCTACACTCTATACCCTACACTCTATACCCTACAATCTATACCATACACTCTATACCATACACTCTATACCCTACACTCTATACCCTACACTCTACACCCTACACTCTATACCCTGCAATCTATACCATACACTCTATACCCTACACTCTATATCATACACTCTATACCCTACACTCTACACTCTATACCCCACACTCTACACTCTATACCCTACACTCTACAGCCTACACTCTATATTATACACTCTATTCCATACACTCTATACCCTACACTCTATACCCTACACTCTACACTCTAAAATCTATACCCTACTCTCTACACTCTATACCTTACACTCTATACCAAACACTCTATACCCTACACTATATACCATACACTCTATATCATACACTCTATACCGTACACTCTATACCATACACTCTATACCCTACACTCTATACCCTACACTCTACACTCTGTACCTTACACTCTATACTATACACTCTACACCCTACACTCTATACAATACACTCTATACCCTACACTCTACACTCTATACCATACACTCTACACCCTACACTCTATACCATGCACTCTATACCCTACACTCTACACTCTATACCCTACACTCTATACCCTACAATCTATACCCTACACCCTACGCTCTATACCCTACACTCTATACCCTACTCTCTACACTCTATACCGTACACTATATTCCATACACTCTATTCCATACACTCTATACCCTGCACTCTATACCCTACACTATACACTCTATACCCTACACTCTACACCATGCACTCTATACCCTATACTCTATACACTACACTCTACATTCTATACCCTACAATCTACACTCTATACCCTACACTCTATACCCTACAATCTATACCATACACTCTATACCATACACTCTATACCCTACACTCTATACCCTACACTCTACACCCTACACTCTATACCCTGCAATCTATACCATACACTCTATACCCTACACTCTATATCATACACTCTATACCCTACACTCTACACTCTATACCCCACACTCTACACTCTATACCCTACACTCTACACCCTACACTCTATATTATACACTCTATTCCATACACTCTATACCCTACACTCTATACCCTACACTCTACACTCTAAAATCTATACCCTACTCTCTACACTCTATACCTTACACTCTATACCAAACACTCTATACCCTACACTATATACCATACACTCTATATCATACACTCTATACCGTACACTCTATACCATACACTCTATACCCTACACTCTATACCCTACACTCTACACTCTGTACCTTACACTCTATACTATACACTCTACACCCTACACTCTATACAATACACTCTATACCCTACACTCTACACTCTATACCATACACTCTACACCCTACACTCTATACCATGCACTCTATACCCTACACTCTACACTCTATACCCTACACTCTATACCCTACAATCTATACCCTACACCCTACGCTCTATACCCTACACTCTATACCCTACTCTCTACACTCTATACCGTACACTATATTCCATACACTCTATTCCATACACTCTATACCCTGCACTCTATACCCTACACTATACACTCTATACCCTACACTCTACACCATGCACTCTATACCCTATACTCTATACACTACACTCTACATTCTATACCCTACAATCTATACCCAACACTCTATACCCTACACTCTATACCATACACTCTATACCCTACACTCTATACCCTACACTCTACACCCTACACTCTATACCCTGCACTCTAATCCCTACACTCTACACTGTATACCATACACTCTATACCCTACACTATATACCCTACACTCTATACCCTACACTCTACACTCTATACCCAACACTCTATACTCTACACTCTATACCCTACACTCTATACCATACACTCCATACCCTACACTCTACACTCTATACCCTACACTCTACTCTTTATACCCTACACTCTATACCCTACACTCTACACTCTATACCCTACACTCTACACTCTATACCCTACACTCTATACCCTACTCTATACCATACACTCTATACCCTACACTCTATACCCTACACTCTACACTCTATACCCTACACTCTACACTCTATACCCTACACTCTATACCCTACAATCTATACCATACACTCTATACCATACACTCTATACCCTACACTCTATACCCTACACTCTACACCCTACACTCTATACCCTGCAATCTATACCATACACTCTATTCCCTACACTCTATATCATACACTCTATACCCTACACTCTACACTCTATACCCCACACTCTACACTCTATACCCTACACTCTACACCCTACACTCTATATTATACACTCTATTCCATACACTCTATACCCTACACTCTATACCCTACACTCTACACTCTAAAATCTATACCCTACTTTCTACACTCTATACCCTACACTCTACACTCTATACCATACACTCTATACCCTACACTCTATACCCTACACACTATACCCTACTTTCTACACTCTATACCCTACACTCTACACCCTACACTCTATAACATACACTCTATACCCTACACTCCATACCTTACACTCTATACCCTACACTCTCCACTCTACACCCTACACTCTACACTCTATACCCTACACTCTATACCCTACACTCTACACTATATACCCTACACTCTATACCCTACACTCTATACCCTACACTCTATACCCTACACTCTACACTCTATACCCTACACTCTATACCCTATACTATATACTCTATACCCTACACTCTATACCCTACGATCTATACCCTACACTCTATACCCGACACTCTATACCCTACACTCTATATCCCAACACTCTATACCCTACACTCTATACCCTACACTCTACACTCTATACCCTACACTATACACTCTATACCCTACACTCTATACCATACAATCTACACTCTATACCCTACACTCTATACCCTACACTCTACACTCTATACCCTACACACTATACCCTACTTTCTACACTCTATACCCTACACTCTACACTCTATACCATACACTCTATACCCTACACTCTATACCCTACACTCTATACCCTACACTATATACCCTACACTTTATACCCTACACTCTACACTCTATATCCTACACTCTACACTCTATACCCTACACTCTATAACATACACTCTAAACCCTACACTCTATACCCTACACTCTACACTTTATACCCTACACTCTATACCCTACACTCTATACCCTACACTCTATACCCTACACTCTACACCCTACACTCTATAACATACACTCTATACCCTACACTCTATACCTTACACTCTATACCCTACACTCTACACCCTACACTCTATACTCTATACCCTACACTCTATACCCTACACTCTATACCCTACACTCTACACTTTATACCCTACACGCTATACCCTACACTCTATACCCTACACTCTATACCCTACACTCTACACTCTATACCCTACACTCTATACCCTACACTATATACTCTATACCCTACACTCTATACCCTACACTCTATACCCTACAATCTATACCCTACACTCTATACCCTACACTCAATACCCTACACTCTATATCCCAACACTCTATACCCTACACTCTATACCCTACACTCTACACCCTACACTCTACACTCTATACCCTACACTCTATACCATACAATCTACACTCTATACCCTACACTCTACACTTCATACCCTACACACTATACCCTACTTTCTACACTCTATACCCTACACTCTACACTCTATACCCTACACTCTATACCCTACAATCTATACCATACACTCTATACCATACACTCTATACCCTACACTCTATACCCTACACTCTACACCCTACACTCTATACCCTGCAATCTATACCATACACTCTATACCCTACACTCTATATCATACACTCTATACCCTACACTCTACACTCTATACCCCACACTCTACACTCTATACCCTACACTCTACACCCTACACTCTATATTATACACTCTATTCCATACACTCTATACCCTACACTCTATACCCTACACTCTACACTCTAAAATCTATACCCTACTCTCTACACTCTATACCTTACACTCTATACCAAACACTCTATACCCTACACTATATACCATACACTCTATATCATACACTCTATACCGTACACTCTATACCATACACTCTATACCCTACACTCTATACCCTACACTCTACACTCTGTACCTTACACTCTATACTATACACTCTACACCCTACACTCTATACCATACACTCTATACCCTACACTCTACACTCTATACCATACACTCTACACCCTACACTCTATACCATGCACTCTATACCCTACACTCTACACTCTATACCCTACACTCTATACCCTACAATCTATACCCTACACCCTACGCTCTATACCCTACACTCTATACCCTACTCTCTACACTCTATACCGTACACTATATTCCATACACTCTATTCCATACACTCTATACCCTGCACTCTATACCCTACACTATACACTCTATACCCTACACTCTACACCATGCACTCTATACCCTATACTCTATACACTACACTCTACATTCTATACCCTACAATCTATACCCAACACTCTATACCCTACACTCTATACCATACACTCTATACCCTACACTCTATACCCTACACTCTACACCCTACACTCTATACCCTGCACTCTAATCCCTACACTCTACACTGTATACCATACACTCTATACCCTACACTATATACCCTACACTCTATACCCTACACTCTACACTCTATACCCAACACTCTATACTCTACACTCTATACCCTACACTCTATACCATACACTCCATACCCTACACTCTACACTCTATACCCTACACTCTACTCTTTATACCCTACACTCTATACCCTACACTCTACACTCTATACCCTACACTCTACACTCTATACCCTACACTCTATACCCTACTCTATACCATACACTCTATACCCTACACTCTATACCCTACACTCTATACCCTACACTCTACACTCTATACCCTACACTCTATACCCTACAATCTATACCATACACTCTATACCATACACTCTATACCCTACACTCTATACCCTACACTCTACACCCTACACTCTATACCCTGCAATCTATACCATACACTCTATTCCCTACACTCTATATCATACACTCTATACCCTACACTCTACACTCTATACCCCACACTCTACACTCTATACCCTACACTCTACACCCTACACTCTATATTATACACTCTATTCCATACACTCTATACCCTACACTCTATACCCTACACTCTACACTCTAAAATCTATACCCTACTCTCTACACTCTATACCCTACACTCTACACCCTACACTCTATACCCTACACTCTATACCCTACACTCTACACTCTATACCCTACACTCTATACCCTACACTCTATACCCTACACTCTACCCTCTACACTCTATACCCTACACTCTATACCATACACTCTATACCCTACACTCTATACCATACACTCTATACCCTACACTCTACACTCTATACCCTACACTCAATACCCTACACTCTAAACCCTACACTCTATACCCTACACTATACACTCTATACCCTACACTCTACACCATACACTCTATACCCTATACTCTATACCCTACATTCTACACTCTATACCCTACAAACTATACCCTACACTTTATACCCTACACTCTATACCGTACACTCTATACCATACACTCTATACCCTACACTCTATACCCTACACTCTATACCCTACACTCTACACTCTATACCCTACACTCTATACCATACACTCTAAACCCTACACTCTATACCCTACACTCTATACCCTACACTCTATACCCTACACTCTATACCCTACACTCTACACTTTATACCCTACACTGTATACCCTACACTCTATACCCTACACTCTATACCCTACACTCTATACCCTACACTCTATAGCCCAACACTCTATACCGTACACTCTATACCCTACACTCTATACCCTACACTCTACACTCTATACCCTACACTCTATACCCTACACTCTACACTCTATACCCTACACTCTATACCCTACACTCTATACCATACACTCTATACCCTACACTCTATACCCTACACTCTACACTCTATACCCTACACTCTACACTCTATACCCTACACTCTATACCCTACACTCTATACTCTATACCCTACACTCTATACCCTACACTCTACACTCTATACCCTACACATTATACCATACACTCTATACCCTACACTCTACACTCTATACCCTACACTCTACACCCTACACTCTATACCCTACACTTTATACCCTACACTCTACACTCTATACCCTACACTCTATACCCTACACTCTACACCCTACACTCTATACCCTACACTCTATACCCTACACTCTATACCCTACACTCTATACCCTACACTCTACCCTCTACACTCTATACCCTACACTCTATACCATACACTCTATACCCTACACTCTACACTCTATTCCCTACACTCTATACCATATACTCTATACCCTACACTCTACACTCTATTCCCTACACTCTATACCATACACTCTATACCCTACACTCTATACCCTACACTCTATACCCTACACTCTATACTCTATACCCTACACTCTATACCATATACTCTATACCCTACACTCTACACTCTAATCCCTACACTCTATACCATACACTCTATACCCTACACTCTATACCCTACACTCTATACCCTACACTCTACACCATACACTCTATACCCTAAACTCTATACCCTACACTCTACACTCTATACCCTACACTCTATACCCTACACTCTACACTCTATACCCTACACTCTATACCATACACTCTATACCCTACACTCTATACCATACACTCTATACCCTACACTCTATACCCTACACTATACACTCTATACCCTACACTCTACACCATACACTCTATACCCTATACAATACACTCTATACCCTACAATCTATACCCTACACTCTATACCCTGCACTGTACACTCTATACCGTACACTCTATACCATACACTCTATACCCTACACTCTATATCCTACACTCTATACCCTACACTCTACACTCTATACCCTACACTCTATACCATACACTCTAAACCCTACACTCTATACCCTACACTATATACCCTAAACTCTACACTCTATACCCTACACTCTACACTCTATACCCTACACTCTATACCCTGCACTCTATACCCTACACTCTATACCCTACACTCTACACTTTATACCCTACACTGTATACCCTACACTCTATACCCTACACTCTATACCCTATACTCTATACCCTACACTCTATAGCCCAACACTCTATACCGTACACTCTATACCCTACACTCTATACCCTACACTCTACACTCTATACAATACACTCTATACCCTACACTCTAATCCCTACACTCTACACTCTATAACCTACACTCTATACCCTACACTCTATACCATACACTCTATACCCTACACTCTATACCCTACACTCTACACTCTATACCCTACACTCTACACTCTATACCCTACACTCTATACCCTACACTCTATACTCTATACCCTACACTATATAACCTACACTCTACACTCTATACCCTACACTCTATACCCTACACTCTATACCCTACACTCTATACCCTACACTCTACACCCTACACTCTATACCCTACACATCATACCATACACTCTATACCCTA
This sequence comes from Ranitomeya imitator, assembly GCF_032444005.1. NCBI lineage: Eukaryota > Metazoa > Chordata > Amphibia > Anura > Dendrobatidae > Ranitomeya > Ranitomeya imitator. Next base: position 525,306 of record NW_027194747.1, on the reverse strand, counting down.
CACTCTATACCCTACACACTATACCCTACTTTCTACACTCTATACCCTACACTCTACACTCTATACCATACACTCTATACCCTACACTCTATACCCTACACACTATACCCTACTTTCTACACTCTATACCCTACACTCTACACCCTACACTCTATAACATACACTCTATACCCTACACTCTATACCTTACACTCTATACCCTACACTCTCCACTCTACACCCTACACTCTACACCCTACACTCTATACCCTACACTCTACACTATATACCCTACATTCTATACCCTACACTCTATACCCTACACTCTATACCCTACACTCTACACTCTATACCCTACACTCTATACCCTATACTATATACTCTATACCCTACACTCTATACCCTACAATCTATACCCTACACTCTATACCCGACACTCTATACCCTACACTCTATATCCCAACACTCTATACCCTACACTCTATACCCTACACTCTACACTCTATACCCTACACTATACACTCTATACCCTACACTCTATACCATACAATCTACACTCTATACCCTACACTCTACACTCTATACCCTACACACTATACCCTACTTTCTACACTCTATACCCTACACTCTACACTCTATACCATACACTCTATACCCTACACTCTATACCCTACACTATATACCCTACACTTTATACCCTACACTCTACACTCTATATCCTACACTCTACACTCTATACCCTACACTCTATAACATACACTCTAAACCCTACACTCTATACCCTACACTCTACACTTTATACCCTACACTCTATACCCTACACTCTATACCCTACGCTCTATACCCTACACTCTACACCCTACACTCTATAACATACACTCTATACCCTACACTCTATACCCTACACTCTATACCCTACACTCTACACTCTATACCCTACACTATACACTCTATACCTACACTCTATACCATACAATCTACACTCTATACCCTACACTCTATATCATACACTATATACCCTACACTCTACACTCTATACCCCACACTCTACACTCTATACCCTACACTCTACACCCTACACTCTATACCATACTCTCTATTCCATACACTCTATACCATACACTCTATACCCTACACTCTATACCATACACTCTATACCCTACACTCTATACCCTACACTCTACACTCTATACCCTACACTCTACACTCTATACCCTACACTCTACACCCTACACTCTATACCATACTCTCTATTCCATACACTCTATACCATACACTCTATACCCTACACTCTACACTCTACAATCTATATCCTACTCTCTACACTCTATACCTTACACTCTATACCAAACACTATATACCATACACAATATATCATACACTCTGTACCCTACACTCTATACCATACACTCTATACCCTACACTCTATACCCTACACTCTACACTCTATACCCTACACTCTACACTCTATACCCTACACTCTATACCCTACACTCTATACTCTATACCCTACACTCTATACCCTACACTCTACACTCTATACCCTACACATTATACCATACACTCTATATCCTACACTCTACACCCTACACTCTACACCAGGGGTCAGGAACCTTTTTGGCTAAGAGAGCCGTAAACGCCACATATTTTGAAATATAATTCCGCGAGAGCCGTACAATATGTTTAAAGGGCCATTGACAGATCAATCGCTCCAATGTTTTGCCCCAGGTTTTTCCACCAACATAGAAGAGGATTCTTTACTGTTAGGGCAGTGAGAATCTGGAATTGCTTGCCTGAGGAGGTGGTGATGGCGAACTCAGTCGAGGGGTTCAAGAGAGGCCTGGATGTCTTCCTGGAGCAGAACAATATTGTATCATACAATTATTAGGTTCTGTAGAAGGACGTAGATCTGGGTATTTATTATGATGGAATATAGGCTGAACTGGATGGACAAATGTCTTTTTTCGGCCTTACTAACTATGTTACTATGTTACTATGTAATGTTCACTTAGTACAGCAAGGAATGCTCCTCCCTGCTGTATAAAGCCACAACTGGACTGAAACAATGGTAATTAGCAGTAAAAAATTAAATAAATAACTTACATTGTGAGCTTGCGATGCATGACATCAGTCCAGCAGTCTGGCTTCTTCTTTTTCCTGCGCATGACTGGAAGCTGGCATTCTTCCCACCTGATGTTGAGAGAATGCCAGCTTTGAGGCATTCGCAGAAGAAAGAAGCTGGAATGTTGGACATGTCACACAACGCATTGTCAGTTATGTCAATTGTCTATTTTATTATTGTATCCATCCTGCCCCATGTCTCCAATCATGCCCCGTGTCTACATTCTGCCCATGCCTCCAGTCCTGCCCCCAGTGTGTCCAGCATATTACCCCCAGTGTGTCCAGCATATTACCCCCAGTGTGTCCAGCAATCTGCCCCAGTATGTCCAGCATATTGCCCCCAGACAGTGTGTCCAGCAATCTGCCCCAGTGTGTCCAGCATATTACCACCAGTGTGTCCAGCAATCTGGCCCAGTGTCTCCAGCATTGCCCCAGTGTATCCAGCATTGCCCCAGTGTGTCCAGCAATCATTTGCCCCAGTGTCTCCAGCAATCTGCCCCAGTGTCTCCAGCAATCTGCCCCAGTGTCTCCAGCAATCTGCCCCAGTGTCTCCAGCAATCTGCCCCCAGTGTCTCCAGCAATCTGCCCCCAGTGTCTCCAGCAATCTGCCCCAGTGTCTCCAGCAATCTGCCCCAGTGTCTCCAGCAATCTGCCCCCAGTGTCTCCAGCAATCTGCCCCCAGTGTCTCCAGCAATCTGCCCCCAGTGTGTCCTCCAATCTGCCCCACTGTCTCCAGCATTGCCCCCAGTGTGTCCTCCAATCTGCCTCACTGTCTCCAGCATTGCCCCCAGTGTGTCCTCCAATCTGCCCCAGTGTCTCCAGCATTGCCCCCCCCAGTGTGTCCTCCAATCTGCCTCACTGTCTCCAGCATTCTGCCCCACTGTCTCCAGCAATCTGCCCCACTGTCTCCAGCAATCTGCCCCACTGTCTCCAGCAATCTGCCCCACTGTCTCCAGCAATCTGCCCCACTGTCTCCAGCATTGCCCCCAGTGTGTCCCCCAGCATTGCCCCCCAGTGTGTCCTCCAGCAATCTGCCCCACTGTCTCCAGCATTGCCCCCAGTGTGTCCTCCAATCTGCCCCAGTGTTTCCAGCTTTGCCCCCCAGTGTGTCCTCCAGTCTGCCCCACTGTCTCCAGCACTGCCCCCAGTGTGTCCTCCAATCTGCCCCAGTGTCTCCAGCATTGCCCCCCAGTGTGTCCTCCAGCATTGCCCCCCACTCCCCCAGTGTGTCCACCGATAACTGATCCAAAAAAAAAAAAAAAAAACAAGCAGTCTCCTCACCTGTCCGCGCTCCAGGCGGCGAGCTCCCTGCAGCAGCGCACACTCGCCGGCGACTGACAATGACGTCAGACGCCGGCGATGTGTGCGCTGCGGCCGACATCAGCCGCCAGCCTCCAATTGGCTGGCGGCTGTTGTTGTTAACTATTGATGTGCGGGCGCGCGCCCGCACATCAATAGGAAACCGCCGCAGCGCTGCAAGGGGCCCGGTGAGCAGATGAGAAGGGGCCCGATGCGGCCCCCTCTCTCCGCCCACCGGGTCCGGGGGGCACATAAACGCCGGCGGCGGCGGCCGGCACGGGCCGGCATTCACAAATGATTATCAGAGGGTTAATCTGCGGTAGCCCAGGGCCCCCCCAGACCACTGGGCCCTGGGCTACCGCCCATATTGACCCTCTGATAATCCGCCCCTGGAAGTAAGTGACGGAAGTGTGCGGGAGCAGGAGGCGGACATAGTGCGGTGACCAGGGGCGTCTGACTTGCCAGCCCCGGGCCCCCTGTCTGCGAGCCAGATACGGCCATCAAAAGAGCCATATCTGGCTCGCGAGCCATAGGTTCCCGACCCCTGCTCTACACCCTACACTCTATACCCTACACTTTATACCCTACACTATACACTCTATACCCTACACTCTATACCCTACACTCTATACCCTACACTCTACACTCTATACCCTACACTCTATACCCTACACTCTACACTCTATACCCTACACTCTATACCCTACACTCTATACCCTACACTATATACCCTACACTCTATACCCTACACTCTACACTCTATATCCTACACTCTACACTCTATACCCTACACTCTATAACATACACTCTAAACCCTACACTCTATACCCTACACTCTACACTTTATACCCTACACTCTATACCCTACACTCTATATCCCAACACTCTATACCCTACACTCTATACCCTACACTCTACACCCTACACTATACACTCTATACCCTACACTCTATACCATACAATCTACACTCTATACCCTACACTCTATACCCTACACTCTACACTTCATACCCTACACACTATACCCTACTTTCTACACTCTATACCCTACACTCTACACTCTATACCCTACACTCTATACCCTACAATCTATAAAATACACTCTATACCATACACTCTATACCCTACACTCTATACCCTACACTCTACACCCTACACTCTATACCCTGCAATCTATACCATACACTCTATACCCTACACTCTATATCATACACTCTATACCCTACACTCTACACTCTATACCCCACACTCTACACTCTATACCCTACACTCTACACCCTACACTCTATATTATACACTCTATTCTATACACTCTATACCCTACACTCTATACCCTACACTCTACACTCTAAAATCTATACCCTACTCTCTACACTCTATACCTTACACTCTATACCAAACACTCTATACCCTACACTATATACCATACACTCTATATCATACACTCTATACCGTACACTCTATACCATACACTCTATACCCTACACTCTATACCCTACACTCTACACTCTGTACCCTACACTCTATAATATACACTCTACACCCTACACTCTATACCATACACTCTATACCCTACACTCTACACTCTATACCATACACTCTATACTGTACACTCTATACCATACACTCTACACCCTACACTCTATACCATGCACTCTATACCCTACACTCTACACTTTATACCCTACACTGTATACCCTACACTCTATACCCTACACTCTATACCCTACACTCTATAGCCCAACACTCTATACCGTACACTCTATACCCTACACTCTATACCCTACACTCTACACTCTATACCCTACACTCTATACCCTACACTCTACACTCTATACCCTACACTCTATACCCTACACTCTATACCATACACTCTATACCCTACACTCTATACCCTACACTCTACACTCTATACCCTACACTCTACACTCTATACCCTACACTCTATACCCTACACTCTATACCCTACACTCTATACCCTACACTCTACACTCTATACCCTACACATTATACCATACACTCTATACCCTACACTCTACACTCTATACCCTACACTCTACACCCTACACTCTATACCCTACACTTTATACCCTACACTCTACACTCTATACCCTACACTCTATACCCTACACTCTATACCCTACACTCTACACTCTATACCCTACACTCTATACCCTACACTCTACACTCTATACCCTACACTCTATACCCTACACTATATACCCTACACTCTATACCCTACACTCTATATCCTACACTCTACACTCTATACCCTACACTCTATAACATACACTCTAAACCCTACACTCTATACCCTACACTCTACACTTTATACCCTACACTCTATACCCTACACTCTATATCCCAACACTCTATACCCTAGACTCTATACCCTACACTCTACACCCTACACTATACACTCTATACCCTACACTCTAAACCATACAATCTACACTCTATACCCTACACTCTATACCCTACACTCTACACTTCATACCCTACACACTATACCCTACTTTCTACACTCTATACCCTACACTCTACACTCTATACCCTACACTCTATACCCTACAATCTATACCATACACTCTATACCATACACTCTATACCCTACACTCTATACCCTACACTCTATACCCTGCAATCTATACCATACACTCTATACCCTACACTCTATATCATACACTCTATACCCTACACTCTACACTCTATACCCCACACTCTACACCCTACACTCTACACTCTATATTATACACTCTATTCCATACACTCTATACCCTACACTCTATACCCTACACTCTACACTCTAAAATCTATACCCTACTCTCTACACTCTATACCTTACACTCTATACCAAACACTCTATACCCTACACTATATACCATACACTCTATATCATACACTCTATACCGTACACTCTATACCATACACTCTATACCCTACACTCTATACCCTACACTCTACACTCTGTACCCTACACTCTATACTATACACTCTACACCCTACACTCTATACCATACACTCTATACCCTACACTCTACACTCTATACCATACACTCTATACTGTACACACTATACCATATACTCTACACCCTACACTCTATACCATGCACTCTATACCCTACACTCTACACTCTATACCCTACACTCTATACCCTACAATCTATACCCTACACCCTACGCTCTATACCCTACACTCTATACCATACTCTCTACACTCTATACCGTACACTATATTCCATACACTCTATTCCATACACTCTATACCCTGCACTCTATACCCTACACTATACACTCTATACCCTACACTCTACACCATACACTCTATACCCTATACTCTATACACTACACTCTACATTCTATACCCTACAATCTATACCCAACACTCTATACCCTACACTCTATACCCTACACTCTACACCCTAATCTCTATACCCTACACTCTAATCCCTACACTCTACACTGTATACCATACACTCTATACCCTACACTATATACCCTACACTCTATACCCTACACTCTACACTCTATACCCAACACTCTATACTCTACACTCTATACCCTACACTCTATACCATACACTCCATACCCTACACTCTACACTCTATACCCTACACTCTACTCTTTATACCCTACACTCTATACCCTACACTCTACACTCTATACCCTACACTCTACACTCTATACCCTACACTCTATACCCTACTCTATACCATACACTCTATACCCTACACTCTATACCCTACACTCTACACTCTATACCCTACACTCTACACTCTATACCCTACACTCTATACCCTACACTCTATACTCTATACCCTACACTATATACCCTACACTCTACACTCTATACCCTACACTCTATACCCTACACTCTGTACCCTACACTCTACACCCTACACTCTATACCCTACACATTATACCATACACTCTATACCCTACACTCTACACTCTATACCCTACACTCTACACCCTAGACTCTATACCCTACACTTTATACCCTACACTCTACACTCTATACCCTACACTCTATACCCTACACTCTACACCCTACACTCTATACCCTACACTCTACACTCTATACCCTACACTCTATACCATACACTCTACACTCTATACCATACACTCTATACCCTACACTCTACACTCTATACCCTACACTCTATACCCTACTCTCTACACTCTATACCCTACACTCTATACCTTACACTCTATACCCTACACTATATACCCTACACTCTATACCCTACACTCTACACTCTATATCCTACACTCTACACTCTATACCCTACACTCTATAACATACACTCTAAACCCTACACTCTATACCCTACACTCTACACTTTATACCCTACACTCTATACCCTACACTCTATACACTACACTCTACACTCTATACCCTACACTCTATAACATACACTCTATAACCTACACTCTATACCTAACACTCTCCACTCTACACCCTACACTCTACACTCTATACCCTACACTCTATACCCTACACTCTACACTTTATACCCTACACTCTATACCCTACACTCTATACCCTAAACTCTACACTCTATACCCTACACTCTATACCCTACACTATATACTCTATACCCTACACTCTATACCCTACACTCTATACCCTACAATCTATACCCTACACTCTATACCCTACACTCTATACCCTACACTCTATATCCCAACACTCTATACCCTACACTCTATACCCTACACTCTACACTCTATACCCTACACTATACACTCTATACCTACACTCTATACCATACAATCTACACTCTATACCCTACACTCTATATCATACACTATATACCCTACACTCTACACTCTATACCCCACACTCTACACTCTATACCCTACACTCTACACCCTACACTCTATACCATACTCTCTATTCCATACACTCTATACCATACACTCTATACCCTACACTCTACACTCTACAATCTATATCCTACTCTCTACACTCTATACCTTACACTCTATACCAAACACTATATACCATACACAATATATCATACACTCTGTACCCTACACTCTATACCATACACTCTATACCCTACACTCTATACCCTACACTCTACACTCTATACCCTACACTCTACACTCTATACCCTACACTCTATACCCTACACTCTATACTCTATACCCTACACTCTACACTCTATACCCTACACATTATACCATACACTCTATACCCTACACTCTACACCCTACACTCTACACCCTACACTCTATACCCTACACTTTATACCCTACACTCTACACTCTATACCCTACACTCTATACCCTACACTCTACACCCTACACTCTATACCCTACACTCTATACCCTACACTCTACACTCTATACCCTACACTCTATACCCTACACTCTATACCCTACACTCTACCCTCTACACTCTATACCCTACACTCTATACCATACACGCTATACCCTACACTCTATACCATACACTCTATACCCTACACTCTACACTCTATACCCTACACTCAATACCCTACACTCTAAACCCTACACTCTATACCCTACACTATACACTCTATACCCTACACTCTACACCATACACTCTATACCCTATACTCTATACCCTACATTCTACACTCTATACCCTACACTCTATACCCTACACTCTACACTCTATACCCTACACTCTATACCCTACACTCTATACCCTACACTCTATACCCTACACTCTACACTTTATACCCTACACTGTATACCCTACACTCTATACCCTACACTCTATACCCTACACTCTATACCCTACACTCTATAGCCCAACACTCTATACCGTACACTCTATACCCTACACTCTATAACCTACACTCTACACTCTATACCCTACACTCTATACCCTACACTCTACACTCTATACCCTACACTCTATACCCTACACTCTATACCATACACTCTATACCCTACACTCTATACCCTACACTCTACACCCTACACTCTACACTCTATACCCTACACTCTATACCCTACACTCTATACCCTACACTCTACACTCTATACCCTACACTCTACACCCTACACTCTATACCCTACACTTTATACCCTACACTCTACACTCTATACCCTACACTCTATACCCTACACTCTACACCCTACACTCTATACCCTACACTCTATACCCTACACTCTATACCCTACACTCTATACCCTACACTCTATACCCTACACTCTACCCTCTACACTCTATACCCTACACTCTATACCATACACTCTATACCCTACACTCTACACTCTATTCCCTACACTCTATACCATACACTCTATACCCTACACTCTATACCCTGCACTCTATACCCTACACTCTATACTCTATATACTACACTCTATACCATATACTCTATACCCTACACTCTACACTCTATTCCCTACACTCTATACCATACACTCTATACCCTACACTCTATACCCTACACTCTATACCCTACACTCTACACCATACACTCTATACCCTAAACTCTATACCCTACACTCTACACTCTATACCCTACACTCTATACCCTACACTCTACACTCTATACCCTACACTCTATACCCTACACTATACACTCTATACCCTACACTCTACACCATACACTTTATACCCTATACAATACACTCTATACCCTACAATCTATACCCTACACTCTATACCCTACACTGTACACTCTATACCGTACACTCTATACCATACACTCTATACCCTACACTCTATATCCTACACTCTATACCCCACACTCTACACTCTATACCCTACACTCTATACCCTAAACTCTACACTCTATACCCTACACTCTACACTCTATACCCTACACTCTATACCCTACACTCTATACCCTACACTCTATACCCTACACTCTACACTTTATACCCTACACTGTATACCCTACACTCTATACCCTACACTCTATACCCTATACTCTATACCCTACACTCTATAGCCCAACACTCTATACCGTACACTCTATACCCTACACTCTATACCCTACACTCTACACTCTATACAATACACTCTATACCCTACACTCTAATCCCTACACTCTACACTCTATACCCTACACTCTATACCCTACACTCTATACCATACACTCTATACCCTACACTCTATACCCTACACTCTACACTCTATACCCTACACTCTACACTCTACACTCTATACCCTACACTCTATACCCTACACTCTATACCCTACACTATATAACCTACTCTACACTCTATACCCTACACTCTATACCCTACACTCTATACCCTACACTCTATACCCTACACTCTACACCCTACACTCTATACCCTACACATTATACCATACACTCTATACCCTACACTCTACACTCTATACCCTACACTCTACAACCTACACTCTATACCCTACACTTTATACCCTACACTCTACACCCTACACTCTATACCATACACTCTACACTCTATACCCTACACTCTATACCATGCACTCTACACCCTACACTCTATACCATACACTCTATACCCTACACTATACACTCTATACCCTACACTCTATACCCTACACTCTACACTCTATACCCTACACTCTATACCCTACAATCTATACCCTACACTATATACCCTACACTCTATACCCTACACTCTACACTCTATATCCTACACTCTACACTCTAAACCCTACACTCTATACCCTACACTCTACACTTTATACCCTACACTCAATACCCTACACTCTAAACCCTACACTCTATACCCTACACTATACACTCTATACCCTACACTCTACACCATACACTCTATACCCTATACTCTATACCCTACATTCTACACTCTATACCCTACACTCTATACCCTACACTCTACACTCTATACCCTACACTCTATACCCTACACTCTATACCCTACACTCTATACCCTACACTCTATACCCTACACTCTACACTTTATACCCTACACTGTATACCCTACACTCTATACCCTACACTCTATACCCTACACTCTATACCCTACACTCTATAGCCCAACACTCTATACCGTACACTCTATACCCTACACTCTATACCCTACACTCTACACTCTATACCCTACACTCTATACCCTACACTCTACACTCTATACCCTACACTCTATACCCTACACTCTATACCATACACTCTATACCCTACACTCTATACCCTACACTCTACACTCTATACCCTACACTCTATACCCTACACTCTATACCCTACACTCTATACCCTACACTCTATACCCTACACTCTACACTCTATACCCTACACATTATACCATACACTCTATACCCTACACTCTACACTCTATACCCTACACTCTACACCCTACACTCTATACCCTACACTTTATACCCTACACTCTACACTCTATACCCTACACTCTATACCCTACACTCTATACCCTACACTCTACACTCTATACCCTACACTCTATACCCTACACTCTACACTCTATACCCTACACTCTATACCCTACACTATATACCCTACACTCTATACCCTACACTCTACACTCTATATCCTACACTCTACACTCTATACCCTACACTCTATAACATACACTCTAAACCCTACACTCTATACCCTACACTCTACACTTTATACCCTACACTCTATACCCTACACTCTATATCCCAACACTCTATACCCTAGACTCTATACCCTACACTCTACACCCTACACTATACACTCTATACCCTACACTCTATACCATACAATCTACACTCTATACCCTACACTCTATACCCTACACTCTACACTTCATACCCTACACACTATACCCTACTTTCTACACTCTATACCCTACACTCTACACTCTATACCCTACACTCTATACCCTACAATCTATACCATACACTCTATACCATACACTCTATACCCTACACTCTATCCCCTACACTCTATACCCTGCAATCTATACCATACACTCTATACCCTACACTCTATATCATACACTCTATACCCTACACTCTACACTCTATACCCCACACTCTACACCCTACACTCTACACCCTACACTCTATATTATACACTCTATTCCATACACTCTATACCCTACACTCTATACCCTACACTCTAAAATCTATACCCTACTCTCTACACTCTATACCTTACACTCTATACCAAACACTCTATACCCTACACTATATACCATACACTCTATATCATACACTCTATACCGTACACTCTATACCATACACTCTATACCCTACACTCTATACCCTACACTCTACACTCTGTACCCTACACTCTATACTATACACTCTACACCCTACACTCTATACCATACACTCTATACCCTACACTCTACACTCTATACCATACACTCTATACTGTACACTCTATACCATATACTCTACACCCTACACTCTATACCATGCACTCTATACCCTACACTCTACTCTCTATACCCTACACTCTATACCCTACAATCTATACCCTACACCCTACGCTCTATACCCTACACTCTATACCCTACTCTCTACACTCTATACCGTACACTATATTCCATACACTCTATTCCATACACTCTATACCCTGCACTCTATACCCTACACTATACACTCTATACCCTACACTCTACACCATACACTCTATACCCTATACTCTATACACTACACTCTACATTCTATACCCTACAATCTATACCCAACACTCTATACCCTACACTCTATACCCTACACTCTACACCCTAATCTCTATACCCTACACTCTAATCCCTACACTCTACACTGTATACCATACACTCTATACCCTACACTATATACCCTACACTCTATACCCTACACTCTACACTCTATACCCAACACTCTATACTCTACACTCTATACCCTACACTCTATACCATACACTCCATACCCTACACTCTACACTCTATACCCTACACTCTACTCTTTATACCCTACACTCTATACCCTACACTCTACACTCTATACCCTACACTCTACACTCTATACCCTACACTCTATACCCTACTCTATACCATACACTCTATACCCTACACTCTATACCCTACACTCTACACTCTATACCCTACACTCTACACTCTATACCCTACACTCTATACCCTACACTCTATACTCTATACCCTACACTATATACCCTACACTCTACACTCTATACCCTACACTCTATACCCTACACTCTGTACCCTACACTCTACACCCTACACTCTATACCCTACACATTATACCATACACTCTATACCCTACACTCTACACTCTATACCCTACACTCTACACCCTAGACTCTATACCCTACACTTTATACCCTACACTCTACACTCTATACCCTACACTCTATACCCTACACTCTACACCCTACACTCTATACCCTACACTCTACACTCTATACCCTACACTCTATACCATACACTCTACACTTTATACCATACACTCTATACCCTACACTCTACACTCTATACCCTACACTCTATACCCTACACTCTACACTCTATACCCTACACTCTATACCTTACACTCTATACCCTACACTATATACCCTACACTCTATACCCTACACTCTACACTCTATATCCTACACTCTACACTCTATACCCTACACTCTATAACATACACTCTAAACCCTACACTCTATACCCTACACTCTACACTTTATACCCTACACTCTATACCCTACACTCTATACCCTACACTCTACACTCTATACCCTACACTCTATAACATACACTCTATAACCTACACTCTATACCTAACACTCTCCACTCTACACCCTACACTCTACACTCTATACCCTACACTCTATACCCTACACTCTACACTTTATACCCTACACTCTATACCCTACACTCTATACCCTACACTCTATACCCTAAACTCTACACTCTATACCCTACACTCTATACCCTACACTATATACTCTATACCCTACACTCTATACCCTACACTCTATACCCTACAATCTATACCCTACACTCTATACCCTACACTCTATACCCTACACTCTATATCCCAACACTCTATACCCTACACTCTATACCCTACACTCTACACTCTATACCCTACACTATACACTCTATACCTACACTCTATACCATACAATCTACACTCTATACCCTACACTCTATATCATACACTATATACCCTACACTCTACACTCTATACCCCACACTCTACACTCTATACCCTACACTCTACACCCTACACTCTATACCATACTCTCTATTCCATACACTCTATACCATACACTCTATACCCTACACTCTACACTCTACAATCTATATCCTACTCTCTACACTCTATACCTTACACTCTATACCAAACACTATATACCATACACAATATATCATACACTCTGTACCCTACACTCTATACCATACACTCTATACCCTACACTCTATACCCTACACTCTACACTCTATACCCTACACTCTACACTCTATACCCTACACTCTATACCCTACACTCTATACTCTATACCCTACACTCTACACTCTATACCCTACACATTATACCATACACTCTATACCCTACACTCTACACCCTACACTCTACACCCTACACTCTATACCCTACACTTTATACCCTACACTCTACACTCTATACCCTACACTCTATACCCTACACTCTACACCCTACACTCTATACCCTACACTCTATACCCTACACTCTACACTCTATACCCTACACTCTATACCCTACACTCTATACCCTACACTCTACCCTCTATACCCTACACTCTATACCATACACTCTATACCCTACACTCTATACCATACACTCTATACCCTACACTCTACACTCTATACCCTACACTCAATACCCTACACTCTAAACCCTACACTCTATACCCTACACTATACACTCTATACCCTACACTCTACACCATACACTCTATACCCTATACTCTATACCCTACATTCTACACTCTATACCCTACACTCTATACCCTACACTCTACACTCTATACCCTACACTCTATACCCTACACTCTATACCCTACACTCTAAACCCTACACTCTATACCCTACACTCTACACTTTATACCCTACACTGTATACCCTACACTGTATACCCTACACTCTATACCCTACACTCTATACCCTACACTCTATAGCCCAACACTCTATACCGTACACTCTATACCCTACACTCTATAACCTACACTCTACACTCTATACCCTACACTCTATACCCTACACTCTACACTCTATACCCTACACTCTATACCCTACACTCTATACCATACACTCTATACCCTACACTCTATACCCTACACTCTACACCCTACACTCTATACCCTACACTCTATACCCTACACTCTATACCCTACACTCTACACTCTATACCCTACACATTATACCATACACTCTATACCCTACACTCTACACTCTATACCCTACACTCTACACCCTACACTCTATACCCTACACTTTATACCCTACACTCTACACTCTATACCCTACACTCTATACCCTACACTCTACACCCTACACTCTATACCCTACACTCTATACCCTACACTCTATACCCTACACTCTATACCCTACACTCTATACCCTACACTCTACCCTCTACACTCTATACCCTACACTCTATACCATACACTCTATACCCTACACTCTACACTCTATTCCCTACACTCTATACCATACACTCTATACCCTACACTCTATACCCTGCACTCTATACCCTACACTCTATACTCTATACCCTACACTCTATACCATATACTCTATACCCTACACTCTACACTCTATTCCCTACACTCTATACCATACACTCTATACCCTACACTCTATACCCTACACTCTATACCCTACACTCTACACCATACACTCTATACCCTAAACTCTATACCCTACACTCTACACTCTATACCCTACACTCTATACCCTACACTCTACACTCTATACCCTACACTCTATACCCTACACTATACACTCTATACCCTACACTCTACACCATACACTTTATACCCTATACAATACACTCTATACCCTACAATCTATACCCTACACTCTATACCCTACACTGTACACTCTATACCGTACACTCTATACCATACACTCTATACCCTACACTCTATATCCTACACTCTATACCCCACACTCTACACTCTATACCCTACACTCTATACCCTAAACTCTACACTCTATACCCTACACTCTACACTCTACACCCTACACTCTATACCCTACACTCTATACCCTACACTCTATACCCTACACTCTACACTTTATACCCTACACTGTATACCCTACACTCTATACCCTACACTCTATACCCTATACTCTATACCCTACACTCTATAGCCCAACACTCTATACCGTACACTCTATACCCTACACTCTATACCCTACACTCTACACTCTATACAATACACTCTATACCCTACACTCTAATCCCTACACTCTACACTCTATACCCTACACTCTATACCCTACACTCTATACCATACACTCTATACCCTACACTCTATACCCTACACTCTACACTCTATACCCTACACTCTACACTCTACACTCTATACCCTACACTCTATACCCTACACTCTATACTCTATACCCTACACTATATAACCTACTCTACACTCTATACCCTACACTCTATACCCTACACTCTATACCCTACACTCTATACCCTACACTCTACACCCTACACTCTATACCCTACACATTATACCATACACTCTATACCCTACACTCTACACTCTATACCCTACACTCTACACCCTACACTCTATACCCTACACTTTATACCCTACACTCTACACCCTACACTCTATACCATACACTCTACACTCTATACCCTACACTCTATACCATGCACTCTACACCCTACACTCTATACCATACACTCTATACCCTACACTATACACTCTATACCCTACACTCTATACCCTACACTCTACACTCTATACCCTACACTCTATACCCTACAATCTATACCCTACACTATATACCCTACACTCTATACCCTACACTCTACACTCTATATCCTACACTCTACACTCTAAACCCTACACTCTATACCCTACACTCTACACTTTATACCCTACACTCTATACCCTACACTCTATACCCTACACTCTATACCCTACACTCTACACTCTATACCCTACACTCTATAACATACACTCTATACCCTACACTCTATACCTTACACTCTATACCTTACACTCTCCACTCTACACCCTACACTCTATACCCTACACTCTATACCCTACACTCTACACTTTATACCCTACACTCTATACCCTACACTCTATACCCTACACTCTATACCCTAAACTCTACACTCTATACCTTACACTCTATACCCTACACTCTATACCCTACACTCTACACTTTATACCCTACACTCTACACCCTACACTCTATACCCTACACTCTATACCCTAAAATCTATACACTACACTCTATACCCTACACTCTATACCCTACACTCTATATCCCGACACTCTATACCCTACACTCTACACTCTATACCCTACACTATACACTCTATACCCTACACTCTATACCATACAATCTACACTCTATACCCTACACTCTATACCCTACACTCTACACTCTATACCCTACACACTATACCCTACTTTCTACACTCTATACCCTACACTCTACACTCTATACCATACACTCTATACCTACACTCTATACCCTACACTCTATACCCTACACTATATACCCTACACTTTATACCCTACACTCTACACTCTATATCCTACACTCTACACTCTATACCCTACACTCTATAACATACACTCTAAACCCTACACTCTATACCCTACACTCTACACTTTATACCTTACACTCTATACCCTACACTCTATACCCTACACTCTATTCCCTACACTCTACACTCTATACCCTACACTCTATAACATACACTCTATACCCTACACTCTATATCTTACACTCTATACCCTACACTCTACACCCTACACTCTATACCCTACACTCTATACCCTACACTCTATACCCTACACTCTACACTTTATACCCTACACTCTATACCCTACACTCTATACCCTACACTCTATACCCTACACTCTACACTCTATACCCTACACTCTATACCCTACACTATATACTATATACCCTACACTCTATACCCTACACTCTATACCCTACAATCTATACCCTACACTCTATACCCTACACTCTATACCCTACACTCTATATCCCAACACTCTATACCCTACACTCTATACCCTACACTCTACACCCTACACTATATACTCTATACCCTACACTCTATACCATACAATCTACACTCTATACCCTACACTCTATACCCTACACTCTACACTTCATACCCTACACACTATACCCTACTTTCTACACTCTATACCCTACACTCTACACTCTATACCCTACACTCTATACCCTACAATCTATACCATACACTCTATACCATACACTCTATACCCTACACTCTATACCCTACACTCTACACCCTACACTCTATACCCTGCAATCTATACCATACACTCTATACCCTACACTCTATATCATACACTCTATACCCTACACTCTATACCCCACACTCTACACTCTATACCCTACACTCTACACTCTATATTATACACTCTATTCCATACACTCTATACCCTACACTCTATACCCTACACTCTACACTCTAAAATCTATACCCTACTCTCTACACTCTATACCTTACACTCTATACCAAACACTCTATACCCTACACTATATACCATACACTCTATATCATACACTCTATACCGTACACTCTATACCATACACTCTATACCCTACACTCTATACCCTACACTCTATACCCTACACTCTACACTCTGTACCCTACACTCTATACTATACACTCTACACCCTACACTCTATACCATACACTTTATACCCTACACTCTACACTCTATACCATACACTCTATACTGTACACTCTATACCATACACTCTACACCCTACACTCTATACCATGCACTCTATACCCTACACTCTACACTCTATAGCCTACACTCTATACCCTACAATCTATACCCTACACCCTACGCTCTATACCCTACACTCTATACCCTACTCTCTACACTCTATACCGTACACTATATTCCATACACTCTATTCCATACACTCTATACCCTGCACTCTATACCCTACACTATACACTCTATACCCTACACTCTACACCATACACTCTATACCCTATACTCTATACACTACACTCTACATTCTATACCCTACAATCTATACCCAACACTCTATACCCTACACTCTATACCATACACTCTATACCCTACACTCTATACCCTACACTCTACACCCTACACTCTATACCCTACACTCTAATCCCTACACTCTACACTGTATACCATACACTCTATACCCTACACTATATACCCTACACTCTATACCCTACACTCTACACTCTATACCCAACACTCTATACTCTACACTCTATACCCTACACTCTATACCATACACTCCATACCCTACACTCTACACTCTATACCCTACACTCTACTCTTTATACCCTACACTCTATACCCTACACTCTACACTCTATACCCTACACTCTACACTCTATACCCTACACTCTATACCCTACTCTATACCATACACTCTATACCCTACACTCTATACCCTACACTCTACACTCTATACCCTACACTCTACACACTATACCCTACACTCTATACCCTACACTCTATACTCTATACCCTACACTATATACCCTACACTCTACACTCTATACCCTACACTCTATACCCTACACTCTGTACCCTACACTCTACACCCTACACTCTATGCCCTAAACATTATACCATACACTCTATACCCTACACTCTATACCCTACACTCTACACCCTACACTCTAAACCCTACACTTTATACCCTACACTCTACACTCTATACCCTACACTCTATACCTTACACTCTACACCCTACACTCTATACCCTACACTCTATACCATACACTCTACACCCTACACTCTATACCATACACTCTATACCCTACACTCTATACCCTACACTCTATACCATACACTCTACACCCTACACTCTATACCATACACTCTATACCCTACACTCTACACTCTATACCCTACACTCTATACCCTACACTCTATACCCTACACTATATACCCTACACTCTATACCCTACACTCTACACTCTATATCCTACACTCTACACTCTATACCCTACACTCTATAACATACACTCTAAACCCTACACTCTATACCCTACACTCTACACTTTATACCCTACACTCTATACCCTACACTCTATACCCTACACTCTACACTCTATACCCTACACTCTATAACATACACTCTATACCCTACACTCTATACCTTACACTCTCCACTCTACACCCTACACTCTACACTCTATACCCTACACTCTATACCCTACACTCTACACTTTATACCCTACACTCTATACCCTACACTCTATACCCTACACTCTATACCCTAAACTCTACACTCTATACCCTACACTCTATACCCTACACTATATACTCTATACCCTACACTCTATACCCTACAATCTATACCCTACACTCTATACCCTACACTCTATACCCTACACTCTATATCCCAACACTCTATACCCTACACTCTATACCCTACACTCTACACTCTATACCCTACACTATACACTCTATACCCTACACTCTATACCATACAATCTACACTCTATACCCTACACTCTATATCATACACTATATACCCTGCACTCTACACTCTATACCCCACACTCTACACTCTATACCCTACACTCTACACCCTACACTCTATACCATACTCTCTATTCCATACACTCTATACCATACACTCTATACCCTACACTCTACACTCTACAATCTATATCCTACTCTCTACACTCTATACCTTACACTCTATACCAAACACTATATACCATACACAATATATCATACACTCTATACCGTACACTCTATACCCTACACTCTATACCCTATACTCTATACCCTACACTCTATACCCTACACTCTATACCCTACACACTATACCCTACTTTCTACACTCTATACCATACACTCTATACCATACACTCTATACCCTACACTCTATACCCTACACACTATACCCTACTTTCTACACTCTATACCCTACACTCTACACTCTATACCCTACACTCTATAACATACACTCTATACCCTACACTCTATACCTTACACTCTATACCCTACACTCTCCACTCTACACCCTACACTCTACACTCTATACCCTACACTCTATACCCTACACTCTACACTTTATACCCTACACTCTATACCCTACACTCTATACCCTACACTCTATACCCTACACTCTACACTCTATACCCTACACTCTATACCCTACACTATATACTCTATACCCTAAACTCTATACCCTACACTCTATACCCTACAATCTATACCCTACACTCTATACCCGACACTCTATACCCTACACTCTATATCCCAACACTCTATACCCTACACTCTATACCTTACACTCTACACTCTATACCCTACACTATACTCTATACCCTACACTCTATACCATACAATCTACACTCTATACCCTACACTCTATACCCTACACTCTACACTCTATACCCTACACACTATACCCTACTTTCTACACTCTATATCCTACACTCTACACTCTATACCATACACTCTATACCCTACACTCTATACCCTACACTCTATACCCTACACTATATACCCTACACTTTATACCCTACACTCTACACTCTATACCCTACACTATATACCCTACACTTTATACCCTACACTCTACACTCTATATCCTACACTCTACACTCTATACCCTACACTCTATACCATACACTCTATACCCTACACTCTATACCCTACACTCTATACCCTACACTCTATACCCTACACTCTACACCCTACACTCTATAACATACACTCTATACCCTACACTCTATACCTTACACTCTACACCCTACACTCTACACCCTACACTCTACACTCTATACCCTACACTCTATACCCTACACTCTATACCCTACACTCTATACCCTACACTCTACACTTTATACCCTACACGCTATACCCTACACTCTATACCCTACACTCTATACCCTACACTCTACACTCTGTACCCTACACTCTATACTATACACTCTACACCCTACACTCTATACTATACACTCTATACCCTACACTCTACACTCTATACCCTACACTCTACTCTTTATACCCTACACTATATACCCTACACTCTATACCCTACACTCTATACCCTACACTCTATACCATACACTCTACACTCTATATCCTACACTCTATACCCTACACTCTATACCTTACACTATATTCCATACACTCTATTCCATACACTCTATACCCTGCACTCTATACCCTACACTATACACTCTATACCCTACACTCTACACCATACACTCTATACCCTATACTCTATACACTACACTCTACATTCTATACCCTACAATCTATACCCAACACTCTATACCCTACACTCTATACCATACACTCTATACCCTACACTCTATACCCTACACTCTACACCCTACACTCTATACCCTACACTCTACACTGTATACCCTACACTCTATACCCTACACTCTACACTCTATACCAAACACTCTATACTCTACACTCTATACCCTACACTCTATACCATACACTCCATACCCTACACTCTACACTCTATACCCTACACTCTACTCTTTATACCCTACACTATATACCCTACACTCTATACCCTACACTCTATACCCTACACTCTATACCCTACACTCTACACCCTACACTCTATACCCTACACTCTACACCCTACACTCTATACCCTACTCTCTAATCCCTACACTCTACACTCTATACCCTACACTCTATACCCTACAATCTATACCATACACTCTATACCATACACTCTATACCCTACACTCTATACCCTACACTCTACACTCTATACCCTACACTCTGTACCCCACACTCTATACCCTGTAATCTATACCATACACTCTATACCCTACACTCTATATCATACACTATATACCCTACACTCTACACTCTATACCCCACTCTCTACACTCTATACCCTACACTCTACACCCTACACTCTATACCATACTCTCTATTCCATACACTCTATACCCTACACTCTACACTCTACAATCTATATCCTACTCTCTACACTCTATACCTTACACTCTATACCAAACACTCTATACCCTACACTATATACCATACACAATATATCATACACTCTATACCGTACACTCTATACCCTACACTTTATACCCTACACTATATAATCTACACTCTATACCCTACACTCTATACCCTACACTCTATACCCTACACTCTATACCCTGCACTCTACACTCTATACCCTACACTCTATACCCTACACTCTAAACTCTATACCATACAATCTATACCCTACACTCTATACTATACACTCTACACCCTACACTCTATACCATACACTCTATGCCCTACACTCTACACCCTACACTTTATACCCTACACTCTACACTCTACAATCTATACCCTACACTCTACACTCTATACCAAACACTCTATACCCTATACTATATACCATACACTCTATACCCTACACTCAAAACTCTATACCTTACACTCTATACCCTACACTCTATACCCTACACTCTATACCCTACATTCTACACTCTATACTCTACACTCTATACCCTACACTCTATACCCTACACTCAATACCCTACACTCTATACCCTACACTCTACACTCTATACCATACACTCTATACCCTACACTGTATACCCTACACTCTATACCCTACACTCTACACTCTATACCATACACTATGTAACCTACACTCTATACCATACACTCTACACCCTACACTCTATACCATACACTCTATACCCTACACTCTATACCCTACACTCTACACCCTACACTCTATACCATACACTCTATACCCTACACTCTATACCCTACACTCTACACCCTACACTCTATACCCTACACTCTAATCCCTACACTCTACACTGTGTACCCTACACTCTATACCCTACACTATATACCCTACACTCTATACCCTACACTCTACACTCTATACCCAACACTCTATACTCTACACTCTATACCCTACACTCCATACCCTACACTCTACACTCTATACCCTACACTCTACTCTTTATACCCTACACTATATACCCTACACTCTATACCCTACACTCTATACCCTGCACTCTACACTCTATACCCTACACTCTATACCCTACACTCTACACCCTACACTCTATACCCTAGACTCTAATCCCTACACTCTACACTCTATACCCTACACTCTATACCCTACAATCTATACCATACACTCTATACCATACACTCTATACCCTACACTCTATACCCTACACTCTAAACTTTATACCCTACACTCTATACCCTACACTCTATACCCTGTAATCTATACCATACACTCTATACCCTACACTCTATATCATACACTATATACCCTACACTCTACACTCTATACCCCACACTCTACACTCTATACCCTACACTCTACACCCTACACTCTATACCATACTCTCTATTCCATACACTCTATACCCTACACTCTATACCCTACACTCTACACTCTACAATCTATATCCTACTCTCTACACTCTATACCTTACACTCTATACCAAACACTCTATACCCTACACTATATACCATACACAATATATCATACACTCTATACCGTACACTCTATACCCTACACTCTATACCCTGTTGTGAATTCTGTGGCTGAATTCACTCCTGTGGTCACAAGTGGTACTGCAGCTTCTGAGCTTCCTCCCTCAGGTGTTCTGGTGAGCTCGTTAACTGCTTCATTACTTAACTCCGCCTGATGCTGCTATCCTTGCTCCTTGTCAATGTTTCAGTGTTGGATCTGAGCTTCTCCTGATTGTTCCTGTGACCTGCTGCTCTGCATAGCTAAGTGCTTTTTGCTTTTTTGTTGCTTTTTTTCTGTCCAGCTTGTCTTTTGTTTTGCTGGAAGCTCTGAGACGCAAAGGGTGTACCGCCGTGCCGTTAGTTCGGCACGGTGGGTTTTTTTTGCCCCCTTTGCGTGGTTTTGCTTTAGGGTTTTTTGTAGACTGCAAAGTTCGCTTTACTGTCCTCGCTCTGTCCTAGAATATCGGGCCCCACTTTGCTGAATCTATTTCATCCCTACGTTTTGTCTTTTCATCTTACTCACAGTCATTATATGTTGGGGGCTGCCTTTTCCTTTGGGAAATTTCTCTGGGGCAAGTCAGGCCTATTTTTCTATCTTCAGGCTAGCTAGTTTCTTAGGCTGTGCCGAGTTGCCTAGGTAGTTGTTAGGCGCAATCCACAGCCGCTTTTAGTTGTGTTTAGGATAGGATCAAGTGTGCAGTCTACAGAGTTTCCACGTCTCAGAGCTCGTTCTTGTATTTTTTGGTATCTGTCAGATCACTGTGTGCGCTCTGATCGCTAAGCACACTGTGTTTCTGGATTGCCTTCATAACACCTGTCATTAGCAAATATAACAGTACAAGGAGCCAAACTAATGATTCTCAATAGAGGGAAAGAAAAAGTTCTGACATCATTTTTTTTTTTTTTCTGCTCTGTGTTCACTTTTTTTTTTCCCCTAGACATTTGGGTGATTCTGGACACAGGTGTGGACATGGATATTCAGGGTCTGTGCTCTTCAATGGATAATCTCGTTATAAATGTACAAAAAATTCAAGATACTATTGATCAGAAATCTATGTTAGAACCAAGAATTCCTATTCCTGATTTGTTTTTTGGAGATAGAACTAAGTTTCAAAAATAATTGTAAGCTATTTCTGGCCTTGAAACCTCATTCTTCTGGTAATCCTATTCAACAGGTTTTGATTATTATTTCTTTTTTGCGCGGCGACCCTCAAGACTGGGCATTATCTCTTGCGCCAGGAGACCCTGCATTGAGTAGTGTCGATGCGTTTTTCCTGGCGCTCAGATTGCTGTACGATGAGCCTAATTCAGTGGATCAGGCTGAGAAAAATTTGCTGGCTTTGTGCCAGGGTCAGGATGATATAGAAGTATATTGTCAGAAATTTAGGAAATGGTCAGTACTAACTCAGTGGAATGAATCTGCGCTGGCAGCTTTGTTCAGAAAGGGTCTCTCTGAGGCTCTTAAGGATGTCATGGTGGGATTTCCTATGCCTGCTGGTTTGAATGAGTCTTTGTCTTTGGCCATTCAGATCGGTCGACGCTTGCGCGAGCGTAAATCTATGCACCATTTGGCGGTACTGCCTGAGGTTAAACCTGAGCCTATGCAGTGCGATAGGACTATGACTAGAGTTGAACGGCAGGAATACAGACGTCTGAATGGTCTGTGTTTCTACTGTGGTGATTCCACTCATGCTATTT
This sequence comes from Ranitomeya imitator, assembly GCF_032444005.1. NCBI lineage: Eukaryota > Metazoa > Chordata > Amphibia > Anura > Dendrobatidae > Ranitomeya > Ranitomeya imitator. The sequence goes on along the minus strand of NW_027194747.1, from coordinate 498,595 downwards.
CTGATTGTCCTAAGCGCACTAAGCGGTCCGCTAGGTCTGCCGTCATTGGTACTGTACAGTCCAAATTCCTTCTGTCCATTACCTTGATATGCTCTTTGTCGTCGTTTTCTGTCATGGCGTTTGTGGATTCGGGCGCTGCCCTGAATCTGATGGATTTGGATTATGCTAAACGTTGTGGGTTTTTCTTGGAGCCTTTGCGGTGTCCTATTCCATTGAGAGGAATTGATGCTACACCTTTGGCCAAGAATAAACCTCAATACTGGGCCCAGCTGACCATGTGAATGGCTCCTGCACATCAGGAAGTTATTCGCTTTCTGGTGTTGCATAATCTGCATGATGTGGTCGTGTTGGGGTTGCCATGGCTACAAACCCATAATCCAGTATTGGATTGGAATTCCATGTCGGTATCCAGCTGGGGTTGTCAGGGGGTACATGGTGATGTTCCATTTTTGTCGATTTCGTCATCCACCCCTTCTGAGGTCCCAGAGTTCTTGTCTGATTATCAGGATGTATTTGAAGAGCCCAAGTCCGATGCTCTACCTCCGCATAGGGATTGTGATTGTGCTATCAATTTGATTCCTGGTAGTAAATTCCCTAAAGGTCGATTATTTAATTTATCCGTGCCCGAACACGCCGCTATGCGCAGTTATGTGAAGGAATCCCTGGAGAAGGGACATATTCGCCCATCGTCATCACCACTGGGAGCAGGGTTCTTCTTTGTAGCCAAGAAGGATGGTTCGCTGAGACTGTGTATTGATTACCGCCTTCTTAATAAGATCACTGTTAAATTTCAGTATCCCTTGCCATTGTTATCTGACTTGTTTGCTCGGATTAAGGGGGCTAGTTGGTTCACTAAGATAGATCTTCGTGGTGCGTATAATCTGGTGAGAATCAGGCAAGGAGATGAATGGAAAACTGCATTCAATACGCCCGAGGGTCATTTTGAGTATCTAGTGATGCCGTTCAGACTTGCCAATGCTCCATCTGTGTTTCAGTCTTTTATGCATGACATCTTCCGTGAGTATCTGGATAAATTCCTGATTGTTTACTTGGATGACATTTTGATCTTCTCAGATGATTGGGAGTCTCATGTGAAGCAGGTCAGAATGGTTTTTCAGGTCCTGCGTGCTAACTCTTTGTTTGTGAAGGGATCAAAGTGTCTCTTCGGTGTGCAGAAAGTTTCATTTTTGGGGTTCATCTTTACCCCTTCTACTATCGAGATGGATCCAGTTAAGGTCCAAGCCATCCAGGATTGGATTCAGCCGACATCTCTGAAAAGTCTGCAAAAGTTCCTGGGCTTTGCTAATTTTTATCGTCGCTTCATCTGTAATTTTTCTAGCATTGCCAAACCATTGACCGATTTGACCAAGAAGGGTGCTGATTTGGTTAATTGGTCTTCTGCTGCTGTGGAAGCTTTTCAGGAGTTGAAGCGTCGTTTCTGTTCTGCCCCTGTGTTGTGTCAGCCAGATGTTTCTCTTCCGTTCCAGGTCGAGGTTGATGCTTCTGAGATTGGAGCAGGGGCGGTTTTGTCACAGAGAGGTTCTGATTGCTCAGTGATGAAACCATGTGCTTTCTTTTCCAGGAAGTTTTCGCCCGCTGAGCGTAATTATGATGTGGGCAATCGAGAGTTGCTGGCCATGAAGTGGGCATTCGAGGAGTGGCGTCATTGGCTTGAAGGAGCTAAGCATCGCGTGGTGGTATTGACTGATCATAAGAACTTGACTTATCTCGAGTCTGCCAAGCGCTTGAATCCTAGACAGGCCCGTTGGTCGATATTTTTGGACCGCTTCGACTTTGTGATTTCGTACCTTCCGGGCTCTAAAAATGTGAAGGCGGATGCTCTGTCTAGGAGTTTTGTGCCCGACTCTCCGGGTTTATCTGAGCCAGCGGGTATCCTCAAGGAAGGAGTCATTGTGTCTGCCATCTCCCCTGATTTGCGGCGGGTGCTGCAAAAATTTCAGGCGAATAAACCTGATCGTTGTCCAGCAGAGAAACTGTTCGTCCCTGATAGGTGGACTAATAAACTTATCTCTGAACTTCATTGTTCGGTGTTGGCTGGTCATCCTGGAATCTTTGGTACCAGAGAGTTAGTGGCTAGATCCTTCTGGTGGCCATCTCTGTCACGGGATGTACGTACTTTTGTGCAGTCCTGTGGGATTTGTGCTAGGGCTAAGCCCTGCTGTTCTCGTGCCAGTGGGTTGCTTTTGCCCTTGCCGGTCCCAAAGAGGCCTTGGACACATATTTCGATGGATTTCATTTCTGACCTTCCCGTTTCTCAAAAGATGTCAGTCATTTGGGTGGTCTGTGATCGCTTTTCTAAAATGGTCCATCTGGTGCCCTTGGCTAAATTGCCTTCCTCCTCTGATTTGGTACCTTTGTTCTTTCAGCATGTGGTTCGGTTGCATGGCATTCCTGAGAATATTGTTTCTGACAGAGGTTCCCAGTTTGTTTCAAGGTTTTGGCGAGCCTTTTGTGGTAGGATGGGCATTGACCTATACTTTTCATCGGCTTTCCATCCTCAGACTAATGGCCAGACCGAACGAACCAATCAGACCTTGGAAACATATCTGAGATGTTTTGTTTCTGCAGACCAGGATGATTGGGTGTCCTTTTTGCCGTTGGCTGAGTTCGCCCTTAATAATCGGGCCAGCTCGGCTACCTTGGTTTCTCCATTTTTTTGCAATTCTGGGTTCCATCCTCGTTTCTCTTCAGGACAGGTTGAGTTTTCGGACTGTCCTGGTGTGGATTCTGTGGTGGATAGGTTGCAGCAGATCTGGACTCAGGTAGTGGACAATTTGATCTTGTCCCAGGAGAAAGCTCAACTTTTCGCTAATCGCAGACGCCGTGTGGGTCCCCGACTTCGTGTTGGGGATCTGGTTTGGTTATCTTCTCGTCATATTCCTATGAAGGTTTCCTCTCCTAAATTTAAACCTCGTTTTATTGGTCCGTATAGGATTTCTGAGGTTCTCAATCCTGTGTCTTTTCGTTTGACCCTCCCAGACTCCTTTTCCATACATAATGTATTCCATAGGTCGTTGTTGCGGAGATACGTGGCACCTATGGTTCCATCTGTTGAGCCTCCTGCCCCGGTTTTGGTGGAGGGGGAATTGGAGTATATTGTGGAGAAGATTTTGGATTCTCGTGTTTCTAGACGGAAACTCCAGTATCTGGTTAAATGGAAGGGTTATGCTCAGGAAGATAAATCCTGGGTTTTTGCCTCTGATGTTCATGCTTCCGATCTTGTTCGTGCCTTTCATGCGGCTCATCCTGGTCGGCCTGGGGGCTCTGGTGAGGGTTCGGTGACCCCTCCTCAAGGGGGGGGTACTGTTGTGAATTCTGTGGCTGAATTCACTCCTGTGGTCACAAGTGGTACTGCAGCTTCTGAGCTTCCTCCCTCAGGTGTTCTGGTGAGCTCGTTAACTGCTTCATTACTTAACTCCGCCTGATGCTGCTATCCTTGCTCCTTGTCAATGTTTCAGTGTTGGATCTGAGCTTCTCCTGATTGTTCCTGTGACCTGCTGCTCTGCATAGCTAAGTGCTTTTTGCTTTTTTGTTGCTTTTTTTCTGTCCAGCTTGTCTTTTGTTTTGCTGGAAGCTCTGAGACGCAAAGGGTGTACCGCCGTGCCGTTAGTTCGGCACGGTGGTTTTTTTTTGCCCCCTTTGCGTGGTTTTGCTTTAGGGTTTTTTGTAGACTGCAAAGTTCGCTTTACTGTCCTCGCTCTGTCCTAGAATATTGGGCCCCACTTTGCTGAATCTATTTCATCCCTACGTTTTGTCTTTTCATCTTACTCACAGTCATTATATGTGGGGGGCTGCCTTTTCCTTTGGGGAATTTCTCTGGGGCAAGTCAGGCCTATTTTTCTATCTTCAGGCTAGCTAGTTTCTTAGGCTGTGCCGAGTTGCCTAGGTAGTTGTTAGGCGCAATCCACAGCCGCTTTTAGTTGTGTTTAGGATAGGATCAGGTGTGCAGTCTACAGAGTTTCCACGTCTCAGAGCTCGTTCTTGTATTTTTTGGTATCTGTCAGATCACTGTGTGCGCTCTGATCGCTAAGCACACTGTGTTTCTGGATTGCCTTCATAACACCTGTCATTAGCAAATATAACAATACCCTACACTCTATAATCTACACTCTATACCCTACACTCTATACCCTACACTCTACACTCTATACCCTACACTCTATACCCTACACTCTATACTATACACTCTGCACCCTACACTCTATACCATACACTCTATGCCCTACACTCTACACTCTATACCCTACACTTTATACCCTACACTCTACAATCTATACCCTACATTCTACACTCTATACCAAACACTCTATACCCTATACCATACACTCTATACCCTACACTCTATACCTTACACTCTATACCCTACACTCTATACCCTACACTCTATACCCTACATTCTACACTCTATACTCTACACTCTATACCCTACACTCAATAGCCTACACTCTATACCCTACACTCTATACCATACACTCTGTAACCTACACTCTATACCATACACTCTACACCCTACACTCTATACCATACACTCTATACCCTACACTCTATACCATACATTCTATACCCTACACTCTACACTCTATACCCTACACTCTATACCCTACGCTCTATACCCTACACTCTATACCTTACACTCTACACTCTATACTGTACACTCTATTCCATACACTCTATACCCTACACTCTATACCCTACACTCTAATCCCTACACTCTACACTCTATACCCTACACTCTATACCCTACACTCTATACCATACACTCTATTCCATACACTCTATACCCTACACTCTACACTCTACAATCTATACCCTACACTCTACACCAAACACTCAATACCCTACACTATATATCAGGAATTGCGGTCTGCAGAGTTCCCACGTCTCAGAGCTCGTTCTATTATTTTGGGTTATTGTCAGATCACTGTATGTGCTCTGATCGCTATGTACATTGTGTTACTGAATTGCCTTTCACAACAGCCAACACTGCTACCTGTATTAACCCTTTGGGGGGGAGAGGGCGCGGGGGGCTCAAAGAGGGGGGAGAGGGCGCGGGGGGTGAGTATGGATAGATAGGGGGGACTATTATGGCGGGGGGGGTGAGTACCCCTGCTGGGGGCATTATTTTTGCAGTCGGTGTCAGGTGCGGCCCGCTGGGGGCATTATTGGTGCAGACGGTGTCACGTCCGGGTGCATTATTATCTGTTACACACAGTTGAGGAGACCCTCACTAACCTCTACCTCATTTACCCGCAGTGCTGACTGGCAGCGTGAAGACCCTCGTTAAGGGCGAGGAGGAGGGCACTCTGCTCACCAGCATCAACATCATACAGACCTACAAGGAGGGAGATCTGAACATCCAGGAGGCTGGGAAGATAATGAGCGTTCAAATCATCGAGTGCCCCAAGTGCCCCATCCTGAAGAAAGGTGTGTACTGAGCGGTGCGATGTGCTGCAAACATGTACAGGGGTGGAATACTCTGCAGATTTGCTGTATATCAGGCCGGCCTCACACTCAGCGTATGAAAATACGGTCCGTATATTACGGCCGTAATACGCTGAAAAGTCACGAAAATAGTGGTCCGTAGCTCCTCCGTAGGCAGGGTGTGTCACCGTTTTTTGTGCATGGCATCCTCCGTATGTAATCCGTATGGCAGCCGTAATGCGTGTTTTTATCGCAGGCTTGCAAAACCGACATACGGCTATACAAGGGATCCATGTGTAAAAAAAAAAAACATATATACTGTATATATATATATATACAGTGGGGCAAAAAAGTATTTAGTCAGTCAGCAATAGTGCAAGTTCCACCACTTAAAAAGATGAGAGGTGTCTGTAATTTACATCATAGGTAGACCTCAACTATGGGAGACAAACTGAGAAAAAAAAATCCAGAAAATCACATTGTCTGTTTTTTTATCATTTTTTTTGCATATTATGGTGGAAAATAAGTATTTGGTCAGAAACAAACAATCAAGATTTCTGGCTCTCACAGACCTGTAACTTCTTCTTTAAGAGTCTCCTCTTTCCTCCACTCATTACCTGTAGTAATGGCACCTGTTTAAACTTGTTATCAGTATAAAAAGACACCTGTGCACACCCTCAAACAGTCTGACTCCAAACTCCACTATGGTGAAGACCAAAGAGCTGTCAAAGGACACCAGAAACAAAATTGTAGCCCTGCACCAGGCTGGGAAGACTGAATCTGCAATAGCCAACCAGCTTTGAGTGAAGAAATCAACAGTGGGAGCAATAATTAGAAAATGGAAGACATACAAGACCACTGATAATCTCCCTCAATCTGGGGCTCCACGCAAAATCCCACCCCGTGGGGTCAGAATGATCACAAGAACGGTGAGCAAAAATCCCAGAACCACACGGGGGGACCTAGTGAATGAACTGCAGAGAGCTGGGACCAATGTAACAAGGCCTACCATAAGTAACACACTACGCCACCATGGACTCAGATCCTGCAGTGCCAGACGTGTCCCACTGCTTAAGCCAGTACATGTCCGGGCCCGTCTGAAGTTTGCTAGAGAGCATTTGGATGATCCAGAGGAGTTTTGCGAGAATATCCTATGGTCTGATGAAACCAAACTGGAACTGTTTGGTAGAAACACAACTTGTCGTGTTTGGAGGAAAAAGAATACTGAGTTGCATCCATCAAACACCATACCTACTGTAAAGCATGGTGGTGGAAACATCATGCTTTGGGGCTGTTTCTCTGCAAAGGGGCCAGGACGACTGATCCGGGTACATGAAAGAATGAATGGGGCCATGTGTCGTGAGATTTTGAGTGCAAACCTCCTTCCATCAGCAAGGGCATTGAAGATGAAATGTGGCTGGGTCTTTCAACATGACAATGATCCAAAGCACACCGCCAGGGCAATGAAGTAGTGGCTTCGTAAGAAGCATTTCAAGGTCCTGGAGTGGCCTAGGCAGTCTCCAGATCTCAACCCTATAGAAAACCTTTGGAGGGAGTTGAAAGTCCGTGTTGCCAAGCGAAAAGCCAAAAACATCACTGCTCTAGAGGAGATCTGCATGGAGGAATGGGCCAACATACCAACAACAGTGTGTGGCAACCTTGTGAAGACTTACAGAAAACGTTTGACCTCTGTCATTGCCAACAAAGGATATATTACAAAGTATTGAGATGAAATTTTGTTTCTGACCAAATACTTATTTTCCACCATAATATGCAAATAAAATGTTAAAAAAAACAGACAATGTGATTTTCTGGATTTTTTTTTCTCAGTTTGTCTCCCATAGTTGAGGTCTACCCATGATGTAAATTACAGACGCCTCTCATCTTTTTAAGTGGTGGAACTTGCACTATTGCTGACTGACTAAATACTTTTTTGCCCCACTGTATATATATATATGTCAGTAGACACATACAGTGGGGCAAAAAAGTATTTAGTCAGTCAGCAATAGTGCAAGTTCCACCACTTAAAAAGATGAGAGGCGTCTGTAATTTACATCATAGGCTGACCTCAACTATGGGAGACAAACTGAGAAAAAAAAATCCAGAAAATCACATTGTCTGTTTTTTTAACATTTTATTTGCATATTATGGTGGAAAATAAGTATTTGGTCAGAAACAAAATTTCATCTCAATACTTTGTAATATATCCTTTGTTGGCAATGACAGAGGTCAAACGTTTTCTGTAAGTCTTCACAAGGTTGCCACACACTGTTGTTGGTATGTTGGCCCATTCCTCCATGCAGATCTCCTCTAGAGCAGTGATGTTTTTGGCTTTTCGCTTGGCAACACGGACTTTCAACTCCCTCCAAAGGTTTTCTATAGGGTTGAGATCTGGAGACTGGCTAGGCCACTCCAGGACCTTGAAATGCTTCATGTTGAAAGACCCAGCCACGTTTCATCTTCAATGCCCTTGCTGATGGAAGGAGGTTTGCACTCAAAATCTCATGATACATGGCCCCATTCATTCTTTCATGTACCCGGATCAGTCGTCCTGGCCCCTTTGCAGAGAAACAGCCCCAAAGCATGATGTTTCCACCACCATGCTTTACAGTAGGTATGGCGTTTGATGGATGCAACTCAGTATTCTTTTTCCTCCAAACACGACAAGTTGTGTTTCTACCAAACAGTTCCAGTTTGGTTTCATCAGACCATAGGACATTCTCCCAAAACTCCTCTGGATCATCCAAATGCTCTCTAGCAAACTTCAGACGGGCCCGGACATGTACTGGCTTAAGCAGTGGGACACGTCTGGCACTGCAGGATCTGAGTCCATGGTGGCGTAGTGTGTTACTTATGGTAGGCCTTGTTACATTGGTCCCAGCTCTCTGCAGTTCATTCACTAGGTCCCCCCGCGTGGTTCTGGGATCTTTGCTCACCGTTCTTGTGATCATTCTGACCCCACGGGGTGGGATTTTGCGTGGAGCCCCAGATCGAGGGAGATTATCAGTGGTCTTGTATGTCTTCCATTTTCTAATTATTGCTCCCACTGTTGATTTCTTCACTCCAAGCTGGTTGGCTATTGCAGATTCAGTCTTCCCAGCCTGGTGCAGGGCTACAATTTTGTTTCTGGTGTCCTTTGACAGCTCTTTGGTCTTCACCATAGTGGAGTTTGGAGTCAGACTGTTTGAGGGTGTGCACAGGTGTCTTTTTATACTGATAACAAGTTTAAACAGGTGCCATTACTACAGGTAATGAGTGGAGGAAAGAGGAGACTCTTAAAGAAGAAGTTACAGGTCTGTGAGAGCCAGAAATCTTGATTGTTTGTTTCTGACCAAATACTTATTTTCCACCATAATATGCAAATAAAATGTAAAAAAAAACAGACAATGTGATTTTCTGGATTTTTTTTTCTCAGTTTGTCTCCCATAGTTGAGGTCTACCTATGATGTAAATTACAGACGCCTCTCATCTTTTTAAGTGGTGGAACTTGCACTATTGCTGACTGACTAAATACTTTTTTGCCCCACTGTATATGTATACAGGTCCTTCTCAAAAAATTAGCATATAGTGTTAAATTTCATTATTTACCATAATGTAATGATTACAATTAAACTTTCATATATTATAGATTCATTATCCACCAACTGAAATTTGTCAGGTATTTTATTGTTTTAATACTGATGATTTTGGCATACAACTCCTGATAACCCAAAAAACCTGTCTCAATAAATTAGCATATCAAGAAAAGGTTCTCTAAACGACCTATTACCCTAATCTTCTGAATCAACTAATTAACTCTAAACACATGCAAAAGATACCTGAGGCTTTTATAAACTCCCTGCCTGGTTCATTACTCAAAACCCCCATCATGGGTAAGACTAGCGACCTGACAGATGTCAAGAAGGCCATCATTGACACCCTCAAGCAAGAGGGTAAGACCCAGAAAGAAATTTCTCAACAAATAGGCTGTTCCCAGAGTGCTGTATCAAGGCACCTCAATGGTAAGTCTGTTGGAAGGAAACAATGTGGCAGAAAACGCTGTACAACGAGAAGAGGAGACCGGACCCTGATGAAGATTGTGGAGAAGGACCGATTCCAGACCTTGGGGAACCTGAGGAAGCAGTGGACTGAGTCTGGTGTGGAAACATCCAGAGCCACCGTGCACAGGCGTGTGCAGGAAATGGGCTACAGGTGCCGCATTCCCCAGGTAAAGCCACTTTTGAACCATAAACAGCGGCAGAGGCGCCTGACCTGGGCTACAGAGAAGCAGCACTGGACTGTTGCTAAGTGGTCCCAAGTACTTTTTTCTGATGAAAGCAAATTTTGCATGTCATTCGGAAATCAAGGTGCCAGAGTCTGGAGGAAGACTGGGGAGAAGGAAATGCCAAAATGCCTGAAGTCCAGTGTCAAGTACCCACAGTCAGTGATGGTGTGGGGTGCCATGTCAGCTGCTGGTGTTGGTCCACTGTGTTTCATCAAGGGCAGGGTCAATGCAGCTAGCTATCAGGAGATTTTGGAGCACTTCATGCTTCCATCGGCTGAAATGCTTTATGGAGATGAAGATTTCATTTTTCAGCACGACCTGGCACCTGCTCACAGTGCCAAAACCACTGGTAAATGGTTTACTGACCATGGTATTACTGTGCTCAATTGGCCTGCCAACTCTCCTGACCTGAACCCCATAGAGAATCTGTGGGATATTGTGAAGAGAAAGTTGAGAGACGCAAGACCCAACACTCTGGATGAGCTTAAGGCCGCTATTGAAGCATCCTGGGCCTCCATAACATCTCAGCAGTGTCACAGGCTGATTGCCTCCATGCCACGCCGCATTGAAGCAGTCATTTCTGCCAAAGGATTCCCGACCAAGTATTGAGTGCATAACTGAACATTATTATTTGATGTTTTTTTTGTTTGTTATTAAAAAACACTTTTATTTGATTGGATGGGTGAAATATGCTAATTTATTGAGACAGGTTTTTTGGGTTATCAGGAGTTGTATGCCAAAATCATCAGTATTAAAACAATAAAAGACCTGACAAATTTCAGTTGGTGGATAATGAATCTATAATATATGAAAGTTTAATTGTAATCATTACATTATGGTAAATAATGAAATTTAACACTATATGCTAATTTTTTGAGAAGGACCTGTATATATATTATTACTTCATGCAGCGCGAGATAGCAGAAAGCCGGTAATTCAATTACCGGCTTTTGCTTTCTCCTTCCTAAACCCGACATGATATGAGACATGGTTTACATACAGTAAACCATCTCATATGACCATTTTTTTGCATATTCCACACTACTAATGTTAGTAGTGTGTATATGCAAAATTTGGCCGTTCTAGCTAGTAAAATAAGGGGTTAAATGGCAGAAAAAATTGGCGTGGGCTCCCGCACAATTTTCTCCGCCAGAGTGGTAAAGCCAGTGACTGAGGGCAGATATTAATAGCCTGGAGAGGGTCCATGGTTATTGGCCCCCCCCTGGCTAAAAACACCTGCCCCCAGCCACCCCAGAAAAGGCACATCTGGAAGATGCGCCTATTCTGGCACTTGGCCACTCTCTTCCCATTCCCGTGTAGCGGTGGGATATGGGGTAATGAAGGGTTAATGCCGCCTTGCTATTGTAAGGTGACATTAAGCCTAATTAATAATGAAGAGGCGTCAATTATGACACCTATCCATTATTAATCCAATACTAGTAAAGGGTTAAAAAAAACACACACATTATTAAAAATTAATTTATTGAAAAAATCACAAAGGCTGTTGTATTAATTTATTCTACTCTCAATCCACTCACTGAAGACCCTCGATCTGTAAATAAAAAAAAAATAATAAACCAACAATATACATACCTTCCGAGGATCTGTAAGGTCCAACGATGTAGATCCATCTGAAGGGGTTAAAATATTTTGCAGACACGAGCTACGCTAATGCAGGCTGCTCATGTCTGCAAAACCCCGGCGAATGAAGGTAAAGTAGGTCAATGACCTATATTTAGCTTCATTTGCGGTGAGGCACCCTCTGCTGGCTGTTCCTAGATCGTGGGAACTTTCCTAGAAAGCTCCCTGGCTTGAGTTCATATGAGGACAACCAGCAGAGGGCGCCTCACCGCAAACGAAGCTAAATATAGGTCATTGACCTACTTTACCTTCATTCGCCGGGGTTTTGCAGACATGAGCAGCCTGCATTAGCGGAGCTCGTGTCTGCAAAATATTTTAACCCCTTCAGATGGATCTACATCGTTGGACCTTACAGATCCTCGGAAGGTATGTATATTGTTGGTTTATTATTTTTTTTTAATTTACAGATCGAGGGTCTTCAGTGAGTGGATTGAGAGTAGAATAAATTAATACAACAGCCTTTGTGATTTTTTCAATAAATTAATTTTTAATAATGTGGGCTTTTTTTTAACCCTTTACTAGTATTGGATTAATAATGGATAGGTGTCATAATTGACGCCTCTCCATTATTAATTAGGCTTAATGTCACCTTACAATAGCAAGGTGGCATTAACCCTTCATTACCCCATATCCCACCGCTACACGGGAATGGGAAGAGAGTGGCCAAGTGCCAGAATAGGCGCATCTTCCAGATGTGCCTTTTCTGGGGTGGCTGGGGGCAGATATTTTTAGCCAGGGGGGGCCAATAACCGTGGACCCTCTCCAGGCTATTAATATCTGCCCTCAGTCACTGGCTTTACCCCTCTGGCGGAGAAAATTGTGCGGGAGCCCACGCCAATTTTTTCCGCCATTTAACCCTTTAATAACTAGAACGGCCAAATTTTGCACATACACACTACTAACATTAGTAGTGTGGAATATGCAAAAAAAATTGTGATATGAGATGGTTTACGGTATGTAATCATGTCTGATATCATGTCGGGTTTAGGAAGGAGAAAGCAAAAGCCAGTAATTGAATTGCCGGCTTTTCTCTCTAACACCGCTGCGTATTCCTCGCTAGTCACACTGCTGGTCCGTGTGTAATCCGTATTTTTGGGGCTTCCATAGACTTTCATTGACGTTTTATTTGCGCAATATGGTGACAAACGCAGCATGGTGCGATTTTCTACGGCCGTAGAAAGCCGTATAATACTGATCAGTTTAATACGGCAGATAGGAGCAGAGGCATAGAGAATAATTGTGCCGTATTTTTAGCGAGTTTTACAGACGTAGTTTCTGCGCTCTTACGTCCGTAAAACTCGCAAGTGTGACGCCGGCCTCAGGAGGTGCAGGGGCGATGTGCTGCAGACATGTACAGGGGTCAGGGGTAGAATACTCTGCAGAGTTGCTGTGTATCAGGAGGTGCAGGGTGCGATGTGCTGCAGACATGTACAGGGGTGGAATGCTCTGCAGACCCCCGTGTCAGTCGGTAGAGATTCTCTGCAGGAATGCCCGGTGTGTGGCGCTGAACCATCTCTGTATCTGCAGGCGCCAGTTATCTCTTCATGGGGAAGGTGGACGACTTTGGCCGCGGTCGGATCGTCGGCGACAGTTTTGTCATCAGTTACCGCGCTCAGCAGCATCAGATCCTCACCAGCATCGCCAAGAAGCCCTGCTAGAGGCCGCCGTGAAGTTAGTGCCGGCGCCAGGATCCCGCTGCCATGTTGCTATGGCGACAGCCTTCTTCCGCCTTGCCCTCCATATTGCATCTGATGTCTTTTCTGTACTCCTCCTCAACTGAAATAAACGGACCACAAACCATTCTGCTCCAATGTGTCTGCGCGTCACCGCCGTATGTACGTCCCCTGCAGGCATCGAGCCATCAGAGACTGATAACAGAGGACAATAGGGAGCAATTGTATCACCAAAGTCACTATGTCCACGCGTCACCGCCGTATGTGCACCCCTGTGCGAGCTGTCAGACTGATAACAGAGGACCATAGGGAGCAATGGTATCACCATAGCCAATGTGGGAAAATACCGGAGACAGTGGAGTTCTACGGCTCCAGGGCAAAATAATGCCACCAAACCAATAGGACCACCGCAGAGAGCCAGAATATGACCACCATCCGGTGACTAAATAAAACCCACCAATAATACCGCATAAAATAATGCCACATACCGTAATAACATATACTACGCTGACTTAATACCGCCATACTGATCATTAATTTTGCAGTCTGGTATCTGGCAGATGACACTCTGCAGAGACTCTGTGTCTGCAGACTTTTAAATCCTTATACCTTGCAGTGCACACGCTGTCAGCATTCATTGATACCGCTGGTGAGAGTCGGCAATTTGCACGCTTGCATTCATGTGCCGATTAGATGTGCTCAGCTTCCCTAAATTCACTTATAGAGAGGTAGATCAGGCAAATGAGCGAATCCCCGGAACAGACTGGCAACAGTGGTGATTACTTAAAGTGTGCACAGTCACAGTGTCTCTGCAGAATTTCTCAAGAAGAAATGACTACCCTTTTAATAAAAAAACACACTACTAATACTAAATTTATCACCAGTGACATTATACACAGGAGCTCTGTATATAGTGTACAGGTAATACAGTGATCACCAGTGACATTATACACAGGAGCTCTGTCTATAATGTCTGTGTACAGGTAATACAGTGACCATCAGTGACATTATACACAGGAACTCTATATATAGTATCAGTGTACAGGTAATACAGGGATTACCATTGACATCATACACAGGAGCTCTGTATGTAGTGTATAGTGTAGAGGTAATACAGTGATCACCAGTGACATTATACACAGGAGCTCTGTATATAGTATAGTGTATATGTAATACAGTAATCACCAGTGACATTATACGCAGGAGCCAGGTATATAGCGTACAGGTGTTACAGTGATCACCAGTGACATTATGCACAGGAGCTCTGTATATAGTGTACAGGTAATATAATGATCACCAGTGACATTAGACTCAGGAGCTCTGTATATAGTGTATAATGTACAGGTAATACAGTGATCACTGGTGACATTATACACAGGAGCTCTGTATATAGTGTACAGGTGTTACAGTGAACACCAGTGGCATTATACACAGGAGCTCTGTATATAGTGTACGGGTAATACAGTGATCACCCGTGACATTATACACAGGAGCTCTGTATATATTGTACAGATAATACAGGGATCACCCGTGACATTATACACAGGAGCTCTGTATATACATAGTGTATAGTGTACAGGTAATACAATGATCACCAGTGACATACACAGGAGCTCTGTATATATTGTACAGATAATACAGGGATCACCCGTGACATTATACACAGGAGCTCTGTATATACATAGTGTATAGTGTACAGGTAATACAATGATGACCTGTGACATTATACACATGAGCTCTGTATATAGTGTACAGGTAATACAGGGATCACCAGTGACATACACAGGAGCTCTGTATATAGTGTATACTGTAGAGGTAATACAGGGATCACCAGTGACATTATACAACTGAGTGCTGTACATAGTGTGTAGTTTACGTAAAATACAAGGATCACTAGTGACAATTGTAAGGCAGTGACTTTTGTGTCTGTGCAGCAATGGGGCCATGATCCAAGAAAGTTTAACTTAAACGTCTTTTATTTTCCAACATACAAACAAATCCAAAACTTTATTCTCTGTTTCCCTTCACCCCCTATCCTGTTTGCACCTTCATGACCAGGCCAAATTTTAAAATTCTGACCACTGTCACTTTATGAGGTCATAATGCTGAAACTGGTCAGTGGATCTCACTGATTAGGAGACTGTTTTATCATGAGATATTGTACTTTATAATAGTCATAAAATTTATTCAACATGATTTGCGTTTATTTGTGAAACAATCAGAAATTTGGCAAAAATTTCACAATTTTCTAACTTTTAATTTTAATTTCCTTAAATCTGAGAATCACATCACACAAAATAGTTAATAAATAACATTTCCCCCATGTCTACTTTACATCCGCACAATTTTGGAACCATACTTTTTTTCGTTAGGAATTTAGAAGGGTTAAAAGTTGACCAGCGATTTCTCATTTTTCCAACTAAATTTACAAAACTATTTTTTGGGGGACCACCTGACATTTGAAGTGACTTTGAGGGGCCTATATGACAGAAAATACCCAAAGGTGGCACTATTCTAAATACTGCACCCCTCAAGAAGTTTATTTACCCTTTAGGTCAGTGGTTCTCAACCTTTCTAATGCCGTGACCCCGCAATACAGTTCCTCATGTTGCGGTGACCCCCAACCCAAAAAATAATTTTGGTGGCTACTTTAAAACTGTAATTTTATTAGTTATGATTCGGAATGTAAATATCTGATATGCATTATGTATAGAGGTAATACAGAGATCACTGGTGACATTATACACAGGACCTCTATATAGTATACAGTGTATAGTGTCAGTGTATAGGTAACACTGACTCACCAGTGACGTCTCTAGGTGAAGTCCTTCATCTTTCATCCAGCACAGACCGCCATCATTCCTTCCAGCCAGGACTCGTTTCTGCAGGAAATAACACAGTTATCTAGAGCTCCGCTTGCAGAACACATTACTTAATTTTTCACAACTTCTACATTACACCACATGAAGATAAAAAGGCGATATAGTGTCACTCTGCACAGTAACAGGACCGCCCCCCCATTTAAAACAGTATACTCAAAAAATAAAATAAATACATCACTGCAGTAATAATATCCCTTAATTATCCCCTATTATGCCTATGGTAACACTATTCCCCACCCTGGCCCCGTCTATCTCATTCCTGGCTCCAGCCATATGTTCTCGCATCCTGCCCTCATGAGTATCCATTCTACTCCATATGATCTCCCCATCCTGCCCCACCAGCCTCCATCGTATCCGTCCTGCCCCATGATCCAATCCTGCCCCGTGTCTCCAATCATGCCCCGTATCTACATTCTGCCCATGCCTCAAGTCCTGCCCCCAGTGTGTCCAGCATATTACCCCCATGTTGTCCAGCAATCTGCCCCAGTGTGTCCAGCATATTACCCCCAGTGTGTCCAGCAATCTGCCCCAGTGTTCAGCATTGCCCCAGTGTGTCCAGAAGTCTGCCCCAGGGTCTCCAGCATTGCCTTAATGTGTCCAGAAATCTGCCAAAGGGTCTCCAGTATTGCCCCAGTGTGTCCAGCAATCTGCCCCATAGTCTCCTGTATTGCCCCAGTGTGTCCAGCAATCTGCCCCATGGTCTCCAGTATTGCCCCAGTGTGTCCAGCATTCTGCCCCATGGTCTCCTGTATTGCCCCAGTGTGTCCAGCATTCTGCCCCATGGTCTCCTGTATTGCCCCAGTGTGTCCAGCAATCTGCCCCATAGTCTCCTGTATTGCCCCAGTGTGTCCAGCAATCTGCCCCATGGTCTCCTGTATTGCCCCAGTGTGTCCAGCATTCTGCCACATGGTCTCCTGTATTGCCCCAGTGTGTCCAGCAATCTGCCCCATGGTCTCCAGTATTGCCCCAGTGTTTCCAGCATTCTGCCCCATGGTCTCCTGTATTGCCCCAGTGTGTCCAGCATTCTGCCCCATGGTCTCCTGTATTGCCCCAGTGTGTCCAGCAATCTGCCCCATGGTCTCCTGTATTGCCCCAGTGTGTCCAGCATTCTGCCACATGGTCTCCTGTATTGCCCCAGTGTGTCCAGCAATCTGCCCCATGGTCTCCAGTATTGCCCCAGTGTGTCCAGCAATCTGCCCCATAGTAGTCTCCTGTATTGCCCCAGTGTGTCCAGCAATCTGCCCCATGGTCTCCTGTATTGCCCCAGTGTGTCCAGCATTCTGCCCCAGTGTGTCCAGCAATCTGCCCCATAGTCTCCTGTATTGCCCCAGTGTGTCCAGCAATCTGCCCCATGGTCTCCAGTATTGCCCCAGTGTGTCCAGCAATCTGCCCCATAGTAGTCTCCTGTATTGCCCCAGTGTGTCCAGCAATCTGCCCCATGGTCTCCAGTATTGCCCCAGTGTGTCCAGCAATCTGCCCCATGGTCTCCTGTATTGCCCCAGTGTGTCCAGCATTCTGCCCCATGGTCTCCAGTATTGCCCCAGTGTGTCCAGCAATCTGCCCCATAGTCTCCTGTATTGCCCCAGTGTGTCCAGCAATCTGCCCCATGGTCTCCTGTATTGCCCCAGTGTGTCCAGCAATCTGCCCCAAAGTAGTCTCCTGTATTGCCCCAGTGTGTCCAGCAATCTGCCCCATGGTCTCCTGTATTGCCCCAGTGTGTCCAGCATTCTGCCCCATGGTCTCCAGTATTGCCCCAGTGTGTCCAGCAATCTGCCCCATAGTAGTCTCCTGTATTGCCCCAGTGTGTCCAGCATTCTGCCCCATGGTCTCCAGTATTGCCCCAGTGTGTCCAGCAATCTGCCGCATAGTCTCCTGTATTGCCCCAGTGTGTCCAGCAATCTGCCCCATGGTCTCCAGTATTGCCCCAATGTGTCCAGCAATCTGCCCCAGTGTGTCCAGCATTCTGCCCCATGGTCTCCTGTATTGCCCCAGTGTGTCCAGCATTCTGCCACATGGTCTCCTGTAATGCCCCAGTGTGTCCAGCAATCTGCCCCATGGTCTCCAGTATTGCCCCAGTGTGTCCAGCATTGCCCCCAGACAGTCAGACATAAAGAAAAAAAAAAAAAAGTAAAATCCTCACCTCTCCTGTTCCTAGCGCAGGTCCGGTGCAGCCAGTCAGCGTCTCTCCGGCTCTGCGACGCTCAGGACAGAGAGGCAGAGCGGAGCGCACAGTAGTGACGTCATCGCGCCCTCTGCTCTGAGACGTCGCAGAGTCAGAGGACGCTGCAGCTGCCGGCGCCGCAGGAACCAATAGAGGTGAGTATTAGAGCGGGGGCGGGGCCCGGGGGTGGGGGGAGCTGGCCCTGGTCGTGGTGGCGGACGGCGCCGCCCGAAGATTTAAAGGGGCGTCTTTTTTTTTTTCTTCTTCTCCCCCCTTCCTACGCCACTGGTGGCGACCCCTGTGCTTTGGTCGTTCGACCCCCCTCGGGGTCGCGACCCCCAGGTTGAGAACCGCTGCTTTAGGTGCTTCACAGGAACTAAAGCAATGTGGAAGGAAAGAATGAACATTTAACTTTTTTCACAAAAAGTTTATGTTATACCCATATTTTTTATTTTCACAAGAGTAACAAGAAAAAACGACCCAGAACATTTGTTGTGCGATTTCTCGAGTACAGAGATACCCAATATGTTGGGGAAAACTACTGTTTGAGTACACGGCAGAGCTCGGAAAGGAAGGAACACTGTTTGACTTTTTTTAATGCAAAATTGTCTGGAATTGAGATCGGACGCCATGTCACATTTGGAGAGCCGCTGATGTGCCTAAACAGTGGTACCCCCGCACACGTGACCCAATTTTGGAAGCTATACCCCTCAGCGAACTGATCTAGATATGTGCTGAGCATCTTGAACCACCAGATGCTTCACAAAAGTGTATAACACACAGCCGTGAAAATAAAAATCTATTTTTTTCACAAGCATGATCTTTTAGCCGTCATTTTTTTTTTATTTTTACAAGGGTAAGACCCCAAAAATTGTTGTGGAATTTCTTTTGAGTACGCAGATACCTGCCTGGCTGGGGGGACGGGCAGGTGGTGAGCGGCCCACTGCGGGACTTAACGCTGGCTCCTTGGGAGGTCTGTTCTAGACCCCCCCCCTCTTCTTGAGTAACATCATCTTCCACCTCCTCCCCACCATCCGTGGCATTGTCCATCTCCCTGCCTCTGGCCCTGCCACCGGCCATCCTTGTAATCTTTGGTCACTGACACAGAGCTGATGCCCCCCCACACCTCACAGTATTTGCACAACAACTACCTAGTGTTGATCTAAGGACGCCAGCGGGAAAAAGCTACCGCCTGTGGTCATTAGTGCCTGGGACAGGTGAGGAATATGGTTTTTAGTATTTTCATTTTTACAGTAATTAATGAGAAAAATATGGCAGGGGAGTATTATTAAATAAAGGACTTTATTCTTGCTGTGCATTTATTTCAATACTTACTATAGTGTTAATAATGGGGACATCCTATAGATGCCTCTCCATTACTAACCTCTGGGCTTGATGCCTGCTGACAGCACAAAGGTGACATCAACCCCCAACCCTATTATCCCACTTGCCACCGTGCCAGGACAAGTTGGAAGAGCGAGGCTAAGTGCCAGATTTGGCGCACACCTTATGGATACGTCATTTCTGGGGCAACTGAGGGCTGATGTTGGTAGCCTTGGAAGGCGGCCAGTATCCATGGCCCCTTCCCAGGCTATAAATATCAACCCACAGCTGTTTGTTTAGCCTTTGCTGGTTAGAATTTATAGGGGAACCCTACGTCAGTTTTTTTCTGGGGTCCCCCATAAACTCCCCAGGAAAGGCTAGGTATACAGCTGTGAGCTGATATTAGCAGCCTCGGAACTTTATAGGATGTTGTCCCTTTCCACAGATTAGTAACATCTGCCCCAGCCGTCGGCTTTTCATCTGCTGGTTATGAAATTTATGCAGGAGGCCACGACTTTTTTTTAATTTTAATTCTACTTTTACACAGAATGTGCACAGCGGGTGCTGAATACAACTCCCATCAGTCATCTGGACACGCTGATCACATGGAGACTAGGCAACAATGATGAGAGCTGCCTTCAGCAGTCGGCGCATGGGAACAGCGCAAACTGTGCCACTTGTTCCCAGGTGCCGGTACGTGTCACATTGACGACACATGGATGTCATCTGTCCGTCATCATTGTGCAGCATGCATTTTGTCCATTATATTGTAAGGGGTTACAAAGACTGAAAGACCCCCACCCTTCTCTTGGTGAAATGTTCTTACTGTAGAAGTTTTACTACTAGATGCAGCTATGTATATTGTATTATCTACCTGATTGCTGTGATGTGTATATTATGAATAGGGAAAGTGCAGTATTTTGATTAGGACACTTGATGGAGATACCTCAGTACAGAAGTATTCTCTGTTCCCAGGCGCCGGGTGCTCTCATCATTGTCCGCTGCTCTCTCTGAGATCAGCGCGAGCAGGAGACAATGTTGAGAGTTGTACTGAAATGTAAAATTAAGAATAAAATAAAAAATCACATTATACTCACACCTAATCCCCTGAAGCCATTGTCACCTGTAAACAAATAAAACTAAAAACAACAATATCCCTCCCCTGTTCGAAGTTGAAATGTTACCTCTGGTTACAGGCGTGGGCTGATGGGACTACTACTCCCATCAGCCTATGCCTGCTGCCGCTCCTAACAGTATTCATCAGCCGGCTCCTGAACTATAAATAAATGTTAAAAAATGCCATGGGTTCCCCTGTATTTTTGATAACCAACCAGGCAAAACTGGGGCAGCAACCCTCAGGGCTATCATGGCTGGTTATCAAGAATAGAGGAGTCACCCCCTTTTTTGACAACCATGATCGCTAAAGCAGACAGCTGGGGGCTGGTATTCTCAGGCTGGTAAGGGGCCATGGATATTGACCCCCTCCAGCCTACAAATAGCAGCCCTCAGCTACCCAGAAAAGGCACATCTATTAGATGCTCCAATTCTGGCGCTTTGCCCGACTCTTCTCAGTTGCCCTGTAGCGGTGGCACGTGGGGTTCGTATTTGTGGGGTTGATGTCACCTCTGTATTGTCCAGTGACATCAAGCCCACTGGTTAGTAATGGAGAAGCGTCTATAAGACACCTCTCCATTACTAATCCTATAGTTATATGGTAAATAAAGACACAGACAGAATAAAGTCCTTTATTAGAAATCAGACTAAACACAGTATTACTCGCCTAACACCTAATTCCACCGAAGCCCTCATCTCCTGTAAGAAAACAAAAAGAAAATATAACCATATTGGCCACGTTCGCAACGATCAGGAATAATAGCGTCTTCGACGCGGCGTTCTGATCACGCAGGTAAATCCGCAGGTGCTCAGTGATCCGGTGTGCTCAGTGATCCGGTACGCTCAGTGATGCAGTGCGCTCAGTGGTCCAGTGCGCTCAGTGAACTGCTGCGCTCAGTGATCCGATGCTCTCAGTGATTGGCTGCACTCAGTGATCCAGTGCGCTCAGTGATCCGCTGTGCTCAGTGATCCAGTGCACTTAGTGATCCAGTGCGCTCAGTGATCCAGTCCGCTCAGTGATCCGATGCTCTCAGTGATCCAGTGCGCTCAGTGATCCGCTGCACTCAGTGATCCAGTGTGCTCAGTGATCTGCTGCGCTCAGTGATCCGCTGCACTCAGTGATCCAGTGCGCTCAGTGATCTGCTACGCTCAGTGATGCAGTGCGCTCAGTGATCCGATGCTCTCAGTGATCCGCTGTGCTCAGTGATCGGCTGCACTCAGTGATCCAGTGCACTTAGTGATCCAGTGCACTCAGTGATCCAGTCCGCTCAGTGATCCGATGCACTCAGTGGTCCAGTGCGCTCAGTGATCCGATGCGCTCAGTGATCCAGTGCGTTCAGTGATCCAGTGCGCTCAGTGATCAGATGAGCTCACTGATCCGATCCCCGCCATAAGGGACCCCCTATCCATCCATACACACCACCCCCCCAGTAAGGGACCCCCTATCCATCCATACACGGGCCCCTGCCATAAGAGACCCCCTATCCATCCATACACAGACCCCCACCATAACGGACCCCCTTATCTATCCGTACTCACCCCCCCCCAGTAAGGGACCCCCTATCCATCCGTACTCACCCCTCCCCCCGCAGTAAGGGACCCCCTATCTATCCATACACGGGCCCCCGTCATAAGGGACCCCCTATCCATCCATACACTGACCCCCGCCATAACGTACCCCCCTATCTATCCGTGCTCACCCCCCGCGCCCTCTCCCCCCTCTCTGAGCCCCCCGCACCCTCTCACCCCCAAAGGGTTAATACCGGTAGCAGTGTTGGCACCCCCCCTAAAGGGTTAATACCGGTAGCAGTGTTGGCACCCCCCCTAAAGGGTTAATACCGGTAGCAGTGTTGGCACCCCCCTAAAGGGTTAATACCGGTAGCAGTGTTGGCACCCCCCTAAAGGGTTAATACCGGTAGCAGTGTTGGCACCCCCCCTAAAGGGTTAATACCGGTAGCAGTGTTGGCACCCCCCCTAAAGGGTTAATACCGGTAGCAGTGTTGGCACCCCCCAAAAGGGTTAATACCGGTAGCAGTGTTAGCACCCCCCCTAAAGGGTTAATACCGGTAGCAGTCTTAGCGCCCCCCCTAAAGGGTTAATACCGGTAGCAGTGTCACTGTCCGCTGTCTGGCATGCCGCCAAAACGAGAAGGCGGGAGAAGGGGTTTGGGGCGTGTTTCGCTGGGAGAGAACCCGCCCAGGAGACCACTCGCCCACCACAAGGCATTGCTATTACACGCCCACCACAAGGCATTGCTATTACAGCCTCGGGTGGCGCGCAGCTACTGCGCATGCGCCAGGTGCGCGCGGCCGTGCAGCCTCGGGCGGCGCGCAGTAGCCCTAGCTACTGCAGCGCCAGGTTCGCGCGGCCGTGAGTGCCGCGCGTGCATGTGGCGCATGCGCAGTTAACATATAATACTGCCTACAATGCCTTGTGCCATTACAACTGGTGACCACCCACGTGACACAGCAGCATAGATGACGCATTTCCGGTGCCACATGTCATTTCCGGTGCCGCGCTCTATGAATGCCTGCCACGTGCATTGTTATACATGTCAAAAGCGCGGGAGCACGCCAACTGCACGTCAGAGCAAGGTAAGACCTGCTGCACGCCCTAATTGGGCTGGCACACTTGGTATTTCTCTAGGGCCCGTTGCCAGGTTCTTCCATCGCGCATTCATCTGTATCAGCGCGATACATGCCGATACACATGAAAGCGATGATGGAGGAGAGAGAGCGTCCGGCTACGCTCCCTTTACGTCACTGCACTGCGCGCCACCCTGCTGAGGAGCAGCGGAGAAATGGGGATACGAAAGCAATGTATTTTTTGTAATTGTTTCATTGGCGGCGTTGTGTTCTCTACCTACCTCCGTGGGGAGCCCCTCATTGCCGCTTTTCATTGTGTACTGTATATGTGAGCACTGCATTGTGTGTACTACTTGGGGGCCTCTTAATTGCCCTCTCCGTGGGGCGCTCTGCATTGGCCGCTCTGTGGGGTGCTCTGCATTCCCCTCTCCGTGGGAAGCCCCTCATTGCCCGCTCTTCACTGTGTACTGTATATGTGATCTCTGTATACTGCATTGTGTTCTTCTTGGGGGGCCTCTGCATTGCCCGCTCTGTGGGGCGCCCTGCATTGCCCGCTCTGTGGGGCGCCCTGCCGTGAGTGCATGTGGCGCATGCGCAGTTAACATATAATACTGCCTACAATGCCTTGTGCCATTACAACTGGTGACCACCCACGTGACACGGCAGCATAGATGACGCATTTCCGGTGCCGCGCTCTATGAATGCCTGCCACGTGCATTGTTATACATGTCAAAAGCGCGGGAGCACGCCAACTGCACGTCAGAGCAAGGTAAGACCTGCTGCACGCCCTAATTGGGCTGGCACACTTGGTATTTCTCTAGGGCCCGTTGCCAGGTTCTTCCATCGCGCATTCATCTGTATCAGCGCGATACATGCCGATACACATGAAAGCGATGATGGAGGAGAGAGAGCGTCCGGCTACGCTCCCTTTACGTCACTGCACTGCGCGCCACCCTGCTGAGGAGCAGCGGAGAAATGGGGATACGAAAGCAATGTATTTTTTGTAATTGTTTCATTGGCGGCGTTGTGTTCTCTACCTACCTCCGTGGGGAGCCCCTCATTGCCGCTTTTCATTGTGTACTGTATATGTGAGCACTGCATTGTGTGTACTGCATTGTGTGTACTACTTGGGGGCCTCTTAATTGCCCTCTCCGTGGGGCGCTCTGCATTGGCCGCTCTGTGGGGTGCTCTGCATTCCCCTCTCCGTGGAAAGCCCCTCATTGCCCGCTCTTCACTGTGTACTGTATATGTGAGCTCTGTATACTGCATTGTGTTCTTCTTGGGGGCCTCTGCATTGGCCGCTCTGTGGGGTGCTCTGCATTCCCCTCTCCGTGGGGAGCCCCTCATTGCCCGCTCTTCACTGTGTACTGTATATGTGATCTCTGTATACTGCATTGTTTTTCATGGGGACCTCTGCATTGGCCGCTCTGTGGGGCGCTCTGCATTCCCCTCTCCGTGGGGAGCCCCTCATTGCCCGCTCTTCACTGTATACTGTATATGTGATCTCTGTATACTGCATTGTGTTTTTCTTGGGGGCCTCTGCATTGGCCGCTCTGTGGGGCGCTCTGCATTCCCCTCTCTGTGGGGAGCCCCTCATTGCCCGCTCTTCACTGTGTACTGTATATGTGAGCTCTGCTTTGTGTACTGCATTGTGTGTTGTTCTTGAGGGGCCTCTGCATTGGCCGCTCCGTGGGGTGCTCTGCATTCCCCTCTCCGTGGGGAGCCCCTCATTGCCCGCTCTTCACTGTGTACTGTATATGTGATCTCTGTATACTGCATTGTGTTTTTCTTGGGGGCCTCTGCATTGCCCTCTCCGTGGGGCTCTCTGCATTGCCCTCTCCGTGGGGCTCTCTGCATTGCCCTCTCCGTGGGGCGCTCTGCATTGCTCGCTCTGTGGGGCGCCCTGCATTGCTCGCTCTGTGGGGCGCCCTGCATTGCCCGCTCTGTGGGGCGCCCTGCATTGCCCGCTCTGTGGGGCGCCCTGCATTGCCCGCTCTGTGGGGCGCCCTGCATTGCCCGCTCTGTGGGGCGCCCTGCATTGCCCGCTCTGTGGGGCGCCCTGCATTGCCCGCTCTGTGGGGCGCCCTGCATTGCCCGCTCTGTGGGGCGCCCTGCATTGCCCGCTCTGTGGGGCGCCCTGCATTGCCCGCTCTGTGGGGCGCCCTGCATTGGCCCGCTCTGTGGGGCGCCCTGCATTGGCCCGCTCTGTGGGGCGCCCTGCATTGGCCCGCTCTGTGGGGCGCCCTGCATTGGCCCGCTCTGTGGGGCGCCCTGCATTGGCCCGCTCTGTGGGGCGCCCTGCATTGGCCCGCTCTGTGGGGCGCCCTGCATTGGCCCGCTCTGTGGGGCGCCCTGCATTGGCCCGCTCTGTGGGGCGCCCTGCATTGGCCCGCTCTGTGGGGCGCCCTGCATTGGCCCGCTCTGTGGGGCGCCCTGCATTGGCCCGCTCTGTGGGGCGCCCTGCATTGGCCCGCTCTGTGGGGCGCCCTGCATTGGCCCGCTCTGTGGGGCGCCCTGCATTGGCCCGCTCTGTGGGGCGCCCTGCATTGGCCCGCTCTGTGGGGCGCCCTGCATTGGCCCGCTCTGTGGGGCGCCCTGCATTGGCCCGCTCTGTGGGGCGCCCTGCATTGGCCCGCTCTGTGGGGCGCCCTGCATTGGCCCGCTCTGTGGGGCGCCCTGCATTGGCCCGCTCTGTGGGGCGCCCTGCATTGGCCCGCTCTGTGGGGCGCCCTGCATTGGCCCGCTCTGTGGGGCGCCCTGCATTGGCCCGCTCTGTGGGGCGCCCTGCATTGGCCCGCTCTGTGGGGCGCCCTGCATTGGCCCGCTCTGTGGGGCGCCCTGCATTGGCCCGCTCTGTGGGGCGCCCTGCATTGGCCCGCTCTGTGGGGCGCCCTGCATTGGCCCGCTCTGTGGGGCGCCCTGCATTGGCCCGCTCTGTGGGGCGCCCTGCATTGGCCCGCTCTGTGGGGCGCCCTGCATTGGCCCGCTCTGTGGGGCGCCCTGCATTGGCCCGCTCTGTGGGGCGCCCTGCATTGGCCCGCTCTGTGGGGCGCCCTGCATTGGCCCGCTCTGTGGGGCGCCCTGCATTGGCCCGCTCTGTGGGGCGCCCTGCATTGGCCCGCTCTGTGGGGCGCCCTGCATTGGCCCGCTCTGTGGGGCGCCCTGCATTGGCCCGCTCTGTGGGGCGCCCTGCATTGGCCCGCTCTGTGGGGCGCCCTGCATTGGCCCGCTCTGTGGGGCGCCCTGCATTGGCCCGCTCTGTGGGGCGCCCTGCATTGGCCCGCTCTGTGGGGCGCCCTGCATTGGCCCGCTCTGTGGGGCGCCCTGCATTGGCCCGCTCTGTGGGGCGCCCTGCATTGGCCCGCTCTGTGGGGCGCCCTGCATTGGCCCGCTCTGTGGGGCGCCCTGCATTGGCCCGCTCTGTGGGGCGCCCTGCATTGGCCCGCTCTGTGGGGCGCCCTGCATTGGCCCGCTCTGTGGGGCGCCCTGCATTGGCCCGCTCTGTGGGGCGCCCTGCATTGGCCCGCTCTGTGGGGCGCCCTGCATTGGCCCGCTCTGTGGGGCGCCCTGCATTGGCCCGCTCTGTGGGGCGCCCTGCATTGGCCCGCTCTGTGGGGCGCCCTGCATTGGCCCGCTCTGTGGGGCGCCCTGCATTGGCCCGCTCTGTGGGGCGCCCTGCATTGGCCCGCTCTGTGGGGCGCCCTGCATTGGCCCGCTCTGTGGGGCGCCCTGCATTGGCCCGCTCTGTGGGGCGCCCTGCATTGGCCCGCTCTGTGGGGCGCCCTGCATTGGCCCGCTCTGTGGGGCGCCCTGCATTGGCCCGCTCTGTGGGGCGCCCTGCATTGGCCCGCTCTGTGGGGCGCCCTGCATTGGCCCGCTCTGTGGGGCGCCCTGCATTGGCCCGCTCTGTGGGGCGCCCTGCATTGGCCCGCTCTGTGGGGCGCCCTGCATTGGCCCGCTCTGTGGGGCGCCCTGCATTGGCCCGCTCTGTGGGGCGCCCTGCATTGGCCCGCTCTGTGGGGCGCCCTGCATTGGCCCGCTCTGTGGGGCGCCCTGCATTGGCCCGCTCTGTGGGGCGCCCTGCATTGGCCCGCTCTGTGGGGCGCCCTGCATTGGCCCGCTCTGTGGGGCGCCCTGCATTGGCCCGCTCTGTGGGGCGCCCTGCATTGGCCCGCTCTGTGGGGCGCCCTGCATTGGCCCGCTCTGTGGGGCGCCCTGCATTGGCCCGCTCTGTGGGGCGCCCTGCATTGGCCCGCTCTGTGGGGCGCCCTGCATTGGCCCGCTCTGTGGGGCGCCCTGCATTGGCCCGCTCTGTGGGGCGCCCTGCATTGGCCCGCTCTGTGGGGCGCCCTGCATTGGCCCGCTCTGTGGGGCGCCCTGCATTGGCCCGCTCTGTGGGGCGCCCTGCATTGGCCCGCTCTGTGGGGCGCCCTGCATTGGCCCGCTCTGTGGGGCGCCCTGCATTGGCCCGCTCTGTGGGGCGCCCTGCATTGGCCCGCTCTGTGGGGCGCCCTGCATTGGCCCGCTCTGTGGGGCGCCCTGCATTGGCCCGCTCTGTGGGGCGCCCTGCATTGGCCCGCTCTGTGGGGCGCCCTGCATTGGCCCGCTCTGTGGGGCGCCCTGCATTGGCCCGCTCTGTGGGGCGCCCTGCATTGGCCCGCTCTGTGGGGCGCCCTGCATTGGCCCGCTCTGTGGGGCGCCCTGCATTGGCCCGCTCTGTGGGGCGCCCTGCATTGGCCCGCTCTGTGGGGCGCCCTGCATTGGCCCGCTCTGTGGGGCGCCCTGCATTGGCCCGCTCTGTGGGGCGCCCTGCATTGGCCCGCTCTGTGGGGCGCCCTGCATTGGCCCGCTCTGTGGGGCGCCCTGCATTGGCCCGCTCTGTGGGGCGCCCTGCATTGGCCCGCTCTGTGGGGCGCCCTGCATTGGCCCGCTCTGTGGGGCGCCCTGCATTGGCCCGCTCTGTGGGGCGCCCTGCATTGGCCCGCTCTGTGGGGCGCCCTGCATTGGCCCGCTCTGTGGGGCGCCCTGCATTGGCCCGCTCTGTGGGGCGCCCTGCATTGGCCCGCTCTGTGGGGCGCCCTGCATTGGCCCGCTCTGTGGGGCGCCCTGCATTGGCCCGCTCTGTGGGGCGCCCTGCATTGGCCCGCTCTGTGGGGCGCCCTGCATTGGCCCGCTCTGTGGGGCGCCCTGCATTGGCCCGCTCTGTGGGGCGCCCTGCATTGGCCCGCTCTGTGGGGCGCCCTGCATTGGCCCGCTCTGTGGGGCGCCCTGCATTGGCCCGCTCTGTGGGGCGCCCTGCATTGGCCCGCTCTGTGGGGCGCCCTGCATTGGCCCGCTCTGTGGGGCGCCCTGCATTGGCCCGCTCTGTGGGGCGCCCTGCATTGGCCCGCTCTGTGGGGCGCCCTGCATTGGCCCGCTCTGTGGGGCGCCCTGCATTGGCCCGCTCTGTGGGGCGCCCTGCATTGGCCCGCTCTGTGGGGCGCCCTGCATTGGCCCGCTCTGTGGGGCGCCCTGCATTGGCCCGCTCTGTGGGGCGCCCTGCATTGGCCCGCTCTGTGGGGCGCCCTGCATTGGCCCGCTCTGTGGGGCGCCCTGCATTGGCCCGCTCTGTGGGGCGCCCTGCATTGGCCCGCTCTGTGGGGCGCCCTGCATTGGCCCGCTCTGTGGGGCGCCCTGCATTGGCCCGCTCTGTGGGGCGCCCTGCATTGGCCCGCTCTGTGGGGCGCCCTGCATTGGCCCGCTCTGTGGGGCGCCCTGCATTGGCCCGCTCTTCACTGAGTACTGTATATGTGAGCTCTGCTTTGTGTACTGCATTGTGTGTTCTTCTTGGGGGCCTCTGCATTGGCCGCTCCGTGGGGCGCTCTGCATTCTATACTGTGTATGTATGAGCTCTGTGTTGTGTAGTGCATTATGTGTACCTCCTGGGGGCTCTGCATTTGTTCTTTGTTGCAATGGGGAGGGAGGACTGCATTGGTCGCTCTGTGGGGCGCCCTGCATTGGTCGCTCTGTGGGGCGCCCTGCATTGGTCGCTCTGTGGGGCGCCCTGCATTGCTCGCTCTGTGGGGCGCCCTGCATTGCTCGCTCTGTGGGGCGCCCTGCATTGCTCGCTCTGTGGGGCGCCCTGCATTGCTCGCTCTGTGGGGCGCCCTGCATTGCTCGCTCTGTGGGGCGCCCTGCATTGCTCGCTCTGTGGGGCGCCCTGCATTGCTCGCTCTGTGGGGCGCCCTGCATTGCTCGCTCTGTGGGGCGCTCTGCATTGCCCCGCTCTGTGGGGCGCCCTGCATTGGCCCGCTCTGTTAGGCGCCCTGCATTGTGTACTGTGTATGTTTGAGCTCTGTGTTGTGTAGTCCATTATGTGTACCTCCTGGGGGCCTCTGCATTTGCTCTTTGTTGCAATGGGAAGGGAGGACTCTGCATTTCCCGCTCTGTGGGGCGCCCTGCATTGCTTGCTCTGTGGGGCTCTCTGCATTGCTCGCTCTGTGCACTTGTGCCCCCTGCCTTGATCCTAGCCAGCACTGCACTTGTGCCCAGGCCTTAAGCCTAGCCTGCACTTGTGCCCAGGCCTTAAGCCTAGCCCGCACTTGTGCCCCCTGCCTTGATCCTAGCCCGCACTTGTGCCCAGGCCTTAAGCCTACAGGCCTTAAGCCTAGCCCGCACTTGTGCCCAGGCCTTAAGCCTAGCCCGCATTTGTGCCCAGGCCTTAAGCCTAGCCCGCACTTGTGCCCAGGCCTTAAGCCTAGCCCGCACTTGTGCCCCCTGCCTTGATCCTAGCCAGCACTTGTGCCCAGGCCTTAAGCCTAGCCTGCACTTTTGAGCCCCTTGAATGCTTGTTTGTTTGTTTTTGTCTTCAGCTTCATGTTGGTTATGCACATAGGGGCAGCTTTACGCTCTTCGCTCTTGTCCCGTCTGAATGCGCATGCACGACTGTAATTGGGGAAGAAGGCATTACCCATTTACGGAGGACAGACAAGAAGTGCCTGGTCGCTTGGAGCATGGGGTTATGGAGAGGCTCCGCACTGTACAACAAAGGATCTAGTCCTAAATGTCCAAGTACAGAGTAGAGGGGTGAAAGCTAGCTCTTCACCCCTATGGGTGCCTAACCCTTTATGCAAAGAGTGCAAAGAGTTAGCTGAATGACTTAAGCCTAGCCAGCACTTGTGCCCAGGCCTTAAGCCTAGCCCGCACTTGTGCCCAGGCCTTAAGCCAAGCCCGCACTTGTGCCCAGGCCTTAAGCCAAGCCCGCACTTGTGCCCAGGCCTTAAGCCAAGCCCGCACTTGTGCCCAGGCCTTAAGCCTAGCCCGCACTTGTGCCCAGGCCTTAAGCCTAGCCCGCACTTGTGCCCAGGCCTTAAGCCTAGCCCGCACTTGTGCCCAGGCCTTAAGCCTAGCCTGCACTTGTGCCCAGGCCTTAAGCCTAGCCTGCACTTGTGCCCAGGCCTTAAGCCTAGCCTGCACTTGTGCCCAGGCCTTAAGCCTAGCCCGCATTTGTGCCCAGGCCTTAAGCCTAGCCCGCACTTTAGCCCAGGCCTTAAGCCAAGCCTGCACTTGTGCCCCTGCCTTAAGCCTGGCCTGCACTTGTGCCCCTGCCTTAAGCCTAGCCCGCACTTGTGCCCAGGCCTTAAGCCTAGCCCGCACTTGTGCCCAGGCCTTAAGCCTAGCCCGCACTTGTGCCCAGGCCTTAAGCCTAGCCCGCACTTGTGCCCAGGCCTTAAGCCTAGCCCGCACTTGTGCCCAGGCCTTAAGCCTAGCCCGCACTTGTGCCCAGGCCTTAAGCCTAGCCCGCACTTGTGCCCAGGCCTTAAGCCTAGCCTGCACTTGTGCCCAGGCCTTAAGCCTAGCCTGCACTTGTGCCCAGGCCTTAAGCCTAGCCTGCACTTGTGTCCAGGCCTTAAGCCTAGCCCGCATTTGTGCCCAGGCCTTAAGCCTAGCCCGCACTTTAGCCCAGGCCTTAAGCCTGGCTGGCACTTGTGCCCATGCCTTAAGCCTAGCCGGCACTTGTGGCCCCTGCCTTGATCCTAGCCAGCACTGCACTTGTGCCCCGGCCTTAAGCTTAGCCCGCACTTGTGCCCAGGCCTTAAGCCTAGCCCGCACTTGTGCCCCGGCCTTAAGCCTAGCCCGCACTTGTGCCCCGGCCTTAAGCCTAGCCCGCACTTGTGCCCCGGCCTTAAGCCTAGCCCGCACTTGTGCCCAGGCCTTGATCCTAGCCCGCACTTGTGCCCAGGCCTTGATCCTGGCCCGCACTTGTGCCCAGGCCTTGATCCTAGCCCGCACTTGTGCCCAGGCCTTGATCCTAGCCCGCACTTGTGCCCAGGCCTTGATCCTAGCCCGCACTTGTGCCCAGGCCTTGATCCTAGCCCGCACTTGTGCCCAGGCCTTGATCCTAGCCCGCACTTGTGCCCAGGCCTTAAGCCTAGCCTGCACTTGTGCCCAGGCCTTAAACCTAGCCTGCACTTGTGCCCAGGCCTTAAGCCTAGCCTGCACTTGTGCCCAGGCCTTAATCCTAGCCCGCATTTGTGCCCAGGCCTTAAGCCTAGCCCGCACTTTAGCCCAGGCCTTAAGCCTGGCTGGCACTTGTGCCCATGCCTTAAGCCTAGCCGGCACTTGTGGCCCCTGCCTTGATCCTAGCCAGCACTGCACTTGTGCCCCGGCCTTAAGCTTAGCCCGCACTTGTGCCCAGGCCTTAAGCCTAGCCCGCACTTGTCCTCAGGCCATAAGCCTAGCCCGCACTTGTGCCCCGGCCTTAAGCCTAGCCCGCACTTGTGCCCCGGCCTTAAGCCTAGCCCGCACTTGTGCCCCGGCCTTAAGCCTAGCCCGCACTTGTGCCCCGGCCTTGATCCTAGCCCGCACTTGTGCCCAGGCCTTGATCCTAGCCCGCACTTGTGCCCAGGCCTTGATCCTAGCCCGCACTTGTGCCCAGGCCTTGATCCTAGCCCGCACTTGTGCCCAGGCCTTGATCCTAGCCCGCACTTGTGCCCAGGCCTTGATCCTAGCCCGCACTTGTGCCCAGGCCTTGATCCTAGCCCGCACTTGTGCCCAGGCCTTGATCCTAGCCCGCACTTGTGCCCAGGCCTTGATCCTAGCCCGCACTTGTGCCCAGGCCTTGATCCTAGCCCGCACTTGTGCCCAGGCCTTAAGCCTAGCCTGCACTTGTGCCCAGGCCTTAAACCTAGCCTGCACTTGTGCCCAGGCCTTAAGCCTAGCCTGCACTTGTGCCCAGGCCTTAATCCTAGCCCGCATTTGTGCCCAGGCCTTAAGCCTAGCCCGCACTTTAGCCCAGGCCTTAAGCCTGGCTGGCACTTGTGCCCATGCCTTAAGCCTAGCCGGCACTTGTGGCCCCTGCCTTGATCCTAGCCAGCACTGCACTTGTGCCCAGGCCTTAAGCCTAGCCCGCACTTGTCCTCAGGCCATAAGCCTAGCCCGCACTTGTGCCCCGGCCTTAAGCCTAGCCCGCACTTGTGCCCCGGCCTTAAGCCTAGCCCGCACTTGTGCCCCGGGCCTAGCCCGCACTTGTGCCCCGGCCTTAAGCCTAGCCCGCACTTGTGCCCCGGCCTTAAGCCTAGCCCGCACTTGTGCCCAGGCCTTGATCCTAGCCCGCACTTGTGCCCAGGCCTTGATCCTAGCCCGCACTTGTGCCCAGGCCTTGATCCTAGCCCGCACTTGTGCCCAGGCCTTGATCCTAGCCCGCACTTGTGCCCAGGCCTTGATCCTAGCCCGCACTTGTGCCCAGGTCTTGATCCTAGCCCGCACTTGTGCCCAGGTCTTGATCCTAGCCTGCACTTGTGCCCAGGCCTTGATCCTAGCCCGCACTTGTGCCCAGGCCTTGATCCTAGCCCGCACTTGTGCCCAGGCCTTGATCCTAGCCCGCACTTGTGCCCAGGCCTTGATCCTAGCCCGCACTTGTGCCCAGGCCTTGATCCTAGCCCGCACTTGTGCCCAGGCCTTGATCCTAGCCTGCACTTTTGAGCCCCTTGAATGCTTGTTTGTTTGTTTTTGTCTTCAGCTTCATGTTGGTTATGCACATAGGGCCAGCTTTACGCTCTTTGCTCTTGCCCCGTCTGAATGCGCATGCACGACTGTAATTGGGGAAGAAGGCATTACCCATTTACGGAGGACAGACAAGAAGTGCCTGGTCGCTTGGAGCATGGGGTTATGGAGAGGCTCCGCACTGTACAACAAAGGATCTAGTTCTAAATGTCCAAGTACAGAGTAGAGGGGTGAAAGCTAGCTCTTCACCCCTATGGGTGCCTAACCCTTTATGCAAAGAGTGGAAAGAGTTAGCTGAATGCCTTAAGCCTAGCCCGCACTTGTGCCCAGGCCTTAAGCCTAGCCCACACTTGTGCCCAGGCCTTAAGCCTGGCTGGCACTTGTGCCCATGCCTTAAGCCTAGCCCGCACTTGTGCCCAGGCCTTAAGCCTAGCCCGCACTTGTGCCCAGGCCTTAAGCCTAGCCCGCACTTGTGCCCCCTGCCTTGATCCTAGCCAGCACTTGTGCCCAGGCCTTAAGCCTAGCCCGCACCTGTGCCCCTGCCTTAAGCCTAGCCCGCACTTGTGCCCCTGCCTTAAGCCTAGCCCGCACTTGTGTCCAGGCCTTAAGCCTAGCCCGCACTTGTGCCTAGGCCTTAAGCCTAGCCCGCACTTGTGTCCAGGCCTTAAGCCTAGCCCGCACTTGTGCCCAGGCCTTAAGCCTAGCCCGCACTTGTGGCCAGGCCTTAAGCCTTTGCCGCACTTGTGCCCAGGCCTTAAGCCTAGCCCGCACTTGTGCCCAGGCCTTAGGCCAAGCCCGCACTTGTGCCCAGGCCTTAAGCCTAGCCCGCACTTGTGCCCAGGCCTTAAGCCTAGCCCGCACTTGTGCCCAGGCCTTAAGCCTAGCCCGCACTTGTGCCCAGGCCTTAAGCCTAGCCTGCACTTGTGCCCAGGCCTTAAGCCTAGCCCGCACTTGTGCCCAGGCCTTAAGCCTAGCCCGCACTTGTGCCCAGGCCTTAAGCCTAGCCTGCACTTTTGAGCCCCTTGAATGCTTGTTTGTTTGTTTTTGTCTTCAGCTTCATGTTGGTTATGCACATAGGGCCAGCTTTACGCTCTTCGCTCTTGTCCCATCTGAATGCGCATGCACGACTGTAATTGGGGAAGAAGGCATTACCCATTTACGGAGGACAGACAAGAAGTGCCTGGTCGCTTGGAGCATGGGGTTATGGAGAGGCTCCGCACTGTACAACAAAGGATCTAGTCCTAAATGTCCAAGTACAGAGTAGAGGGGTGAAAGCTAGCTCTTCACCCCTATGGGTGCCTAACCCTTTATGCAAAGAGTGCAAAGAGTTAGCTGAATGCCTTAAGCCTAGCCAGCACTTGTGCCCCCTGCCTTGATCCTGGCCAGCACTGCACTTGTGCCCATGCCGTAAGCCTAGCCCGCACTTGTGCCCAGGCCTTAAGCCTGGCTGGCACTTGTGCCCATGCCTTAAGCCTAGCCGGCACTTGTGCCCATGCCTTAAGCCTAGCCCGCACTTGTGCCCAGGCCTTAAGCCAAGCCCGCACTTGTGCCCCTGCCTTAAGCCTAGCCCGCACTTGTGCCCCTGCCTTAAGCCTAGCCCGCACTTGTGCCCATGCCTTAAGCCTAGCCGGCACTTGTGGCCCCTGCCTTGATCCTAGCCAGCACTGCACTTGTGCCCAGGCCTTAAGCCTAGCCTGCACTTGTGCCCCGGCCTTAAGCCTAGCCCGCACTTGTGCCCTGGCCTTAAGCCTAGCCCGCACTTGTGCCCCGGCCTTAAGCCTAGCCCGCACTTGTGCCCCGGCCTTAAGCCTAGCCCGCACTTGTGCCCCGGCCTTAAGCCTAGCCCGCACTTGTGCCCCGGCCTTAAGCCTAGCCCGCACTTGTGCCCCGGCCTTAAGTCTAACCCGCACTTGTGCCCAGGCCTTAAGCCTAGCCCGCACTTGTACCCAGGCCTTAAGCCTAGCCCGCACTTGTGCCCCGGCCTTAAGCCTAGCCCGCACTTGTGCCCCGGCCTTAAGCCTAGCCCGCACTTGTGCCCCGGCCTTAAGCCTAGCCCGCACTTGTGCCCCGGCCTTAAGCCTAGCCCGCACTTGTGCCCATGCCTTAAGCCTAACCCGCACTTGTGCCCAGGCCTTAAGCCTAGCCCGCACTTGTGCCCCGGCTTTAAGCTTAGCCCGCACTTGTGCCCCGGCTTTAAGCTTAGCCCGCACTTGTGCCCCGGCTTTAAGCTTAGCCCGCACTTGTGCCCAGGCCTTAAGCCTAGCCCGCACTTGTGCCTCGGCCTTAAGCCGAGCCCGCACTTGTGCCCCGGCCTTAAGCCGAGCCCGCACTTGTGCCCCGGCCTTAAGCCGAGCCCGCACTTGTGCCCCTGCCTTAAGCCGAGCCCGCACTTGTGCCCCTGCCTTAAGCCGAGCCCGCACTTGTGCCCCTGCCTTAAGCCGAGCCCGCACTTGTGCCCCTGCCTTAAGCCTAGCCCGCACTTGTGCCCAGGCCTTAAGCCTAGCCCGCACTTGTGCCCAGGCCTTAAGCCTAGCCCGCACTTGTGCCCAGGCCTTAAGCCTAGCCCGCACTTGTGCCCAGGCCTTAAGCCTAGCCCGCACTTGTGCCCAGGCCTTAAGCCTAGCCCGCTCTTGTGCCCAGGCCTTAAGCCTAGCCCGCACTTGTGCCCAGGCCTTAAGCCTAGCCCGCACTTGTGCCCAGGCCTTAAGCCTAGCCCGCACTTGTGCCCCCTGCCTTGATCCTAGCCAGCACTTGTGCCCAGGCCTTAAGCCTAGCCCGCACTTGTGCCCAGGCCTTAAGCCTAGCCCGCACTTGTGCCCAGGCCTTAAGCCTAGCCCGCACTTGTGCCCAGGCCTTAAGCCTAGCCCGCACTTGTGCCCAGGCCTTAAGCCTAGCCCGCACTTGTGCCCAGGCCTTAAGCCTAGCCTGCACTTGTGCCCAGGCCTTAAGCCTAGCCCGCACTTGTGCCCCCTGCCTTGATCCTAGCCAGCACTGCACTTGTGCCCAGGCCTTAAGCCTAGCCCGCACTTGTGCCCAGGCCTTAAGCCTAGCCCGCACTTGTGCCCAGGCCTTAAGCCTAGCCCGCACTTGTGCCCAGGCCTTAAGCCTAGCCCACTCTTGTGCCCAGGCCTTAAGCCTAGCCCGCACTTGTGCCCAGGCCTTAAGCCTAGCCCGCACTTGTGCCCAGGCCTTAAGCCTAGCCCGCACTTGTGCCCCCTGCCTTGATCCTAGCCAGCACTTGTGCCCAGGCCTTAAGCCTAGCCCGCACTTGTGCCCAGGCCTTAAGCCTAGCCCGCACTTGTGCCCAGGCCTTAAGCCTAGCCCGCACTTGTGCCCCCTGCCTTGATCCTAGCCAGCACTTGTGCCCAGGCCTTAAGCCAAGCCCGCACTTGTGCCCAGGCCTTAAGCCTAGCCCGCACTTGTGCCCAGGCCTTAAGCCTAGCCCGCACTTGTGCCCAGGCCTTAAGCCTAGCCCGCACTTGTGCCCAGGCCTTAAGCCTAGCCCGCACTTGTGCCCAGGCCTTAAGCCTAGCCCGCACTTGTGCCCAGGCCTTAAGCCTAGCCCGCACTTATGCCCAGGCCTTAAGCCTAGCCCGCACTTGTGCCCAGGCCTTAAGCCTAGCCCGCACTTGTGCCCAGGCCTTAAGCCTAGCCCGCACTTGTGCCCAGGCCTTAAGCCTAGCCCGCACTTGTGCCCAGGCCTTAAGCCTAGCCTGCACTTGTGCCCAGGCCTTAAGCCTAGCCCGCACTTGTGCCCCCTGCCTTGATCCTAGCCAGCACTGCACTTGTGCCCAGGCCTTAAGCCTAGCCTGCACTTGTGCCCAGGCCTTAAGCCTAGCCCGCACTTGTGCCCAGGCCTTAAGCCTAGCCCGCACTTGTGCCCAGGCCTTAAGCCTAGCCCGCACTTGTGCCCCGGCCTTAAGCCTAGCCCGCACTTGTGCCCCGGCCTTAAGCCTAGCCCGCACTTGTGCCCCGGCCTTAAGCCTAGCCCGCACTTGTGCCCCGGCCTTAAGCCTAGCCCGCACTTGTGCCCAGGCCTTGATCCTAGCCCGCACTTGTGCCCAGGCCTTGATCCTGGCCCGCACTTGTGCCCAGGCCTTGATCCTAGCCCGCACTTGTGCCCAGGCCTTGATCCTAGCCCGCACTTGTGCCCAGGCCTTGATCCTAGCCCGCACTTGTGCCCAGGCCTTGATCCTAGCCCGCACTTGTGCCCAGGCCTTAAGCCTAGCCTGCACTTGTGCCCAGGCCTTAAACCTAGCCTGCACTTGTGCCCAGGCCTTAAGCCTAGCCTGCACTTGTGCCCAGGCCTTAATCCTAGCCTGCACTTGTGCCCAGGCCTTAATCCTAGCCCGCATTTGTGCCCAGGCCTTAAGCCTAGCCCGCACTTTAGCCCAGGCCTTAAGCCTGGCTGGCACTTGTGCCCATGCCTTAAGCCTAGCCGGCACTTGTGGCCCCTGCCTTGATCCTAGCCAGCACTGCACTTGTGCCCCGGCCTTAAGCTTAGCCCGCACTTGTGCCCAGGCCTTAAGCCTAGCCCGCACTTGTCCTCAGGCCATAAGCCTAGCCCGCACTTGTGCCCCGGCCTTAAGCCTAGCCCGCACTTGTGCCCCGGCCTTAAGCCTAGCCCGCACTTGTGCCCCGGCCTTAAGCCTAGCCCGCACTTGTGCCCCGGCCTTGATCCTAGCCCGCACTTGTGCCCAGGCCTTGATCCTAGCCCGCACTTGTGCCCAGGCCTTGATCCTAGCCCGCACTTGTGCCCAGGCCTTGATCCTAGCCCGCACTTGTGCCCAGGCCTTGATCCTAGCCCGCACTTGTGCCCAGGCCTTGATCCTAGCCCGCACTTGTGCCCAGGCCTTGATCCTAGCCCGCACTTGTGCCCAGGCCTTGATCCTAGCCCGCACTTGTGCCCAGGCCTTGATCCTAGCCCGCACTTGTGCCCAGGCCTTGATCCTAGCCCGCACTTGTGCCCAGGCCTTAAGCCTAGCCTGCACTTGTGCCCAGGCCTTAAACCTAGCCTGCACTTGTGCCCAGGCCTTAAGCCTAGCCTGCACTTGTGCCCAGGCCTTAAGCCTAGCCTGCACTTGTGCCCAGGCCTTAATCCTAGCCCGCATTTGTGCCCAGGCCTTAAGCCTAGCCCGCACTTTAGCCCAGGCCTTAAGCCTGGCTGGCACTTGTGCCCATGCCTTAAGCCTAGCCGGCACTTGTGGCCCCTGCCTTGATCCTAGCCAGCACTGCACTTGTGCCCAGGCCTTAAGCCTAGCCCGCACTTGTCCTCAGGCCCCGGCCTTGATCCTAGCCCGCACTTGTGCCCAGGCCTTGATCCTAGCCCGCACTTGTGCCCAGGCCTTGATCCTAGCCTGCACTTTTGAGCCCCTTGAATGCTTGTTTGTTTGTTTTTGTCTTCAGCTTCATGTTGGTTATGCACATAGGGCCAGCTTTACGCTCTTTGCTCTTGCCCCGTCTGAATGCGCATGCACGACTGTAATTGGGGAAGAAGGCATTACCCATTTACGGAGGACAGACAAGAAGTGCCTGGTCGCTTGGAGCATGGGGTTATGGAGAGGCTCCGCACTGTACAACAAAGGATCTAGTCCTAAATGTCCAAGTACAGAGTAGAGGGGTGAAAGCTAGCTCTTCACCCCTATGGGTGCCTAACCCTTTATGCAAAGAGTGCAAAGAGTTAGCTGAATGCCTTAAGCCTAGCCAGCACTTGTGCCCCCTGCCTTGATCCTGGCCAGCACTGCACTTGTGCCCATGCCGTAAGCCTAGCCCGCACTTGTGCCCAGGCCTTAAGCCTGGCTGGCACTTGTGCCCATGCCTTAAGCCTAGCCGGCACTTGTGCCCATGCCTTAAGCCTAGCCCGCACTTGTGCCCAGGCCTTAAGCCAAGCCCGCACTTGTGCCCCTGCCTTAAGCCTAGCCCGCACTTGTGCCCCTGCCTTAAGCCTAGCCCGCACTTGTGCCCATGCCTTAAGCCTAGCCGGCACTTGTGGCCCCTGCCTTGATCCTAGCCAGCACTGCACTTGTGCCCAGGCCTTAAGCCTAGCCTGCACTTGTGCCCCGGCCTTAAGCCTAGCCCGCACTTGTGCCCCGGCCTTAAGCCTAGCCCGCACTTGTGCCCCGGCCTTAAGCCTAGCCCGCACTTGTGCCCCGGCCTTAAGCCTAGCCCGCACTTGTGCCCCGGCCTTAAGCCTAGCCCGCACTTGTGCCCCGGCCTTAAGCCTAGCCCGCACTTGTGCCCCGGCCTTAAGTCTAACCCGCACTTGTGCCCAGGCCTTAAGCCTAGCCCGCACTTGTACCCAGGCCTTAAGCCTAGCCCGCACTTGTGCCCCGGCCTTAAGCCTAGCCCGCACTTGTGCCCCGGCCTTAAGCCTAGCCCGCACTTGTGCCCCGGCCTTAAGCCTAGCCCGCACTTGTGCCCCGGCCTTAAGCCTAGCCCGCACTTGTGCCCATGCCTTAAGCCTAACCCGCACTTGTGCCCAGGCCTTAAGCCTAGCCCGCACTTGTGCCCCGGCTTTAAGCTTAGCCCGCACTTGTGCCCCGGCTTTAAGCTTAGCCCGCACTTGTGCCCCGGCTTTAAGCTTAGCCCGCACTTGTGCCCAGGCCTTAAGCCTAGCCCGCACTTGTGCCTCGGCCTTAAGCCGAGCCCGCACTTGTGCCCCGGCCTTAAGCCGAGCCCGCACTTGTGCCCCGGCCTTAAGCCGAGCCCGCACTTGTGCCCCTGCCTTAAGCCGAGCCCGCACTTGTGCCCCTGCCTTAAGCCGAGCCCGCACTTGTGCCCCTGCCTTAAGCCGAGCCCGCACTTGTGCCCCTGCCTTAAGCCTAGCCCGCACTTGTGCCCAGGCCTTAAGCCTAGCCCGCACTTGTGCCCAGGCCTTAAGCCTAGCCCGCACTTGTGCCCAGGCCTTAAGCCTAGCCCGCACTTGTGCCCAGGCCTTAAGCCTAGCCCGCACTTGTGCCCAGGCCTTAAGCCTAGCCCGCACTTGTGCCCAGGCCTTAAGCCTAGCCCGCTCTTGTGCCCAGGCCTTAAGCCTAGCCCGCACTTGTGCCCAGGCCTTAAGCCTAGCCCGCACTTGTGCCCAGGCCTTAAGCCTAGCCCGCACTTGTGCCCCCTGCCTTGATCCTAGCCAGCACTTGTGCCCAGGCCTTAAGCCTAGCCCGCACTTGTGCCCAGGCCTTAAGCCTAGCCCGCACTTGTGCCCAGGCCTTAAGCCTAGCCCGCACTTGTGCCCAGGCCTTAAGCCTAGCCCGCACTTGTGCCCAGGCCTTAAGCCTAGCCTGCACTTGTGCCCAGGCCTTAAGCCTAGCCCGCACTTGTGCCCCCTGCCTTGATCCTAGCCAGCACTGCACTTGTGCCCAGGCCTTAAGCCTAGCCTGCACTTGTGCCCAGGCCTTAAGCCTAGCCCGCACTTGTGCCCAGGCCTTAAGCCTAGCCCGCACTTGTGCCCAGGCCTTAAGCCTAGCCCGCACTTGTGCCCAGGCCTTAAGCCTAGCCCGCACTTGTGCCCCCTGCCTTGATCCTAGCCAGCACTTGTGCCCAGGCCTTAAGCCTAGCCTGCACTTGTGCCCCGGCCTTAAGCCGAGCCCGCACTTGTGCCCCTGCCTTAAGTCGAGCCCGCACTTGTGCCCCTGCCTTAAGCCGAGCCCGCACTTGTGCCCCTGCCTTAAGCCGAGCCCGCACTTGTGCCCCTGCCTTAAGCCGAGCCCGCACTTGTGCCCCTGCCTTAAGCCTAGCCCGCACTTGTGCCCAGGCCTTAAGCCTAGCCAGCACTTGTGCCCAGGCCTTAAGCCTAGCCCGCACTTGTGCCCCTGCCTTAAGCCTAGCCCGCACTTGTGCCCCTGCCTTAAGCCTAGCCCGCACTTGTGCCCAGACCTAAAGCCTAGCCCGCACTTGTGCCCAGGCCTTAAGCCTAGCCCGCACTTGTGCCCAGGCCTTAAGCCTAGCCCGCACTTGTGCCCAGGCCTTAAGCCTAGCCCACTCTTGTGCCCAGGCCTTAAGCCTAGCCCGCACTTGTGCCCAGGCCTTAAGCCTAGCCCGCACTTGTGCCCAGGCCTTAAGCCTAGCCCGCACTTGTGCCCCCTGCCTTGATCCTAGCCAGCACTTGTGCCCAGGCCTTAAGCCTAGCCCGCACTTGTGCCCAGGCCTTAAGCCTAGCCCGCACTTGTGCCCAGGCCTTAAGCCTAGCCCGCACTTGTGCCCCCTGCCTTGATCCTAGCCAGCACTTGTGCCCAGGCCTTAAGCCAAGCCCACACTTGTGCCCAGGCCTTAAGCCTAGCCCGCACTTGTGCCCAGGCCTTAAGCCTAGCCCGCACTTGTGCCCAGGCCTTAAGCCTAGCCCGCACTTGTGCCCAGGCCTTAAGCCTAGCCCGCACTTGTGCCCAGGCCTTAAGCCTAGCCCGCACTTGTGCCCAGGCCTTAAGCCTAGCCCGCACTTGTGCCCCCTGCCTTGATCCTAGCCAGCACTGCACTTATGCCCAGGCCTTAAGCCTAGCCCGCACTTGTGCCCAGGCCTTAAGCCTAGCCCGCACTTGTGCCCAGGCCTTAAGCCTAGCCCGCACTTGTGCCCAGGCCTTAAGCCTAGCCCGCACTTGTGCCCAGGCCTTAAGCCTAGCCTGCACTTGTGCCCAGGCCTTAAGCCTAGCCCGCACTTGTGCCCCCTGCCTTGATCCTAGCCAGCACTGCACTTGTGCCCAGGCCTTAAGCCTAGCCTGCACTTGTGCCCAGGCCTTAAGCCTAGCCCGCACTTGTGCCCAGGCCTTAAGCCTAGCCCGCACTTGTGCCCAGGCCTTAAGCCTAGCCCGCACTTGTGCCCCGGCCTTAAGCCTAGCCCGCACTTGTGCCCCGGCCTTAAGCCTAGCCCGCACTTGTGCCCCGGCCTTAAGCCTAGCCCGCACTTGTGCCCCGGCCTTAAGCCTAGCCCGCACTTGTGCCCAGGCCTTGATCCTAGCCCGCACTTGTGCCCAGGCCTTGATCCTGGCCCGCACTTGTGCCCAGGCCTTGATCCTAGCCCGCACTTGTGCCCAGGCCTTGATCCTAGCCCGCACTTGTGCCCAGGCCTTGATCCTAGCCCGCACTTGTGCCCAGGCCTTGATCCTAGCCCGCACTTGTGCCCAGGCCTTAAGCCTAGCCTGCACTTGTGCCCAGGCCTTAAACCTAGCCTGCACTTGTGCCCAGGCCTTAAGCCTAGCCTGCACTTGTGCCCAGGCCTTAATCCTAGCCCGCATTTGTGCCCAGGCCTTAAGCCTAGCCCGCACTTTAGCCCAGGCCTTAAGCCTGGCTGGCACTTGTGCCCATGCCTTAAGCCTAGCCGGCACTTGTGGCCCCTGCCTTGATCCTAGCCAGCACTGCACTTGTGCCCCGGCCT
Source organism: Ranitomeya imitator (assembly GCF_032444005.1). Lineage (NCBI taxonomy): Eukaryota > Metazoa > Chordata > Amphibia > Anura > Dendrobatidae > Ranitomeya > Ranitomeya imitator. The sequence continues at coordinate 456,163 of NW_027194747.1, read as the reverse complement.
TAAGCTTAGCCCGCACTTGTGCCCAGGCCTTAAGCCTAGCCCGCACTTGTCCTCAGGCCATAAGCCTAGCCCGCACTTGTGCCCCGGCCTTAAGCCTAGCCCGCACTTGTGCCCCGGCCTTAAGCCTAGCCCGCACTTGTGCCCCGGCCTTAAGCCTAGCCCGCACTTGTGCCCCGGCCTTGATCCTAGCCCGCACTTGTGCCCAGGCCTTGATCCTAGCCCGCACTTGTGCCCAGGCCTTGATCCTAGCCCGCACTTGTGCCCAGGCCTTGATCCTAGCCCGCACTTGTGCCCAGGCCTTGATCCTAGCCCGCACTTGTGCCCAGGCCTTGATCCTAGCCCGCACTTGTGCCCAGGCCTTGATCCTAGCCCGCACTTGTGCCCAGGCCTTGATCCTAGCCCGCACTTGTGCCCAGGCCTTGATCCTAGCCCGCACTTGTGCCCAGGCCTTGATCCTAGCCCGCACTTGTGCCCAGGCCTTGATCCTAGCCCGCACTTGTGCCCAGGCCTTAAGCCTAGCCTGCACTTGTGCCCAGGCCTTAAACCTAGCCTGCACTTGTGCCCAGGCCTTAAGCCTAGCCTGCACTTGTGCCCAGGCCTTAATCCTAGCCCGCATTTGTGCCCAGGCCTTAAGCCTAGCCCGCACTTTAGCCCAGGCCTTAAGCCTGGCTGGCACTTGTGCCCATGCCTTAAGCCTAGCCGGCACTTGTGGCCCCTGCCTTGATCCTAGCCAGCACTGCACTTGTGCCCAGGCCTTAAGCCTAGCCCGCACTTGTCCTCAGGCCATAAGCCTAGCCCGCACTTGTGCCCCGGCCTTGATCCTAGCCCGCACTTGTGCCCAGGCCTTGATCCTAGCCCGCACTTGTGCCCAGGCCTTGATCCTAGCCTGCACTTTTGAGCCCCTTGAATGCTTGTTTGTTTGTTTTTGTCTTCAGCTTCATGTTGGTTATGCACATAGGGCCAGCTTTACGCTCTTTGCTCTTGCCCCGTCTGAATGCGCATGCACGACTGTAATTGGGGAAGAAGGCATTACCCATTTACGGAGGACAGACAAGAAGTGCCTGGTCGCTTGGAGCATGGGGTTATGGAGAGGCTCCGCACTGTACAACAAAGGATCTAGTCCTAAATGTCCAAGTACAGAGTAGAGGGGTGAAAGCTAGCTCTTCACCCCTATGGGTGCCTAACCCTTTATGCAAAGAGTGCAAAGAGTTAGCTGAATGCCTTAAGCCTAGCCAGCACTTGTGCCCCCTGCCTTGATCCTGGCCAGCACTGCACTTGTGCCCATGCCTTAAGCCTAGCCCGCACTTGTGCCCAGGCCTTAAGCCTAGCCCGCACTTGTGCCCAGGCCTTAAGCCTGGCTGGCACTTGTGCCCATGCCTTAAGCCTAGCCCGCACTTGTGCCCAGGCCTTAAGCCTAGCCCGCACGTGTGCCCAGGCCTTAAGCCTAGCCCGCACTTGTGCCCCCTGCCTTGATCCTAGCCAGCACTTGTGCCCAGGCCTTAAGCCTAGCCCGCACCTGTGCCCCTGCCTTAAGCCTAGCCCGCACTTGTGCCCCTGCCTTAAGCCTAGCCCGCACTTGTGTCCAGGCCTTAAGCCTAGCCCGCACTTGTGCCTAGGCCTTAAGCCTAGCCCGCACTTGTGTCCAGGCCTTAAGCCTAGCCCGCACTTGTGCCCAGGCCTTAAGCCTAGCCCGCACTTGTGGCCAGGCCTTAAGCCTTTGCCGCACTTGTGCCCAGGCCTTAAGCCTAGCCCGCACTTGTGCCCAGGCCTTAAGCCAAGCCCGCACTTGTGCCCAGGCCTTAAGCCTAGCCCGCACTTGTGCCCAGGCCTTAAGCCTAGCCCGCACTTGTGCCCAGGCCTTAAGCCTAGCCCGCACTTGTGCCCAGGCCTTAAGCCTAGCCTGCACTTGTGCCCAGGCCTTAAGCCTAGCCCGCACTTGTGCCCAGGCCTTAAGCCTAGCCCGCACTTGTGCCCAGGCCTTAAGCCTAGCCCGCACTTGTGCCCAGGCCTTAAGCCTAGCCCGCACTTGTGCCCCCTGCCTTGATCCTAGCCAGCACTTGTGCCCAGGCCTTAAGCCTAGCCCGCACTTGTGCCCAGGCCTTAAGCCTAGCCTGCACTTTTGAGCCCCTTGAATGCTTGTTTGTTTGTTTTTGTCTTCAGCTTCATGTTGGTTATGCACATAGGGCCAGCTTTACGCTCTTCGCTCTTGTCCCATCTGAATGCGCATGCACGACTGTAATTGGGGAAGAAGGCATTACCCATTTACGGAGGACAGACAAGAAGTGCCTGGTCGCTTGGAGCATGGGGTTATGGAGAGGCTCCGCACTGTACAACAAAGGATCTAGTCCTAAATGTCCAAGTACAGAGTAGAGGGGTGAAAGCTAGCTCTTCACCCCTATGGGTGCCTAACCCTTTATGCAAAGAGTGCAAAGAGTTAGCTGAATGCCTTAAGCCTAGCCAGCACTTGTGCCCCCTGCCTTGATCCTGGCCAGCACTGCACTTGTGCCCATGCCGTAAGCCTAGCCCGCACTTGTGCCCAGGCCTTAAGCCTGGCTGGCACTTGTGCCCATGCCTTAAGCCTAGCCGGCACTTGTGCCCATGCCTTAAGCCTAGCCCGCACTTGTGCCCAGGCCTTAAGCCAAGCCCGCACTTGTGCCCCTGCCTTAAGCCTAGCCCGCACTTGTGCCCCTGCCTTAAGCCTAGCCCGCACTTGTGCCCATGCCTTAAGCCTAGCCGGCACTTGTGGCCCCTGCCTTGATCCTAGCCAGCACTGCACTTGTGCCCAGGCCTTAAGCCTAGCCTGCACTTGTGCCCAGGCCTTAAGCCTAGCCCGCACTTGTGCCCCGGCCTTAAGCCTAGCCCGCACTTGTGCCCCGGCCTTAAGCCTAGCCCGCACTTGTGCCCCGGCCTTAAGCCTAGCCCGCACTTGTGCCCCGGCCTTAAGCCTAGCCCGCACTTGTGCCCCGGCCTTAAGTCTAACCCGCACTTGTGCCCAGGCCTTAAGCCTAGCCCGCACTTGTACCCAGGCCTTAAGCCTAGCCCGCACTTGTGCCCCGGCCTTAAGCCTAGCCCGCACTTGTGCCCCGGCCTTAAGCCTAGCCCGCACTTGTGCCCCGGCCTTAAGCCTAGCCCGCACTTGTGCCCATGCCTTAAGCCTAACCCGCACTTGTGCCCAGGCCTTAAGCCTAGCCCGCACTTGTGCCCCGGCTTTAAGCTTAGCCCGCACTTGTGCCCCGGCTTTAAGCTTAGCCCGCACTTGTGCCCCGGCTTTAAGCTTAGCCCGCACTTGTGCCCAGGCCTTAAGCCTAGCCCGCACTTGTGCCTCGGCCTTAAGCCGAGCCCGCACTTGTGCCCCGGCCTTAAGCCGAGCCCGCACTTGTGCCCCGGCCTTAAGCCGAGCCCGCACTTGTGCCCCTGCCTTAAGCCGAGCCCGCACTTGTGCCCCTGCCTTAAGCCGAGCCCGCACTTGTGCCCCTGCCTTAAGCCGAGCCCGCACTTGTGCCCCTGCCTTAAGCCTAGCCCGCACTTGTGCCCAGGCCTTAAGCCTAGCCCGCACTTGTGCCCAGGCCTTAAGCCTAGCCCGCACTTGTGCCCAGGCCTTAAGCCTAGCCCGCACTTGTGCCCAGGCCTTAAGCCTAGCCCGCACTTGTGCCCAGGCCTTAAGCCTAGCCCGCTCTTGTGCCCAGGCCTTAAGCCTAGCCCGCACTTGTGCCCAGGCCTTAAGCCTAGCCCGCACTTGTGCCCAGGCCTTAAGCCTAGCCCGCACTTGTGCCCCCTGCCTTGATCCTAGCCAGCACTTGTGCCCAGGCCTTAAGCCTAGCCCGCACTTGTGCCCAGGCCTTAAGCCTAGCCCGCACTTGTGCCCAGGCCTTAAGCCTAGCCCGCACTTGTGCCCAGGCCTTAAGCCTAGCCCGCACTTGTGCCCAGGCCTTAAGCCTAGCCCGCACTTGTGCTCAGGCCTTAAGCCTAGCCCGCACTTGTGCCCAGGCCTTAAGCCTAGCCCGCACTTGTTCCCAGGCCTTAAGCCTAGCCTGCACTTGTGCCCAGGCCTTAAGCCTAGCCCGCACTTGTGCCCCCTGCCTTGATCCTAGCCAGCACTGCACTTGTGCCCAGGCCTTAAGCCTAGCCTGCACTTGTGCCCAGGCCTTAAGCCTAGCCCGCACTTGTGCCCCCTGCCTTGATCCTAGCCAGCACTTGTGCCCAGGCCTTAAGCCTAGCCCGCACTTGTGCCCAGGCCTTAAGCCTAGCCCGCACTTGTGCCCCCTGCCTTGATCCTAGCCAGCACTGCACTTATGCCCAGGCCTTAAGCCTAGCCCGCACTTGTGCCCAGGCCTTAAGCCTAGCCCGCACTTGTGCCCAGGCCTTAAGCCTAGCCCGCACTTGTGCCCAGGCCTTAAGCCTAGCCCGCACTTGTGCCCAGGCCTTAAGCCTAGCCCGCACTTGTGCCCAGGCCTTAAGCCTAGCCCGCACTTGTGCCCCCTGCCTTGATCCTAGCCAGCACTGCACTTGTGCCCAGGCCTTAAGCCTAGCCTGCACTTGTGCCCAGGCCTTAAGCCTAGCCCGCACTTGTGCCCAGGCCTTAAGCCTAGCCCGCACTTGTGCCCAGGCCTTAAGCCTAGCCCGCACTTGTGCCCAGGCCTTAAGCCTAGCCCGCACTTGTGCCCAGGCCTTAAGCCTAGCCCGCACTTGTGCCCCCTGCCTTGATCCTAGCCAGCACTTGTGCCCAGGCCTTAAGCCTAGCCTGCACTTGTGCCCAGGCCTTAAGCCTAGCCCGCATTTGTGCCCAGGCCTTAAGCCTAGCCCGCACTTGTGCCCAGGCCTTAAGCCTAGCCCGCTCTTGTGCCCAGGCCTTAAGCCTAGCCCGCACTTGTGCCCAGGCCTTAAGCCTAGCCCGCACTTGTGCCCAGGCCTTAAGCCTAGCCCGCACTTGTGCCCCCTGCCTTGATCCTAGCCAGCACTTGTGCCCAGGCCTTAAGCCAAGCCCGCACTTGTGCCCAGGCCTTAAGCCTAGCCCGCACTTGTGCCCAGGCCTTAAGCCTAGCCCGCACTTGTGCCCAGGCCTTAAGCCTAGCCCGCACTTGTGCCCAGGCCTTAAGCCTAGCCCGCACTTGTGCCCAGGCCTTAAGCCTAGCCCGCACTTGTGCCCAGGCCTTAAGCCTAGCCCGCACTTGTGCCCAGGCCTTAAGCCTAGCCCGCACTTGTGCCCAGGCCTTAAGCCTAGCCCGCACTTGTGCCCAGGCCTTAAGCCTAGCCCGCACTTGTGCCCAGGCCTTAAGCCTAGCCCGCACTTGTGCTCAGGCCTTAAGCCTAGCCCGCACTTGTGCCCAGGCCTTAAGCCTAGCCCGCACTTGTTCCCAGGCCTTAAGCCTAGCCTGCACTTGTGCCCAGGCCTTAAGCCTAGCCCGCACTTGTGCCCCCTGCCTTGATCCTAGCCAGCACTGCACTTGTGCCCAGGCCTTAAGCCTAGCCTGCACTTGTGCCCAGGCCATAAGCCTAGCCCGCACTTGTGCCCCCTGCCTTGATCCTAGCCAGCACTTGTGCCCAGGCCTTAAGCCTAGCCCGCACTTGTGCCCAGGCCTTAAGCCTAGCCCGCACTTGTGCCCCCTGCCTTGATCCTAGCCAGCACTGCACTTATGCCCAGGCCTTAAGCCTAGCCCGCACTTGTGCCCAGGCCTTAAGCCTAGCCCGCACTTGTGCCCAGGCCTTAAGCCTAGCCCGCACTTGTGCCCAGGCCTTAAGCCTAGACCGCACTTGTGCCCAGGCCTTAAGCCTAGCCCGCACTTGTGCCCAGGCCTTAAGCCTAGCCCGCACTTGTGCCCAGGCCTTAAGCCTAGCCCGCATTTGTGCCCCCTGCCTTGATCCTAGCCAGCACTTGTGCCCAGGCCTTAAGCCTAGCCCGCACTTGTGCCCAGGCCTTAAGCCTAGCCCGCACTTGTGCCCCTGCCTTAAGCCTAGCCCGCACTTGTGCCCCTGCCTTAAGCCTAGCCCGCACTTGTGCCCAGGCCTTAAGCCTAGCCCGCACTTGTGCAAAGGCCTTAAGCCTAGCCCGCACTTGTGCCCAGGCCTTAAGCCTAGCCCGCACTTGTGCCCAGGCCTTAAGCCTAGCCCGCACTTGTGCCCTGGCCTTAAGCCTAGCCCGCACTTGTGCCCTGGCCTTAAGCCTAGCCCGCACTTGTGCCCAGGCCTTAAGCCTAGCCCGCACTTGTCCTCAGGCCATAAGCCTAGCCCGCACTTGTGCCCCGGCCTTAAGCCTAGCCCGCACTTGTGCCCCGGCCTTAAGCCTAGCCCGCACTTGTGCCCCGGCCTTAAGCCTAGCCCGCACTTGTGCCCAGGCCTTAAGCCAAGCCCGCACTTGTGCCCAGGCCTTAAGCCTAGCCCGCACTTGTGCCCAGGCCTTAAGCCTAGCCCGCACTTGTGCCCAGGCCTTAAGCCTAGCCTGCACTTGTGCCCCCTGCCTTGATCCTAGCCAGCACTTGTGCCAAGGCCTTAAGCCTAGCCCGCACTTGTGCCCAGGCCTTAAGCCTAGCCTGCACTTTTGAGCCCCTTGAATGCTTGTTTGTTTGTTTTTGTCTTCAGCTTCATGTTGGTTATGCACATAGGGCCAGCTTTACGCTCTTCGCTCTTGTCCCGTCTGAATGCGCATGCACGACTGTAATTGGGGAAGAAGGCATTACCCATTTACGGAGGACAGACAAGAAGTGCCTGGTCGCTTGGAGCATGGGGTTATGGAGAGGCTCCGCACTGTACAACAAAGGATCTAGTCCTAAATGTCCAAGTACAGAGTAGAGGGGTGAAAGCTAGCTCTTCACCCCTATGGGTGCCTAACCCTTTATGCAAAGAGTGCAAAGAGTTAGCTGAATGCCTTAAGCCTAGCCAGCACTTGTGCCCCCTGCCTTGATCCTGGCCAGCACTGCACTTGTGCCCATGCCGTAAGCCTAGCCCGCACTTGTGCCCAGGCCTTAAGCCTGGCTGGCACTTGTGCCCATGCCTTAAGCCTAGCCGGCACTTGTGGCCCCTGCCTTGATCCTAGCCAGCACTGCACTTGTGCCCAGGCCTTAAGCCTAGCCTGCACTTGTGCCCCGGCCTTAAGCCTAGCCCGCACTTGTGCCCAGGCCTTAAGCCTAGCCCGCACTTGTGCCCAGGCCTTAAGCCTAGCCCGCACTTGTGCCCAGGCCTTAAGCCTAGCCCGCACTTGTGCCCCGGCCTTAAGCCTAACCCGCACTTGTGCCCAGGCCTTAAGCCTAGCCCGCACTTGTGCCCAGGCCTTAAGCCTAGCCCGCACTTGTGCCCAGGCCTTAAGCCGAGCCCGCACTTGTGCCCCTGCCTTAAGCCGAGCCCGCACTTGTGCCCCTGCCTTAAGCCGAGCCCGCACTTGTGCCCCTGCCTTGATCCTAGCCAGCACTTGTGCCCAGGCCTTAAGCCTAGCCCGCACTTGTGCCCAGGCCTTAAGCCTAGCCCGCACTTGTGCCCCCTGCCTTGATCCTAGCCAGCACTGCACTTATGCCCAGGCCTTAAGCCTAGCCTGCACTTGTGCCCAGGCCTTAAGCCTAGCCCGCACTTGTGCCCAGGCCTTAAGCCTAGCCCGCACTTGTGCCCAGGCCTTAAGCCTAGCCCGCACTTGTGCCCAGGCCTTAAGCCTAGCCCGCACTTGTGCCCAGGCCTTAAGCCTAGCCCGCACTTGTGCCCCCTGCCTTGATCCTAGCCAGCACTTGTGCCCAGGCCTTAAGCCTAGCCCGCACTTGTGCCCAGGCCTTAAGCCTAGCCCGCACTTGTGCCCAGGCCTTAAGCCTAGCCCGCACTTGTGCCCCTGCCTTAAGCCTAGCCCGCACTTGTGCCCAGGCCTTAAGCCTAGCCCGCACTTGTGCCCAGGCCTTAAGCCTAGCCCGCACTTGTGCCCAGGCCTTAAGCCTAGCCCGCACTTGTGCCCAGGCCTTAAGCCTAGCCCGCACTTGTGCCCCCTGCCTTGATCCTAGCCAGCACTTGTGCCCCTGCCTTAAGCCTAGCCCACACTTGTGCCCCTGCCTTAAGCCTAGCCCGCACTTGTGCCCCCTGCCTTGATCCTAGCCAGCACTTGTGCCCAGGCCTTAAGCCTAGCCCGCACTTGTGCCCAGGCCTTAAGCCTAGCCTGCACTTTTGAGCCCCTTGAATGCTTGTTTGTTTGTTTTTGTCTTCAGCTTCATGTTGGTTATGCACATAGGGCCAGCTTTACGCTCTTCGCTCTTGTCCCGTCTGAATGCGCATGCACGACTGTAATTGGTGAAGAAGGCATTACCCATTTACGGAGGACAGACAAGAAGTGCCTGGTCGCTTGGAGCATGGGGTTATGGAGAGGCTCCGCACTGTACAACAAAGGATCTAGTCCTAAATGTCCAAGTACAGAGTAGAGGGGTGAAAGCTAGCTCTTCACCCCTATGGGTGCCTAACCCTTTATGCAAAGAGTGCAAAGAGTTAGCTGAATGCCTTAAGCCTAGCCAGCACTTGTGCCCCCTGCCTTGATCCTGGCCAGCACTGCACTTGTGCCCATGCCTTAAGCCTGGCTGGCACTTGTGCCCATGCCTTAAGCCTAGCCGGCACTTGTGGCCCCTGCCTTGATCCTAGCCAGCACTGCACTTGTGCCCAGGCCTTAAGCCTAGCCTGCACTTGTGCCCCGGCCTTAAGCCTAGCCCGCACTTGTGTCCAGGCCTTAAGCCTAGCCCGCACTTGTGCCCAGGCCTTAAGCCTAGCCCGCACTTGTGCCCAGGCCTTAAGCCTAGCCCGCACTTGTGCCCAGGCCTTAAGCCTAGCCCGCACTTTAGCCCAGGCCTTAAGCCTGGCTGGCACTTGTGCCCATGCCTTAAGCCTAGCCGGCACTTGTGGCCCCTGCCTTGATCCTAGCCAGCACTGCACTTGTGCCCCGGCCTTAAGCTTAGCCCGCACTTGTGCCCAGGCCTTAAGCCTAGCCCGCACTTGTGCCCCGGCCTTAAGCCTAGCCCGCACTTGTGCCCCGGCCTTAAGCCTAGCCCGCACTTGTGCCCCGGCCTTAAGCCTAGCCCGCACTTGTGCCCCGGCCTTAAGCCTAGCCCGCACTTGTGCCCAGGCCTTGATCCTAGCCCGCACTTGTGCCCAGGCCTTGATCCTGGCCCGCACTTGTGCCCAGGCCTTGATCCTAGCCCGCACTTGTGCCCAGGCCTTGATCCTAGCCCGCACTTGTGCCCAGGCCTTGATCCTAGCCCGCACTTGTGCCCAGGCCTTGATCCTAGCCCGCACTTGTGCCCAGGCCTTAAGCCTAGCCTGCACTTGTGCCCAGGCCTTAAACCTAGCCTGCACTTGTGCCCAGGCCTTAAGCCTAGCCTGCACTTGTGCCCAGGCCTTAATCCTAGCCCGCATTTGTGCCCAGGCCTTAAGCCTAGCCCGCACTTTAGCCCAGGCCTTAAGCCTGGCTGGCACTTGTGCCCATGCCTTAAGCCTAGCCGGCACTTGTGGCCCCTGCCTTGATCCTAGCCAGCACTGCACTTGTGCCCCGGCCTTAAGCTTAGCCCGCACTTGTGCCCAGGCCTTAAGCCTAGCCCGCACTTGTCCTCAGGCCATAAGCCTAGCCCGCACTTGTGCCCCGGCCTTAAGCCTAGCCCGCACTTGTGCCCCGGCCTTAAGCCTAGCCCGCACTTGTGCCCCGGCCTTAAGCCTAGCCCGCACTTGTGCCCCGGCCTTGATCCTAGCCCGCACTTGTGCCCAGGCCTTGATCCTAGCCCGCACTTGTGCCCAGGCCTTGATCCTAGCCCGCACTTGTGCCCAGGCCTTGATCCTAGCCCGCACTTGTGCCCAGGCCTTGATCCTAGCCCGCACTTGTGCCCAGGCCTTGATCCTAGCCCGCACTTGTGCCCAGGCCTTGATCCTAGCCCGCACTTGTGCCCAGGCCTTGATCCTAGCCCGCACTTGTGCCCAGGCCTTGATCCTAGCCCGCACTTGTGCCCAGGCCTTGATCCTAGCCCGCACTTGTGCCCAGGCCTTGATCCTAGCCCGCACTTGTGCCCAGGCCTTAAGCCTAGCCTGCACTTGTGCCCAGGCCTTAAACCTAGCCTGCACTTGTGCCCAGGCCTTAAGCCTAGCCTGCACTTGTGCCCAGGCCTTAATCCTAGCCCGCATTTGTGCCCAGGCCTTAAGCCTAGCCCGCACTTTAGCCCAGGCCTTAAGCCTGGCTGGCACTTGTGCCCATGCCTTAAGCCTAGCCGGCACTTGTGGCCCCTGCCTTGATCCTAGCCAGCACTGCACTTGTGCCCAGGCCTTAAGCCTAGCCCGCACTTGTCCTCAGGCCATAAGCCTAGCCCGCACTTGTGCCCCGGCCTTAAGCCTAGCCCGCACTTGTGCCCCGGCCTTAAGCCTAGCCCGCACTTGTGCCCCGGCCTTAAGCCTAGCCCGCACTTGTGCCCCGGCCTTAAGCCTAGCCCGCACTTGTGCCCAGGCCTTGATCCTAGCCCGCACTTGTGCCCAGGCCTTGATCCTAGCCCGCACTTGTGCCCAGGCCTTGATCCTAGCCCGCACTTGTGCCCAGGCCTTGATCCTAGCCCGCACTTGTGCCCAGGCCTTGATCCTAGCCCGCACTTGTGCCCAGGTCTTGATCCTAGCCCGCACTTGTGCCCAGGTCTTGATCCTAGCCTGCACTTGTGCCCAGGCCTTGATCCTAGCCCGCACTTGTGCCCAGGCCTTGATCCTAGCCCGCACTTGTGCCCAGGCCTTGATCCTAGCCCGCACTTGTGCCCAGGCCTTGATCCTAGCCCGCACTTGTGCCCAGGCCTTGATCCTAGCCTGCACTTTTGAGCCCCTTGAATGCTTGTTTGTTTGTTTTTGTCTTCAGCTTCATGTTGGTTATGCACATAGGGCCAGCTTTACGCTCTTTGCTCTTGCCCCGTCTGAATGCGCATGCACGACTGTAATTGGGGAAGAAGGCATTACCCATTTACGGAGGACAGACAAGAAGTGCCTGGTCGCTTGGAGCATGGGGTTATGGAGAGGCTCCGCACTGTACAACAAAGGATCTAGTTCTAAATGTCCAAGTACAGAGTAGAGGGGTGAAAGCTAGCTCTTCACCCCTATGGGTGCCTAACCCTTTATGCAAAGAGTGCAAAGAGTTAGCTGAATGCCTTAAGCCTAGCCCGCACTTGTGCCCAGGCCTTAAGCCTAGCCCACACTTGTGCCCAGGCCTTAAGCCTGGCTGGCACTTGTGCCCATGCCTTAAGCCTAGCCCGCACTTGTGCCCAGGCCTTAAGCCTAGCCCGCACTTGTGCCCAGGCCTTAAGCCTAGCCCGCACTTGTGCCCCCTGCCTTGATCCTAGCCAGCACTTGTGCCCAGGCCTTAAGCCTAGCCCGCACCTGTGCCCCTGCCTTAAGCCTAGCCCGCACTTGTGCCCCTGCCTTAAGCCTAGCCCGCACTTGTGTCCAGGCCTTAAGCCTAGCCCGCACTTGTGCCTAGGCCTTAAGCCTAGCCCGCACTTGTGTCCAGGCCTTAAGCCTAGCCCGCACTTGTGCCCAGGCCTTAAGCCTAGCCCGCACTTGTGGCCAGGCCTTAAGCCTTTGCCGCACTTGTGCCCAGGCCTTAAGCCTAGCCCGCACTTGTGCCCAGGCCTTAAGCCAAGCCCGCACTTGTGCCCAGGCCTTAAGCCTAGCCCGCACTTGTGCCCAGGCCTTAAGCCTAGCCCGCACTTGTGCCCAGGCCTTAAGCCTAGCCCGCACTTGTGCCCAGGCCTTAAGCCTAGCCTGCACTTGTGCCCAGGCCTTAAGCCTAGCCCGCACTTGTGCCCAGGCCTTAAGCCTAGCCCGCACTTGTGCCCAGGCCTTAAGCCTAGCCCGCACTTGTGCCCAGGCCTTAAGCCTAGCCCGCACTTGTGCCCCCTGCCTTGATCCTAGCCAGCACTTGTGCCCAGGCCTTAAGCCTAGCCCGCACTTGTGCCCAGGCCTTAAGCCTAGCCTGCACTTTTGAGCCCCTTGAATGCTTGTTTGTTTGTTTTTGTCTTCAGCTTCATGTTGGTTATGCACATAGGGCCAGCTTTACGCTCTTCGCTCTTGTCCCATCTGAATGCGCATGCACGACTGTAATTGGGGAAGAAGGCATTACCCATTTACGGAGGACAGACAAGAAGTGCCTGGTCGCTTGGAGCATGGGGTTATGGAGAGGCTCCGCACTGTACAACAAAGGATCTAGTCCTAAATGTCCAAGTACAGAGTAGAGGGGTGAAAGCTAGCTCTTCACCCCTATGGGTGCCTAACCCTTTATGCAAAGAGTGCAAAGAGTTAGCTGAATGCCTTAAGCCTAGCCAGCACTTGTGCCCCCTGCCTTGATCCTGGCCAGCACTGCACTTGTGCCCATGCCGTAAGCCTAGCCCGCACTTGTGCCCAGGCCTTAAGCCTGGCTGGAACTTGTGCCCATGCCTTAAGCCTAGCCGGCACTTGTGCCCATGCCTTAAGCCTAGCCCGCACTTGTGCCCAGGCCTTAAGCCAAGCCCGCACTTGTGCCCCTGCCTTAAGCCTAGCCCGCACTTGTGCCCCTGCCTTAAGCCTAGCCCGCACTTGTGCCCATGCCTTAAGCCTAGCCGGCACTTGTGGCCCCTGCCTTGATCCTAGCCAGCACTGCACTTGTGCCCAGGCCTTAAGCCTAGCCTGCACTTGTGCCCCGGCCTTAAGCCTAGCCCGCACTTGTGCCCCGGCCTTAAGCCTAGCCCGCACTTGTGCCCCGGCCTTAAGCCTAGCCCGCACTTGTGCCCCGGCCTTAAGCCTAGCCCGCACTTGTGCCCCGGCCTTAAGCCTAGCCCGCACTTGTGCCCCGGCCTTAAGTCTAACCCGCACTTGTGCCCAGGCCTTAAGCCTAGCCCGCACTTGTACCCAGGCCTTAAGCCTAGCCCGCACTTGTGCCCCGGCCTTAAGCCTAGCCCGCACTTGTGCCCCGGCCTTAAGCCTAGCCCGCACTTGTGCCCCGGCCTTAAGCCTAGCCCGCACTTGTGCCCCGGCCTTAAGCCTAGCCCGCACTTGTGCACATGCCTTAAGCCTAACCCGCACTTGTGCCCAGGCCTTAAGCCTAGCCCGCACTTGTGCCCCGGCTTTAAGCTTAGCCCGCACTTGTGCCCCGGCTTTAAGCTTAGCCCGCACTTGTGCCCCGGCTTTAAGCTTAGCCCGCACTTGTGCCCCGGCTTTAAGCTTAGCCCGCACTTGTGCCCAGGCCTTAAGCCTAGCCCGCACTTGTGCCTCGGCCTTAAGCCGAGCCCGCACTTGTGCCCCGGCCTTAAGCCGAGCCCGCACTTGTGCCCCGGCCTTAAGCCGAGCCCGCACTTGTGCCCCTGCCTTAAGCCGAGCCCGCACTTGTGCCCCTGCCTTAAGCCGAGCCCGCACTTGTGCCCCTGCCTTAAGCCGAGCCCGCACTTGTGCCCCTGCCTTAAGCCTAGCCCGCACTTGTGCCCAGGCCTTAAGCCTAGCCCGCACTTGTGCCCAGGCCTTAAGCCTAGCCCGCACTTGTGCCCAGGCCTTAAGCCTAGCCCGCACTTGTGCCCAGGCCTTAAGCCTAGCCCGCACTTGTGCCCAGGCCTTAAGCCTAGCCCGCTCTTGTGCCCAGGCCTTAAGCCTAGCCCGCACTTGTGCCCAGGCCTTAAGCCTAGCCCGCACTTGTGCCCAGGCCTTAAGCCTAGCCCGCACTTGTGCCCCCTGCCTTGATCCTAGCCAGCACTTGTGCCCAGGCCTTAAGCCTAGCCCGCACTTGTGCCCAGGCCTTAAGCCTAGCCCGCACTTGTGCCCAGGCCTTAAGCCTAGCCCGCACTTGTGCCCAGGCCTTAAGCCTAGCCCGCACTTGTGCCCAGGCCTTAAGCCTAGCCCGCACTTGTGCCCCCTGCCTTGATCCTAGCCAGCACTGCACTTGTGCCCAGGCCTTAAGCCTAGCCTGCACTTGTGCCCAGGCCTTAAGCCTAGCCCGCACTTGTGCCCAGGCCTTAAGCCTAGCCCGCACTTGTGCCCAGGCCTTAAGCCTAGCCCGCACTTGTGCCCAGGCCTTAAGCCTAGCCCGCACTTGTGCCCCCTGCCTTGATCCTAGCCAGCACTTGTGCCCAGGCCTTAAGCCTAGCCTGCACTTGTGCCCCGGCCTTAAGCCGAGCCCGCACTTGTGCCCCTGCCTTAAGTCGAGCCCGCACTTGTGCCCCTGCCTTAAGCCGAGCCCGCACTTGTGCCCCTGCCTTAAGCCGAGCCCGCACTTGTGCCCCTGCCTTAAGCCGAGCCCGCACTTGTGCCCCTGCCTTAAGCCTAGCCCGCACTTGTGCCTAGGCCTTAAGCCTAGCCAGCACTTGTGCCCAGGCCTTAAGCCTAGCCCACACTTGTGCCCCTGCCTTAAGCCTAGCCCGCACTTGTGCCCCTGCCTTAAGCCTAGCCCGCACTTGTGCCCAGACCTAAAGCCTAGCCCGCACTTGTGCCCAGGCCTTAAGCCTAGCCCGCACTTGTGCCCAGGCCTTAAGCCTAGCCCGCACTTGTGCCCAGGCCTTAAGCCTAGCCCACTCTTGTGCCCAGGCCTTAAGCCTAGCCCGCACTTGTGCCCAGGCCTTAAGCCTAGCCCGCACTTGTGCCCAGGCCTTAAGCCTAGCCCGCACTTGTGCCCCCTGCCTTGATCCTAGCCAGCACTTGTGCCCAGGCCTTAAGCCAAGCCCGCACTTGTGCCCAGGCCTTAAGCCTAGCCTGCACTTGTGCCCAGGCCTTAAGCCTAGCCCGCACTTGTGCCCAGGCCTTAAGCCTAGCCCGCACTTGTGCCCAGGCCTTAAGCCTAGCCCGCACTTGTGCCCAGGCCTTAAGCCTAGCCCGCACTTGTGCCCAGGCCTTAAGCCTAGCCCACACTTGTGCCCCCTGCCTTGATCCTAGCCAGCACTGCACTTATGCCCAGGCCTTAAGCCTAGCCCGCACTTGTGCCCAGGCCTTAAGCCTAGCCCGCACTTGTGCCCAGGCCTTAAGCCTAGCCCGCACTTGTGCCCAGGCCTTAAGCCTAGCCCGCACTTGTGCCCAGGCCTTAAGCCTAGCCTGCACTTGTGCCCAGGCCTTAAGCCTAGCCCGCACTTGTGCCCCCTGCCTTGATCCTAGCCAGCACTGCACTTGTGCCCAGGCCTTAAGCCTAGCCTGCACTTGTGCCCAGGCCTTAAGCCTAGCCCGCACTTGTGCCCAGGCCTTAAGCCTAGCCCGCACTTGTGCCCAGGCCTTAAGCCTAGCCCGCACTTGTGCCCCGGCCTTAAGCCTAGCCCGCACTTGTGCCCCGGCCTTAAGCCTAGCCCGCACTTGTGCCCCGGCCTTAAGCCTAGCCCGCACTTGTGCCCCGGCCTTAAGCCTAGCCCGCACTTGTGCCCAGGCCTTGATCCTAGCCCGCACTTGTGCCCAGGCCTTGATCCTGGCCCGCACTTGTGCCCAGGCCTTGATCCTAGCCCGCACTTGTGCCCAGGCCTTGATCCTAGCCCGCACTTGTGCCCAGGCCTTGATCCTAGCCCGCACTTGTGCCCAGGCCTTGATCCTAGCCCGCACTTGTGCCCAGGCCTTGATCCTAGCCCGCACTTGTGCCCAGGCCTTAAGCCTAGCCTGCACTTGTGCCCAGGCCTTAAACCTAGCCTGCACTTGTGCCCAGGCCTTAAGCCTAGCCTGCACTTGTGCCCAGGCCTTAATCCTAGCCCGCATTTGTGCCCAGGCCTTAAGCCTAGCCCGCACTTTAGCCCAGGCCTTAAGCCTGGCTGGCACTTGTGCCCATGCCTTAAGCCTAGCCGGCACTTGTGGCCCCTGCCTTGATCCTAGCCAGCACTGCACTTGTGCCCCGGCCTTAAGCTTAGCCCGCACTTGTGCCCAGGCCTTAAGCCTAGCCCGCACTTGTCCTCAGGCCATAAGCCTAGCCCGCACTTGTGCCCCGGCCTTAAGCCTAGCCCGCACTTGTGCCCCGGCCTTAAGCCTAGCCCGCACTTGTGCCCCGGCCTTAAGCCTAGCCCGCACTTGTGCCCCGGCCTTGATCCTAGCCCGCACTTGTGCCCAGGCCTTGATCCTAGCCCGCACTTGTGCCCAGGCCTTGATCCTAGCCCGCACTTGTGCCCAGGCCTTGATCCTAGCCCGCACTTGTGCCCAGGCCTTGATCCTAGCCCGCACTTGTGCCCAGGCCTTGATCCTAGCCCGCACTTGTGCCCAGGCCTTGATCCTAGCCCGCACTTGTGCCCAGGCCTTGATCCTAGCCCGCACTTGTGCCCAGGCCTTGATCCTAGCCCGCACTTGTGCCCAGGCCTTGATCCTAGCCCGCACTTGTGCCCAGGCCTTGATCCTAGCCCGCACTTGTGCCCAGGCCTTGATCCTAGCCCGCACTTGTGCCCAGGCCTTGATCCTAGCCCGCACTTGTGCCCAGGCCTTGATCCTAGCCCGCACTTGTGCCCAGGCCTTAAGCCTAGCCTGCACTTGTGCCCAGGCCTTAAACCTAGCCTGCACTTGTGCCCAGGCCTTAAGCCTAGCCTGCACTTGTGCCCAGGCCTTAATCCTAGCCCGCATTTGTGCCCAGGCCTTAAGCCTAGCCCGAACTTTAGCCCAGGCCTTAAGCCTGGCTGGCACTTGTGCCCATGCCTTAAGCCTAGCCGGCACTTGTGGCCCCTGCCTTGATCCTAGCCAGCACTGCACTTGTGCCCAGGCCTTAAGCCTAGCCCGCACTTGTCCTCAGGCCATAAGCCTAGCCCGCACTTGTGCCCCGGCCTTGATCCTAGCCCGCACTTGTGCCCAGGCCTTGATCCTAGCCCGCACTTGTGCCCAGGCCTTGATCCTAGCCTGCACTTTTGAGCCCCTTGAATGCTTGTTTGTTTGTTTTTGTCTTCAGCTTCATGTTGGTTATGCACATAGGGCCAGCTTTACGCTCTTTGCTCTTGCCCCGTCTGAATGCGCATGCACGACTGTAATTGGGGAAGAAGGCATTACCCATTTACGGAGGACAGACAAGAAGTGCCTGGTCGCTTGGAGCATGGGGTTATGGAGAGGCTCCGCACTGTACAACAAAGGATCTAGTCCTAAATGTCCAAGTACAGAGTAGAGGGGTGAAAGCTAGCTCTTCACCCCTATGGGTGCCTAACCCTTTATGCAAAGAGTGCAAAGAGTTAGCTGAATGCCTTAAGCCTAGCCAGCACTTGTGCCCCCTGCCTTGATCCTGGCCAGCACTGCACTTGTGCCCATGCCTTAAGCCTAGCCCGCACTTGTGCCCAGGCCTTAAGCCTAGCCCGCACTTGTGCCCAGGCCTTAAGCCTGGCTGGCACTTGTGCCCATGCCTTAAGCCTAGCCCGCACTTGTGCCCAGGCCTTAAGCCTAGCCCGCACTTGTGCCCAGGCCTTAAGCCTAGCCCGCACTTGTGCCCCCTGCCTTGATCCTAGCCAGCACTTGTGCCCAGGCCTTAAGCCTAGCCCGCACCTGTGCCCCTGCCTTAAGCCTAGCCCGCACTTGTGCCCCTGCCTTACGCCTAGCCCGCACTTGTGTCCAGGCCTTAAGCCTAGCCCGCACTTGTGCCTAGGCCTTAAGCCTAGCCCGCACTTGTGTCCAGGCCTTAAGCCTAGCCCGCACTTGTGCCCAGGCCTTAAGCCTAGCCCGCACTTGTGGCCAGGCCTTAAGCCTTTGCCGCACTTGTGCCCAGGCCTTAAGCCTAGCCCGCACTTGTGCCCAGGCCTTAAGCCAAGCCCGCACTTGTGCCCAGGCCTTAAGCCTAGCCCGCACTTGTGCCCAGGCCTTAAGCCTAGCCCGCACTTGTGCCCAGGCCTTAAGCCTAGCCCGCACTTGTGCCCAGGCCTTAAGCCTAGCCTGCACTTGTGCCCAGGCCTTAAGCCTAGCCCGCACTTGTGCCCAGGCCTTAAGCCTAGCCCGCACTTGTGCCCAGGCCTTAAGCCTAGCCCGCACTTGTGCCCAGGCCTTAAGCCTAGCCCGCACTTGTGCCCCCTGCCTTGATCCTAGCCAGCACTTGTGCCCAGGCCTTAAGCCTAGCCCGCACTTGTGCCCAGGCCTTAAGCCTAGCCTGCACTTTTGAGCCCCTTGAATGCTTGTTTGTTTGTTTTTGTCTTCAGCTTCATGTTGGTTATGCACATAGGGCCAGCTTTACGCTCTTCGCTCTTGTCCCATCTGAATGCGCATGCACGACTGTAATTGGGGAAGAAGGCATTACCCATTTACGGAGGACAGACAAGAAGTGCCTGGTCGCTTGGAGCATGGGGTTATGGAGAGGCTCCGCACTGTACAACAAAGGATCTAGTCCTAAATGTCCAAGTACAGAGTAGAGGGGTGAAAGCTAGCTCTTCACCCCTATGGGTGCCTAACCCTTTATGCAAAGAGTGCAAAGAGTTAGCTGAATGCCTTAAGCCTAGCCCGCACTTGTGCCCCCTGCCTTGATCCTGGCCAGCACTGCACTTGTGCCCATGCCGTAAGCCTAGCCCGCACTTGTGCCCAGGCCTTAAGCCTGGCTGGCACTTGTGCCCATGCCTTAAGCCTAGCCGGCACTTGTGCCCATGCCTTAAGCCTAGCCCGCACTTGTGCCCAGGCCTTAAGCCAAGCCCGCACTTGTGCCCCTGCCTTAAGCCTAGCCCGCACTTGTGCCCCTGCCTTAAGCCTAGCCCGCACTTGTGCCCATGCCTTAAGCCTAGCCGGCACTTGTGGCCCCTGCCTTGATCCTAGCCAGCACTGCACTTGTGCCCAGGCCTTAAGCCTAGCCCGCACTTGTGCCCAGGCCTTAAGCCTAGCCCGCACTTGTGCCCCGGCCTTAAGCCTAGCCCGCACTTGTGCCCCGGCCTTAAGCCTAGCCCGCACTTGTGCCCCGGCCTTAAGCCTAGCCCGCACTTGTGCCCCGGCCTTAAGCCTAGCCCGCACTTGTGCCCCGGCCTTAAGCCTAACCCGCACTTGTGCCCAGGCCTTAAGCCTAGCCCGCACTTGTACCCAGGCCTTAAGCCTAGCCCGCACTTGTGCCCAGGCCTTAAGCCAAGCCCGCACTTGTGCCCAGGCCTTAAGCCTAGCCCGCACTTGTGCCCAGGCCTTAAGCCTAGCCCGCACTTGTGCCCAGGCCTTAAGCCTAGCCCGCACTTGTGCCCAGGCCTTAAGCCTAGCCCGCACTTGTGCCCAGGCCTTAAGCCTAGCCCGCACTTGTGCCCAGGCCTTAAGCCTAGCCCGCACTTGTGCCCAGGCCTTAAGCCTAGCCCGCACTTGTGCCCAGGCCTTAAGCCTAGCCCGCACTTGTGCCCAGGCCTTAAGCCTAGCCCGCACTTGTGCCCCCTGCCTTGATCCTAGCCAGCACTTGTGCCCAGGCCTTAAGCCTAGCCCGCACTTGTGCCCAGGCCTTAAGCCTAGCCTGCACTTTTGAGCCCCTTGAATGCTTGTTTGTTTGTTTTTGTCTTCAGCTTCATGTTGGTTATGCACATAGGGCCAGCTTTACGCTCTTCGCTCTTGTCCCATCTGAATGCGCATGCACGACTGTAATTGGGGAAGAAGGCATTACCCATTTACGGAGGACAGACAAGAAGTGCCTGGTCGCTTGGAGCATGGGGTTATGGAGAGGCTCCGCACTGTACAACAAAGGATCTAGTCCTAAATGTCCAAGTACAGAGTAGAGGGGTGAAAGCTAGCTCTTCACCCCTATGGGTGCCTAACCCTTTATGCAAAGAGTGCAAAGAGTTAGCTGAATGCCTTAAGCCTAGCCAGCACTTGTGCCCCCTGCCTTGATCCTGGCCAGCACTGCACTTGTGCCCATGCCGTAAGCCTAGCCCGCACTTGTGCCCAGGCCTTAAGCCTGGCTGGCACTTGTGCCCATGCCTTAAGCCTAGCCGGCACTTGTGCCCATGCCTTAAGCCTAGCCCGCACTTGTGCCCAGGCCTTAAGCCAAGCCCGCACTTGTGCCCCTGCCTTAAGCCTAGCCCGCACTTGTGCCCCTGCCTTAAGCCTAGCCCGCACTTGTGCCCATGCCTTAAGCCTAGCCGGCACTTGTGGCCCCTGCCTTGATCCTAGCCAGCACTGCACTTGTGCCCAGGCCTTAAGCCTAGCCTGCACTTGTGCCCAGGCCTTAAGCCTAGCCCGCACTTGTGCCCCGGCCTTAAGCCTAGCCCGCACTTGTGCCCCGGCCTTAAGCCTAGCCCGCACTTGTGCCCCGGCCTTAAGCCTAGCCCGCACTTGTGCCCCGGCCTTAAGCCTAGCCCGCACTTGTGCCCCGGCCTTAAGTCTAACCCGCACTTGTGCCCAGGCCTTAAGCCTAGCCCGCACTTGTACCCAGGCCTTAAGCCTAGCCCGCACTTGTGCCCCGGCCTTAAGCCTAGCCCGCACTTGTGCCCCGGCCTTAAGCCTAGCCCGCACTTGTGCCCCGGCCTTAAGCCTAGCCCGCACTTGTGCCCCGGCCTTAAGCCTAGCCCGCACTTGTGCCCATGCCTTAAGCCTAACCCGCACTTGTGCCCAGGCCTTAAGCCTAGCCCGCACTTGTGCCCCGGCTTTAAGCTTAGCCCGCACTTGTGCCCCGGCTTTAAGCTTAGCCCGCACTTGTGCCCCGGCTTTAAGCTTAGCCCGCACTTGTGCCCAGGCCTTAAGCCTAGCCCGCACTTGTGCCTCGGCCTTAAGCCGAGCCCGCACTTGTGCCCCGGCCTTAAGCCGAGCCCGCACTTGTGCCCCGGCCTTAAGCCGAGCCCGCACTTGTGCCCCTGCCTTAAGCCGAGCCCGCACTTGTGCCCCTGCCTTAAGCCGAGCCCGCACTTGTGCCCCTGCCTTAAGCCGAGCCCGCACTTGTGCCCCTGCCTTAAGCCTAGCCCGCACTTGTGCCCAGGCCTTAAGCCTAGCCCGCACTTGTGCCCAGGCCTTAAGCCTAGCCCGCACTTGTGCCCAGGCCTTAAGCCTAGCCCGCACTTGTGCCCAGGCCTTAAGCCTAGCCCGCACTTGTGCCCAGGCCTTAAGCCTAGCCCGCTCTTGTGCCCAGGCCTTAAGCCTAGCCCGCACTTGTGCCCAGGCCTTAAGCCTAGCCCGCACTTGTGCCCAGGCCTTAAGCCTAGCCCGCACTTGTGCCCCCTGCCTTGATCCTAGCCAGCACTTGTGCCCAGGCCTTAAGCCTAGCCCGCACTTGTGCCCAGGCCTTAAGCCTAGCCCGCACTTGTGCCCAGGCCTTAAGCCTAGCCCGCACTTGTGCCCAGGCCTTAAGCCTAGCCCGCACTTGTGCCCAGGCCTTAAGCCTAGCCCGCACTTGTGCTCAGGCCTTAAGCCTAGCCCGCACTTGTGCCCAGGCCTTAAGCCTAGCCCGCACTTGTTCCCAGGCCTTAAGCCTAGCCTGCACTTGTGCCCAGGCCTTAAGCCTAGCCCGCACTTGTGCCCCCTGCCTTGATCCTAGCCAGCACTGCACTTGTGCCCAGGCCTTAAGCCTAGCCTGCACTTGTGCCCAGGCCTTAAGCCTAGCCCGCACTTGTGCCCCCTGCCTTGATCCTAGCCAGCACTTGTGCCCAGGCCTTAAGCCTAGCCCGCACTTGTGCCCAGGCCTTAAGCCTAGCCCGCACTTGTGCCCCCTGCCTTGATCCTAGCCAGCACTGCACTTATGCCCAGGCCTTAAGCCTAGCCCGCACTTGTGCCCAGGCCTTAAGCCTAGCCCGCACTTGTGCCCAGGCCTTAAGCCTAGCCCGCACTTGTGCCCAGGCCTTAAGCCTAGCCCGCACTTGTGCCCAGGCCTTAAGCCTAGCCCGCACTTGTGCCCAGGCCTTAAGCCTAGCCCGCACTTGTGCCCAGGCCTTAAGCCTAGCCCGCACTTGTGCCCCCTGCCTTGATCCTAGCCAGCACTGCACTTGTGCCCAGGCCTTAAGCCTAGCCTGCACTTGTGCCCAGGCCTTAAGCCTAGCCCGCACTTGTGCCCAGGCCTTAAGCCTAGCCCGCACTTGTGCCCAGGCCTTAAGCCTAGCCCGCACTTGTGCCCAGGCCTTAATCTAGCCTGCACTTGTGCCCAGGCCTTAAGCCTAGCCCGCACTTGTGCCCCCTGCCTTGATCCTAGCCAGCACTTGTGCCCAGGCCTTAAGCCTAGCCTGCACTTGTGCCCAGGCCTTAAGCCTAGCCCGCATTTGTGCCCAGGCCTTAAGCCTAGCCCGCACTTGTGCCCAGGCCTTAAGCCTAGCCCGCTCTTGTGCCCAGGCCTTAAGCCTAGCCCGCACTTGTGCCCAGGCCTTAAGCCTAGCCCGCACTTGTGCCCAGGCCTTAAGCCTAGCCCGCACTTGTGCCCCCTGCCTTGATCCTAGCCAGCACTTGTGCCCAGGCCTTAAGCCAAGCCCGCACTTGTGCCCAGGCCTTAAGCCTAGCCCGCACTTGTGCCCAGGCCTTAAGCCTAGCCCGCACTTGTGCCCAGGCCTTAAGCCTAGCCCGCACTTGTGCCCAGGCCTTAAGCCTAGCCCGCACTTGTGCCCAGGCCTTAAGCCTAGCCCGCACTTGTGCCCAGGCCTTAAGCCTAGCCCGCACTTGTGCCCAGGCCTTAAGCCTAGCCCGCACTTGTGCCCAGGCCTTAAGCCTAGCCCGCACTTGTGCTCAGGCCTTAAGCCTAGCCCGCACTTGTGCCCAGGCCTTAAGCCTAGCCCGCACTTGTTCCCAGGCCTTAAGCCTAGCCTGCACTTGTGCCCAGGCCTTAAGCCTAGCCCGCACTTGTGCCCCCTGCCTTGATCCTAGCCAGCACTGCACTTGTGCCCAGGCCTTAAGC
This sequence comes from Ranitomeya imitator, assembly GCF_032444005.1. Taxonomy (NCBI): domain Eukaryota; kingdom Metazoa; phylum Chordata; class Amphibia; order Anura; family Dendrobatidae; genus Ranitomeya; species Ranitomeya imitator. The sequence continues at coordinate 433,494 of NW_027194747.1, read as the reverse complement.
CTAGCCTGCACTTGTGCCCAGGCCTTAAGCCTAGCCCGCACTTGTGCCCCCTGCCTTGATCCTAGCCAGCACTTGTGCCCAGGCCTTAAGCCTAGCCCGCACTTGTGCCCAGGCCTTAAGCCTAGCCCGCACTTGTGCCCCCTGCCTTGATCCTAGCCAGCACTGCACTTATGCCCAGGCCTTAAGCCTAGCCCGCACTTGTGCCCAGGCCTTAAGCCTAGCCCGCACTTGTGCCCAGGCCTTAAGCCTAGCCCGCACTTGTGCCCAGGCCTTAAGCCTAGCCCGCACTTGTGCCCAGGCCTTAAGCCTAGCCCGCACTTGTGCCCAGGCCTTAAGCCTAGCCCGCACTTGTGCCCAGGCCTTAAGCCTAGCCCGCATTTGTGCCCCCTGCCTTGATCCTAGCCAGCACTTGTGCCCAGGCCTTAAGCCTAGCCCGCACTTGTGCCCAGGCCTTAAGCCTAGCCCGCACTTGTGCCCCTGCCTTAAGCCTAGCCCGCACTTGTGCCCCTGCCTTAAGCCTAGCCCGCACTTGTGCCCAGGCCTTAAGCCTAGCCCGCACTTGTGCAAAGGCCTTAAGCCTAGCCCGCACTTGTGCCCAGGCCTTAAGCCTAGCCCGCACTTGTGCCCAGGCCTTAAGCCTAGCCCGCACTTGTGCCCTGGCCTTAAGCCTAGCCCGCACTTGTGCCCTGGCCTTAAGCCTAGCCCGCACTTGTGCCCAGGCCTTAAGCCTAGCCCGCACTTGTCCTCAGGCCATAAGCCTAGCCCGCACTTGTGCCCCGGCCTTAAGCCTAGCCCGCACTTGTGCCCCGGCCTTAAGCCTAGCCCGCACTTGTGCCCCGGCCTTAAGCCTAGCCCGCACTTGTGCCCAGGCCTTAAGCCAAGCCCGCACTTGTGCCCAGGCCTTAAGCCTAGCCCGCACTTGTGCCCAGGCCTTAAGCCTAGCCCGCACTTGTGCCCAGGCCTTAAGCCTAGCCTGCACTTGTGCCCCCTGCCTTGATCCTAGCCAGCACTTGTGCCAAGGCCTTAAGCCTAGCCCGCACTTGTGCCCAGGCCTTAAGCCTAGCCTGCACTTTTGAGCCCCTTGAATGCTTGTTTGTTTGTTTTTGTCTTCAGCTTCATGTTGGTTATGCACATAGGGCCAGCTTTACGCTCTTCGCTCTTGTCCCGTCTGAATGCGCATGCACGACTGTAATTGGGGAAGAAGGCATTACCCATTTACGGAGGACAGACAAGAAGTGCCTGGTCGCTTGGAGCATGGGGTTATGGAGAGGCTCCGCACTGTACAACAAAGGATCTAGTCCTAAATGTCCAAGTACAGAGTAGAGGGGTGAAAGCTAGCTCTTCACCCCTATGGGTGCCTAACCCTTTATGCAAAGAGTGCAAAGAGTTAGCTGAATGCCTTAAGCCTAGCCAGCACTTGTGCCCCCTGCCTTGATCCTGGCCAGCACTGCACTTGTGCCCATGCCGTAAGCCTAGCCCGCACTTGTGCCCAGGCCTTAAGCCTGGCTGGCACTTGTGCCCATGCCTTAAGCCTAGCCGGCACTTGTGGCCCCTGCCTTGATCCTAGCCAGCACTGCACTTGTGCCCAGGCCTTAAGCCTAGCCTGCACTTGTGCCCCGGCCTTAAGCCTAGCCCGCACTTGTGCCCAGGCCTTAAGCCTAGCCCGCACTTGTGCCCAGGCCTTAAGCCTAGCCCGCACTTGTGCCCAGGCCTTAAGCCTAGCCCGCACTTGTGCCCCGGCCTTAAGCCTAACCCGCACTTGTGCCCAGGCCTTAAGCCTAGCCCGCACTTGTGCCCAGGCCTTAAGCCTAGCCCGCACTTGTGCCCAGGCCTTAAGCCGAGCCCGCACTTGTGCCCCTGCCTTAAGCCGAGCCCGCACTTGTGCCCCTGCCTTAAGCCGAGCCCGCACTTGTGCCCCTGCCTTGATCCTAGCCAGCACTTGTGCCCAGGCCTTAAGCCTAGCCCGCACTTGTGCCCAGGCCTTAAGCCTAGCCCGCACTTGTGCCCACTGCCTTGATCCTAGCCAGCACTGCACTTATGCCCAGGCCTTAAGCCTAGCCTGCACTTGTGCCCAGGCCTTAAGCCTAGCCCGCACTTGTGCCCAGGCCTTAAGCCTAGCCCGCACTTGTGCCCAGGCCTTAAGCCTAGCCCGCACTTGTGCCCAGGCCTTAAGCCTAGCCCGCACTTGTGCCCAGGCCTTAAGCCTAGCCCGCACTTGTGCCCCCTGCCTTGATCCTAGCCAGCACTTGTGCCCAGGCCTTAAGCCTAGCCCGCACTTGTGCCCCTGCCTTAAGCCTAGCCCGCACTTGTGCCCCTGCCTTAAGCCTAGCCCGCACTTGTGCCCAGGCCTTAAGCCTAGCCCGCACTTGTGCCCAGGCCTTAAGCCTAGCCCGCACTTGTGCCCCTGCCTTAAGCCTAGCCCGCACTTGTGCCCCTGCCTTAAGCCTAGCCCGCACTTGTGCCCCTGCCTTAAGCCTAGCCCGCACTTGTGCCCCTGCCTTAAGCCTAGCCCGCACTTGTGCCCAGGCCTTAAGCCTAGCCCGCACTTGTGCCCAGGCCTTAAGCCTAGCCCGCACTTGTGCCCAGGCCTTAAGCCTAGCCCGCACTTGTGCCCCCTGCCTTGATCCTAGCCAGCACTTGTGCCCCTGCCTTAAGCCTAGCCCACACTTGTGCCCCTGCCTTAAGCCTAGCCCGCACTTGTGCCCCCTGCCTTGATCCTAGCCAGCACTTGTGCCCAGGCCTTAAGCCTAGCCCGCACTTGTGCCCAGGCCTTAAGCCTAGCCTGCACTTTTGAGCCCCTTGAATGCTTGTTTGTTTGTTTTTGTCTTCAGCTTCATGTTGGTTATGCACATAGGGCCAGCTTTACGCTCTTCGCTCTTGTCCCGTCTGAATGCGCATGCACGACTGTAATTGGTGAAGAAGGCATTACCCATTTACGGAGGACAGACAAGAAGTGCCTGGTCGCTTGGAGCATGGGGTTATGGAGAGGCTCCGCACTGTACAACAAAGGATCTAGTCCTAAATGTCCAAGTACAGAGTAGAGGGGTGAAAGCTAGCTCTTCACCCCTATGGGTGCCTAACCCTTTATGCAAAGAGTGCAAAGAGTTAGCTGAATGCCTTAAGCCTAGCCAGCACTTGTGCCCCCTGCCTTGATCCTGGCCAGCACTGCACTTGTGCCCATGCCTTAAGCCTGGCTGGCACTTGTGCCCATGCCTTAAGCCTAGCCGGCACTTGTGGCCCCTGCCTTGATCCTAGCCAGCACTGCACTTGTGCCCAGGCCTTAAGCCTAGCCTGCACTTGTGCCCCGGCCTTAAGCCTAGCCCGCACTTGTGTCCAGGCCTTAAGCCTAGCCCGCACTTGTGCCCAGGCCTTAAGCCTAGCCCGCACTTGTGCCCAGGCCTTAAGCCTAGCCCGCACTTGTGCCCAGGCCTTAAGCCTAGCCCGCACTTTAGCCCAGGCCTTAAGCCTGGCTGGCACTTGTGCCCATGCCTTAAGCCTAGCCGGCACTTGTGGCCCCTGCCTTGATCCTAGCCAGCACTGCACTTGTGCCCCGGCCTTAAGCTTAGCCCGCACTTGTGCCCAGGCCTTAAGCCTAGCCCGCACTTGTGCCCCGGCCTTAAGCCTAGCCCGCACTTGTGCCCCGGCCTTAAGCCTAGCCCGCACTTGTGCCCCGGCCTTAAGCCTAGCCCGCACTTGTGCCCCGGCCTTAAGCCTAGCCCGCACTTGTGCCCAGGCCTTGATCCTAGCCCGCACTTGTGCCCAGGCCTTGATCCTGGCCCGCACTTGTGCCCAGGCCTTGATCCTAGCCCGCACTTGTGCCCAGGCCTTGATCCTAGCCCGCACTTGTGCCCAGGCCTTGATCCTAGCCCGCACTTGTGCCCAGGCCTTGATCCTAGCCCGCACTTGTGCCCAGGCCTTAAGCCTAGCCTGCACTTGTGCCCAGGCCTTAAACCTAGCCTGCACTTGTGCCCAGGCCTTAAGCCTAGCCTGCACTTGTGCCCAGGCCTTAATCCTAGCCCGCATTTGTGCCCAGGCCTTAAGCCTAGCCCGCACTTTAGCCCAGGCCTTAAGCCTGGCTGGCACTTGTGCCCATGCCTTAAGCCTAGCCGGCACTTGTGGCCCCTGCCTTGATCCTAGCCAGCACTGCACTTGTGCCCCGGCCTTAAGCTTAGCCCGCACTTGTGCCCAGGCCTTAAGCCTAGCCCGCACTTGTCCTCAGGCCATAAGCCTAGCCCGCACTTGTGCCCCGGCCTTAAGCCTAGCCCGCACTTGTGCCCCGGCCTTAAGCCTAGCCCGCACTTGTGCCCCGGCCTTAAGCCTAGCCCGCACTTGTGCCCCGGCCTTGATCCTAGCCCGCACTTGTGCCCAGGCCTTGATCCTAGCCCGCACTTGTGCCCAGGCCTTGATCCTAGCCCGCACTTGTGCCCAGGCCTTGATCCTAGCCCGCACTTGTGCCCAGGCCTTGATCCTAGCCCGCACTTGTGCCCAGGCCTTGATCCTAGCCCGCACTTGTGCCCAGGCCTTGATCCTAGCCCGCACTTGTGCCCAGGCCTTGATCCTAGCCCGCACTTGTGCCCAGGCCTTGATCCTAGCCCGCACTTGTGCCCAGGCCTTGATCCTAGCCCGCACTTGTGCCCAGGCCTTAAGCCTAGCCTGCACTTGTGCCCAGGCCTTAAACCTAGCCTGCACTTGTGCCCAGGCCTTAAGCCTAGCCTGCACTTGTGCCCAGGCCTTAATCCTAGCCCGCATTTGTGCCCAGGCCTTAAGCCTAGCCCGCACTTTAGCCCAGGCCTTAAGCCTGGCTGGCACTTGTGCCCATGCCTTAAGCCTAGCCGGCACTTGTGGCCCCTGCCTTGATCCTAGCCAGCACTGCACTTGTGCCCAGGCCTTAAGCCTAGCCCGCACTTGTCCTCAGGCCATAAGCCTAGCCCGCACTTGTGCCCCGGCCTTAAGCCTAGCCCGCACTTGTGCCCCGGCCTTAAGCCTAGCCCGCACTTGTGCCCCGGCCTTAAGCCTAGCCCGCACTTGTGCCCCGGCCTTAAGCCTAGCCCGCACTTGTGCCCAGGCCTTGATCCTAGCCCGCACTTGTGCCCAGGCCTTGATCCTAGCCCGCACTTGTGCCCAGGCCTTGATCCTAGCCCGCACTTGTGCCCAGGCCTTGATCCTAGCCCGCACTTGTGCCCAGGCCTTGATCCTAGCCCGCACTTGTGCCCAGGTCTTGATCCTAGCCCGCACTTGTGCCCAGGTCTTGATCCTAGCCTGCACTTGTGCCCAGGCCTTGATCCTAGCCCGCACTTGTGCCCAGGCCTTGATCCTAGCCCGCACTTGTGCCCAGGCCTTGATCCTAGCCCGCACTTGTGCCCAGGCCTTGATCCTAGCCCGCACTTGTGCCCAGGCCTTGATCCTAGCCTGCACTTTTGAGCCCCTTGAATGCTTGTTTGTTTGTTTTTGTCTTCAGCTTCATGTTGGTTATGCACATAGGGCCAGCTTTACGCTCTTTGCTCTTGCCCCGTCTGAATGCGCATGCACGACTGTAATTGGGGAAGAAGGCATTACCCATTTACGGAGGACAGACAAGAAGTGCCTGGTCGCTTGGAGCATGGGGTTATGGAGAGGCTCCGCACTGTACAACAAAGGATCTAGTTCTAAATGTCCAAGTACAGAGTAGAGGGGTGAAAGCTAGCTCTTCACCCCTATGGGTGCCTAACCCTTTATGCAAAGAGTGCAAAGAGTTAGCTGAATGCCTTAAGCCTAGCCCGCACTTGTGCCCAGGCCTTAAGCCTAGCCCGCACTTGTGCCCAGGCCTTAAGCCTAGCCCGCACTTGTGCCCAGGCCTTAAGCCTAGCCCGCACTTGTGCCCCCTGCCTTGATCCTAGCCAGCACTTGTGCCCAGGCCTTAAGCCTAGCCCGCACCTGTGCCCCTGCCTTAAGCCTAGCCCGCACTTGTGCCCCTGCCTTAAGCCTAGCCCGCACTTGTGTCCAGGCCTTAAGCCTAGCCCGCACTTGTGCCTAGGCCTTAAGCCTAGCCCGCACTTGTGTCCAGGCCTTAAGCCTAGCCCGCACTTGTGCCCAGGCCTTAAGCCTAGCCCGCACTTGTGGCCAGGCCTTAAGCCTTTGCCGCACTTGTGCCCAGGCCTTAAGCCTAGCCCGCACTTGTGCCCAGGCCTTAAGCCAAGCCCGCACTTGTGCCCAGGCCTTAAGCCTAGCCCGCACTTGTGCCCAGGCCTTAAGCCTAGCCCGCACTTGTGCCCAGGCCTTAAGCCTAGCCCGCACTTGTGCCCAGGCCTTAAGCCTAGCCTGCACTTGTGCCCAGGCCTTAAGCCTAGCCCGCACTTGTGCCCAGGCCTTAAGCCTAGCCCGCACTTGTGCCCAGGCCTTAAGCCTAGCCCGCACTTGTGCCCAGGCCTTAAGCCTAGCCCGCACTTGTGCCCCCTGCCTTGATCCTAGCCAGCACTTGTGCCCAGGCCTTAAGCCTAGCCCGCACTTGTGCCCAGGCCTTAAGCCTAGCCTGCACTTTTGAGCCCCTTGAATGCTTGTTTGTTTGTTTTTGTCTTCAGCTTCATGTTGGTTATGCACATAGGGCCAGCTTTACGCTCTTCGCTCTTGTCCCATCTGAATGCGCATGCACGACTGTAATTGGGGAAGAAGGCATTACCCATTTACGGAGGACAGACAAGAAGTGCCTGGTCGCTTGGAGCATGGGGTTATGGAGAGGCTCCGCACTGTACAACAAAGGATCTAGTCCTAAATGTCCAAGTACAGAGTAGAGGGGTGAAAGCTAGCTCTTCACCCCTATGGGTGCCTAACCCTTTATGCAAAGAGTGCAAAGAGTTAGCTGAATGCCTTAAGCCTAGCCAGCACTTGTGCCCCCTGCCTTGATCCTGGCCAGCACTGCACTTGTGCCCATGCCGTAAGCCTAGCCCGCACTTGTGCCCAGGCCTTAAGCCTGGCTGGCACTTGTGCCCATGCCTTAAGCCTAGCCGGCACTTGTGCCCATGCCTTAAGCCTAGCCCGCACTTGTGCCCAGGCCTTAAGCCAAGCCCGCACTTGTGCCCCTGCCTTAAGCCTAGCCCGCACTTGTGCCCCTGCCTTAAGCCTAGCCCGCACTTGTGCCCATGCCTTAAGCCTAGCCGGCACTTGTGGCCCCTGCCTTGATCCTAGCCAGCACTGCACTTGTGCCCAGGCCTTAAGCCTAGCCTGCACTTGTGCCCCGGCCTTAAGCCTAGCCCGCACTTGTGCCCCGGCCTTAAGCCTAGCCCGCACTTGTGCCCCGGCCTTAAGCCTAGCCCGCACTTGTGCCCCGGCCTTAAGCCTAGCCCGCACTTGTGCCCCGGCCTTAAGCCTAGCCCGCACTTGTGCCCCGGCCTTAAGTCTAACCCGCACTTGTGCCCAGGCCTTAAGCCTAGCCCGCACTTGTACCCAGGCCTTAAGCCTAGCCCGCACTTGTGCCCCGGCCTTAAGCCTAGCCCACTCTTGTGCCCAGGCCTTAAGCCTAGCCCGCACTTGTGCCCAGGCCTTAAGCCTAGCCCGCACTTGTGCCCAGGCCTTAAGCCTAGCCCGCACTTGTGCCCCCTGCCTTGATCCTAGCCAGCACTTGTGCCCAGGCCTTAAGCCAAGCCCGCACTTGTGCCCAGGCCTTAAGCCTAGCCCGCACTTGTGCCCAGGCCTTAAGCCTAGCCCGCACTTGTGCCCAGGCCTTAAGCCTAGCCCGCACTTGTGCCCAGGCCTTAAGCCTAGCCCGCACTTGTGCCCAGGCCTTAAGCCTAGCCCGCACTTGTGCCCAGGCCTTAAGCCTAGCCCGCACTTGTGCCCCCTGCCTTGATCCTAGCCAGCACTGCACTTATGCCCAGGCCTTAAGCCTAGCCTGCACTTGTGCCCAGGCCTTAAGCCTAGCCCGCACTTGTGCCCAGGCCTTAAGCCTAGCCCGCACTTGTGCCCAGGCCTTAAGCCTAGCCCGCACTTGTGCCCAGGCCTTAAGCCTAGCCTGCACTTGTGCCCAGGCCTTAAGCCTAGCCCGCACTTGTGCCCCCTGCCTTGATCCTAGCCAGCACTGCACTTGTGCCCAGGCCTTAAGCCTAGCCTGCACTTGTGCCCAGGCCTTAAGCCTAGCCCGCACTTGTGCCCAGGCCTTAAGCCTAGCCCGCACTTGTGCCCAGGCCTTAAGCCTAGCCCGCACTTGTGCCCCGGCCTTAAGCCTAGCCCGCACTTGTGCCCCGGCCTTAAGCCTAGCCCGCACTTGTGCCCCGGCCTTAAGCCTAGCCCGCACTTGTGCCCCGGCCTTAAGCCTAGCCCGCACTTGTGCCCAGGCCTTGATCCTAGCCCGCACTTGTGCCCAGGCCTTGATCCTGGCCCGCACTTGTGCCCAGGCCTTGATCCTGGCCCGCACTTGTGCCCAGGCCTTGATCCTAGCCCGCACTTGTGCCCAGGCCTTGATCCTAGCCCGCACTTGTGCCCAGGCCTTGATCCTAGCCCGCACTTGTGCCCAGGCCTTGATCCTAGCCCGCACTTGTGCCCAGGCCTTAAGCCTAGCCTGCACTTGTGCCCAGGCCTTAAACCTAGCCTGCACTTGTGCCCAGGCCTTAAGCCTAGCCTGCACTTGTGCCCAGGCCTTAATCCTAGCCCGCATTTGTGCCCAGGCCTTAAGCCTAGCCCACACTTTAGCCCAGGCCTTAAGCCTGGCTGGCACTTGTGCCCATGCCTTAAGCCTAGCCGGCACTTGTGGCCCCTGCCTTGATCCTAGCCAGCACTGCACTTGTGCCCCGGCCTTAAGCTTAGCCCGCACTTGTGCCCAGGCCTTAAGCCTAGCCCGCACTTGTCCTCAGGCCATAAGCCTAGCCCGCACTTGTGCCCCGGCCTTAAGCCTAGCCCGCACTTGTGCCCCGGCCTTAAGCCTAGCCCGCACTTGTGCCCCGGCCTTAAGCCTAGCCCGCACTTGTGCCCCGGCCTTGATCCTAGCCCGCACTTGTGCCCAGGCCTTGATCCTAGCCCGCACTTGTGCCCAGGCCTTGATCCTAGCCCGCACTTGTGCCCAGGCCTTGATCCTAGCCCGCACTTTTGCCCAGGCCTTGATCCTAGCCCGCACTTGTGCCCAGGCCTTGATCCTAGCCCGCACTTGTGCCCAGGCCTTGATCCTAGCCCGCACTTGTGCCCAGGCCTTGATCCTAGCCCGCACTTGTGCCCAGGCCTTGATCCTAGCCCGCACTTGTGCCCAGGCCTTGATCCTAGCCCGCACTTGTGCCCAGGCCTTGATCCTAGCCCGCACTTGTGCCCAGGCCTTGATCCTAGCCCGCACTTGTGCCCAGGCCTTAAGCCTAGCCTGCACTTGTGCCCAGGCCTTAAACCTAGCCTGCACTTGTGCCCAGGCCTTAAGCCTAGCCTGCACTTGTGCCCAGGCCTTAATCCTAGCCCGCATTTGTGCCCAGGCCTTAAGCCTAGCCCGAACTTTAGCCCAGGCCTTAAGCCTGGCTGGCACTTGTGCCCATGCCTTAAGCCTAGCCGGCACTTGTGGCCCCTGCCTTGATCCTAGCCAGCACTGCACTTGTGCCCAGGCCTTAAGCCTAGCCCGCACTTGTCCTCAGGCCATAAGCCTAGCCCGCACTTGTGCCCCGGCCTTGATCCTAGCCCGCACTTGTGCCCAGGCCTTGATCCTAGCCCGCACTTGTGCCCAGGCCTTGATCCTAGCCTGCACTTTTGAGCCCCTTGAATGCTTGTTTGTTTGTTTTTGTCTTCAGCTTCATGTTGGTTATGCACATAGGGCCAGCTTTACGCTCTTTGCTCTTGCCCCGTCTGAATGCGCATGCACGACTGTAATTGGGGAAGAAGGCATTACCCATTTACGGAGGACAGACAAGAAGTGCCTGGTCGCTTGGAGCATGGGGTTATGGAGAGGCTCCGCACTGTACAACAAAGGATCTAGTCCTAAATGTCCAAGTACAGAGTAGAGGGGTGAAAGCTAGCTCTTCACCCCTATGGGTGCCTAACCCTTTATGCAAAGAGTGCAAAGAGTTAGCTGAATGCCTTAAGCCTAGCCAGCACTTGTGCCCCCTGCCTTGATCCTGGCCAGCACTGCACTTGTGCCCATGCCTTAAGCCTAGCCCGCACTTGTGCCCAGGCCTTAAGCCTAGCCCGCACTTGTGCCCCGGCCTTAAGCCTAGCCCGCACTTGTGCCCAGGCCTTGATCCTAGCCCGCACTTGTGCCCAGGCCTTGATCCTAGCCCGCACTTGTGCCCAGGCCTTGATCCTAGCCCGCACTTGTGCCCAGGCCTTGATCCTAGCCCGCACTTGTGCCCAGGCCTTGATCCTAGCCCGCACTTGTGCCCAGGTCTTGATCCTAGCCCGCACTTGTGCCCAGGTCTTGATCCTAGCCTGCACTTGTGCCCAGGCCTTGATCCTAGCCCGCACTTGTGCCCAGGCCTTGATCCTAGCCCGCACTTGTGCCCAGGCCTTGATCCTAGCCCGCACTTGTGCCCAGGCCTTGATCCTAGCCCGCACTTGTGCCCAGGCCTTGATCCTAGCCTGCACTTTTGAGCCCCTTGAATGCTTGTTTGTTTGTTTTTGTCTTCAGCTTCATGTTGGTTATGCACATAGGGCCAGCTTTACGCTCTTTGCTCTTGCCCCGTCTGAATGCGCATGCACGACTGTAATTGGGGAAGAAGGCATTACCCATTTACGGAGGACAGACAAGAAGTGCCTGGTCGCTTGGAGCATGGGGTTATGGAGAGGCTCCGCACTGTACAACAAAGGATCTAGTTCTAAATGTCCAAGTACAGAGTAGAGGGGTGAAAGCTAGCTCTTCACCCCTATGGGTGCCTAACCCTTTATGCAAAGAGTGCAAAGAGTTAGCTGAATGCCTTAAGCCTAGCCCGCACTTGTGCCCAGGCCTTAAGCCTAGCCCACACTTGTGCCCAGGCCTTAAGCCTGGCTGGCACTTGTGCCCATGCCTTAAGCCTAGCCCGCACTTGTGCCCAGGCCTTAAGCCTAGCCCGCACTTGTGCCCAGGCCTTAAGCCTAGCCCGCACTTGTGCCCCCTGCCTTGATCCTAGCCAGCACTTGTGCCCAGGCCTTAAGCCTAGCCCGCACCTGTGCCCCTGCCTTAAGCCTAGCCCGCACTTGTGCCCAGGCCTTAAGCCTAGCCCGCACTTGTGCCCAGGCCTTAAGCCAAGCCCGCACTTGTGCCCAGGCCTTAAGCCTAGCCCGCACTTGTGCCCAGGCCTTAAGCCTAGCCCGCACTTGTGCCCAGGCCTTAAGCCTAGCCCGCACTTGTGCCCAGGCCTTAAGCCTAGCCTGCACTTGTGCCCAGGCCTTAAGCCTAGCCCGCACTTGTGCCCAGGCCTTAAGCCTAGCCCGCACTTGTGCCCAGGCCTTAAGCCTAGCCCGCACTTGTGCCCAGGCCTTAAGCCTAGCCCGCACTTGTGCCCCCTGCCTTGATCCTAGCCAGCACTTGTGCCCAGGCCTTAAGCCTAGCCCGCACTTTTGAGCCCCTTGAATGCTTGTTTGTTTGTTTTTGTCTTCAGCTTCATGTTGGTTATGCACATAGGGCCAGCTTTACGCTCTTCGCTCTTGTCCCATCTGAATGCGCATGCACGACTGTAATTGGGGAAGAAGGCATTACCCATTTACGGAGGACAGACAAGAAGTGCCTGGTCGCTTGGAGCATGGGGTTATGGAGAGGCTCCGCACTGTACAACAAAGGATCTAGTCCTAAATGTCCAAGTACAGAGTAGAGGGGTGAAAGCTAGCTCTTCACCCCTATGGGTGCCTAACCCTTTATGCAAAGAGTGCAAAGAGTTAGCTGAATGCCTTAAGCCTAGCCAGCACTTGTGCCCCCTGCCTTGATCCTGGCCAGCACTGCACTTGTGCCCATGCCGTAAGCCTAGCCCGCACTTGTGCCCAGGCCTTAAGCCTGGCTGGCACTTGTGCCCATGCCTTAAGCCTAGCCGGCACTTGTGCCCATGCCTTAAGCCTAGCCCGCACTTGTGCCCAGGCCTTAAGCCAAGCCCGCACTTGTGCCCCTGCCTTAAGCCTAGCCCGCACTTGTGCCCCTGCCTTAAGCCTAGCCCGCACTTGTGCCCATGCCTTAAGCCTAGCCGGCACTTGTGGCCCCTGCCTTGATCCTAGCCAGCACTGCACTTGTGCCCAGGCCTTAAGCCTAGCCTGCACTTGTGCCCCGGCCTTAAGCCTAGCCCGCACTTGTGCCCCGGCCTTAAGCCTAGCCCGCACTTGTGCCCCGGCCTTAAGCCTAGCCCGCACTTGTGCCCCGGCCTTAAGCCTAGCCCGCACTTGTGCCCCGGCCTTAAGCCTAGCCCGCACTTGTGCCCCGGCCTTAAGTCTAACCCGCACTTGTGCCCAGGCCTTAAGCCTAGCCCGCACTTGTACCCAGGCCTTAAGCCTAGCCCGCACTTTTGCCCCGGCCTTAAGCCTAGCCCACTCTTGTGCCCAGGCCTTAAGCCTAGCCCGCACTTGTGCCCAGGCCTTAAGCCTAGCCCGCACTTGTGCCCAGGCCTTAAGCCTAGCCCGCACTTGTGCCCCCTGCCTTGATCCTAGCCAGCACTTGTGCCCAGGCCTTAAGCCAAGCCCGCACTTGTGCCCAGGCCTTAAGCCTAGCCCGCACTTGTGCCCAGGCCTTAAGCCTAGCCCGCACTTGTGCCCAGGCCTTAAGCCTAGCCCGCACTTGTGCCCAGGCCTTAAGCCTAGCCCGCACTTGTGCCCAGGCCTTAAGCCTAGCCCGCACTTGTGCCCCCTGCCTTGATCCTAGCCAGCACTGCACTTATGCCCAGGCCTTAAGCCTAGCCCGCACTTGTGCCCAGGCCTTAAGCCTAGCCCGCACTTGTGCCCAGGCCTTAAGCCTAGCCCGCACTTGTGCCCAGGCCTTAAGCCTAGCCCGCACTTGTGCCCAGGCCTTAAGCCTAGCCCGCACTTGTGCCCAGGCCTTAAGCCTAGCCCGCACTTGTGCCCCCTGCCTTGATCCTAGCCAGCACTGCACTTGTGCCCAGGCCTTAAGCCTAGCCTGCACTTGTGCCCAGGCCTTAAGCCTAGCCGGCACTTGTGGCCCCTGCCTTGATCCTAGCCAGCACTGCACTTGTGCCCCGGCCTTAAGCTTAGCCCGCACTTGTGCCCAGGCCTTAAGCCTAGCCCGCACTTGTCCTCAGGCCATAAGCCTAGCCCGCACTTGTGCCCCGGCCTTAAGCCTAGCCCGCACTTGTGCCCCGGCCTTAAGCCTAGCCCGCACTTGTGCCCCGGCCTTAAGCCTAGCCCGCACTTGTGCCCCGGCCTTAAGCCTAGCCCGCACTTGTGCCCCGGCCTTGATCCTAGCCCGCACTTGTGCCCAGGCCTTGATCCTAGCCCGCACTTGTGCCCAGGCCTTGATCCTAGCCCGCACTTGTGCCCAGGCCTTGATCCTAGCCCGCACTTTTGCCCAGGCCTTGATCCTAGCCCGCACTTGTGCCCAGGCCTTGATCCTAGCCCGCACTTGTGCCCAGGCCTTGATCCTAGCCCGCACTTGTGCCCAGGCCTTGATCCTAGCCCGCACTTGTGCCCAGGCCTTGATCCTAGCCCGCACTTGTGCCCAGGCCTTGATCCTAGCCCGCACTTGTGCCCAGGCCTTGATCCTAGCCCGCACTTGTGCCCAGGCCTTGATCCTAGCCCGCACTTGTGCCCAGGCCTTAAGCCTAGCCTGCACTTGTGCACAGGCCTTAAACCTAGCCTGCACTTGTGCCCAGGCCTTAAGCCTAGCCTGCACTTGTGCCCAGGCCTTAATCCTAGCCCGCATTTGTGCCCAGGCCTTAAGCCTAGCCCGAACTTTAGACCAGGCCTTAAGCCTGGCTGGCACTTGTGCCCATGCCTTAAGCCTAGCCGGCACTTGTGGCCCCTGCCTTGATCCTAGCCAGCACTGCACTTGTGCCCAGGCCTTAAGCCTAGCCCGCACTTGTCCTCAGGCCATAAGCCTAGCCCGCACTTGTGCCCCGGCCTTGATCCTAGCCCGCACTTGTGCCCAGGCCTTGATCCTAGCCCGCACTTGTGCCCAGGCCTTGATCCTAGCCTGCACTTTTGAGCCCCTTGAATGCTTGTTTGTTTGTTTTTGTCTTCAGCTTCATGTTGGTTATGCACATAGGGCCAGCTTTACGCTCTTTGCTCTTGCCCCGTCTGAATGCGCATGCACGACTGTAATTGGGGAAGAAGGCATTACCCATTTACGGAGGACAGACAAGAAGTGCCTGGTCGCTTGGAGCATGGGGTTATGGAGAGGCTCCGCACTGTACAACAAAGGATCTAGTCCTAAATGTCCAAGTACAGAGTAGAGGGGTGAAAGCTAGCTCTTCACCCCTATGGGTGCCTAACCCTTTATGCAAAGAGTGCAAAGAGTTAGCTGAATGCCTTAAGCCTAGCCAGCACTTGTGCCCCCTGCCTTGATCCTGGCCAGCACTGCACTTGTGCCCATGCCTTAAGCCTAGCCCGCACTTGTGCCCAGGCCTTAAGCCTAGCCCGCACTTGTGCCCAGGCCTTAAGCCTGGCTGGCACTTGTGCCCATGCCTTAAGCCTAGCCCGCACTTGTGCCCAGGCCTTAAGCCTAGCCCGCACTTGTGCCCAGGCCTTAAGCCTAGCCCGCACTTGTGCCCCCTGCCTTGATCCTAGCCAGCACTTGTGCCCAGGCCTTAAGCCTAGCCCGCACCTGTGCCCCTGCCTTAAGCCTAGCCCGCACTTGTGCCCCTGCCTTAAGCCTAGCCCGCACTTGTGTCCAGGCCTTAAGCCTAGCCCGCACTTGTGCCTAGGCCTTAAGCCTAGCCCGCACTTGTGTCCAGGCCTTAAGCCTAGCCCGCACTTGTGCCCAGGCCTTAAGCCTAGCCCGCACTTGTGGCCAGGCCTTAAGCCTTTGCCGCACTTGTGCCCAGGCCTTAAGCCTAGCCCGCACTTGTGCCCAGGCCTTAAGCCAAGCCCGCACTTGTGCCCAGGCCTTAAGCCTAGCCCGCACTTGTGCCCAGGCCTTAAGCCTAGCCCGCACTTGTGCCCAGGCCTTAAGCCTAGCCCGCACTTGTGCCCAGGCCTTAAGCCTAGCCTGCACTTGTGCCCAGGCCTTAAGCCTAGCCCGCACTTGTGCCCAGGCCTTAAGCCTAGCCCGCACTTGTGCCCAGGCCTTAAGCCTAGCCCGCACTTGTGCCCAGGCCTTAAGCCTAGCCCGCACTTGTGCCCCCTGCCTTGATCCTAGCCAGCACTTGTGCCCAGGCCTTAAGCCTAGCCTGCACTTTTGAGCCCCTTGAATGCTTGTTTGTTTGTTTTTGTCTTCAGCTTCAATTTGGTTATGCACATAGGGCCAGCTTTACGCTCTTCGCTCTTGTCCCATCTGAATGCGCATGCACGACTGTAATTGGGGAAGAAGGCATTACCCATTTACGGAGGACAGACAAGAAGTGCCTGGTCGCTTGGAGCATGGGGTTATGGAGAGGCTCCGCACTGTACAACAAAGGATCTAGTCCTAAATGTCCAAGTACAGAGTAGAGGGGTGAAAGCTAGCTCTTCACCCCTATGGGTGCCTAACCCTTTATGCAAAGAGTGCAAAGAGTTAGCTGAATGCCTTAAGCCTAGCCAGCACTTGTGCCCCCTGCCTTGATCCTGGCCAGCACTGCACTTGTGCCCATGCCGTAAGCCTAGCCCGCACTTGTGCCCAGGCCTTAAGCCTGGCTGGCACTTGTGCCCATGCCTTAAGCCTAGCCGGCACTTGTGCCCATGCCTTAAGCCTAGCCCGCACTTGTGCCCAGGCCTTAAGCCAAGCCCGCACTTGTGCCCCTGCCTTAAGCCTAGCCCGCACTTGTGCCCCTGCCTTAAGCCTAGCCTGCACTTGTGCCCAGGCCTTAAGCCTAGCCCGCATTTGTGCCCAGGCCTTAAGCCTAGCCCGCACTTGTGCCCAGGCCTTAAGCCTAGCCCGCACTTGTGCCCAGGCCTTAAGCCTAGCCCGCTCTTGTGCCCAGGCCTTAAGCCTAGCCTGCACTTGTGCCCAGGCCTTAAGCCTAGCCAGCACTTGTGCCCAGGCCTTAAGCCTAGCCCGCACTTGTGCCCCTGCCTTAAGCCTAGCCCGCACTTGTGCCCAGACCTAAAGCCTAGCCCGCACTTGTGCCCAGGCCTTAAGCCTAGCCCGCACTTGTGCCCAGGCCTTAAGCCTAGCCCGCACTTGTGCCCAGGCCTTAAGCCTAGCCCGCTCTTGTGCCCAGGCCTTAAGCCTAGCCCGCACTTGTGCCCAGGCCTTAAGCCTAGCCCGCACTTGTGCCCAGGCCTTAAGCCTAGCCCGCACTTGTGCCCCCTGCCTTGATCCTAGCCAGCACTTGTGCCCAGGCCTTAAGCCAAGCCCGCACTTGTGCCCAGGCCTTAAGCCTAGCCCGCACTTGTGCCCAGGCCTTAAGCCTAGCCCGCACTTGTGCCCAGGCCTTAAGCCTAGCCCGCACTTGTGCCCAGGCCTTAAGCCTAGCCCGCACTTGTGCCCAGGCCTTAAGCCTAGCCCGCACTTGTGCCCAGGCCTTAAGCCTAGCCCGCACTTGTGCCCAGGCCTTAAGCCTAGCCCGCACTTGTGCTCAGGCCTTAAGCCTAGCCCGCACTTGTGCCCAGGCCTTAAGCCTAGCCCGCACTTGTTCCCAGGCCTTAAGCCTAGCCTGCACTTGTGCCCAGGCCTTAAGCCTAGCCCGCACTTGTGCCCCCTGCCTTGATCCTAGCCAGCACTGCACTTGTGCCCAGGCCTTAAGCCTAGCCTGCACTTGTGCCCAGGCCTTAAGCCTAGCCCGCACTTGTGCCCCCTGCCTTGATCCTAGCCAGCACTTGTGCCCAGGCCTTAAGCCTAGCCCGCACTTGTGCCCAGGCCTTAAGCCTAGCCCGCACTTGTGCCCCCTGCCTTGATCCTAGCCAGCACTGCACTTATGCCCAGGCCTTAAGCCTAGCCCGCACTTGTGCCCAGGCCTTAAGCCTAGCCAGCACTTGTGCCCAGGCCTTAAGCCTAGCCCGCACTTGTGCCCAGGCCTTAAGCCTAGCCCGCACTTGTGCCCAGGCCTTAAGCCTAGCCTGCACTTGTGCCCAGGCCTTAAGCCTAGCCCGCACTTGTGCCCCCTGCCTTGATCCTAGCCAGCACTGCACTTGTGCCCAGGCCTTAAGCCTAGCCTGCACTTGTGCCCAGGCCTTAAGCCTAGCCCGCACTTGTGCCCAGGCCTTAAGCCTAGCCCGCACTTGTGCCCAGGCCTTAAGCCTAGCCCGCACTTGTGCCCAGGCCTTAAGCCTAGCCCGCACTTGTGCCCCCTGCCTTGATCCTAGCCAGCACTTGTGCCCAGGCCTTAAGCCTAGCCTGCACTTGTGCCCAGGCCTTAAGCCTAGCCCGCATTTGTGCCCAGGCCTTAAGCCTAGCCCGCACTTGTGCCCAGGCCTTAAGCCTAGCCCGCACTTGTGCCCAGGCCTTAAGCCTAGCCCGCTCTTGTGCCCAGGCCTTAAGCCTAGCCCGCACTTGTGCCCAGGCCTTAAGCCTAGCCCGCACTTGTGCCCAGGCCTTAAGCCTAGCCCGCACTTGTGCCCCCTGCCTTGATCCTAGCCAGCACTTGTGCCCAGGCCTTAAGCCAAGCCCGCACTTGTGCCCAGGCCTTAAGCCTAGCCCGCACTTGTGCCCAGGCCTTAAGCCTAGCCCGCACTTGTGCCCAGGCCTTAAGCCTAGCCCGCACTTGTGCCCAGGCCTTAAGCCTAGCCCGCACTTGTGCCCAGGCCTTAAGCCTAGCCCGCACTTGTGCCCAGGCCTTAAGCCTAGCCCGCACTTGTGCCCAGGCCTTAAGCCTAGCCCGCACTTGTGCTCAGGCCTTAAGCCTAGCCTGCACTTGTGCCCAGGCCTTAAGCCTAGCCCGCACTTGTTCCCAGGCCTTAAGCCTAGCCTGCACTTGTGCCCAGGCCTTAAGCCTAGCCCGCACTTGTGCCCCCTGCCTTGATCCTAGCCAGCACTGCACTTGTGCCCAGGCCTTAAGCCTAGCCTGCACTTGTGCCCAGGCCTTAAGCCTAGCCCGCACTTGTGCCCCCTGCCTTGATCCTAGCCAGCACTTGTGCCCAGGCCTTAAGCCTAGCCCGCACTTGTGCCCAGGCCTTAAGCCTAGCCCGCACTTGTGCCCCCTGCCTTGATCCTAGCCAGCACTGCACTTATGCCCAGGCCTTAAGCCTAGCCTGCACTTGTGCCCAGGCCTTAAGCCTAGCCCGCACTTGTGCCCAGGCCTTAAGCCTAGCCCGCACTTGTGCCCAGGCCTTAAGCCTAGCCCGCACTTGTGCCCAGGCCTTAAGCCTAGCCCGCACTTGTGCCCAGGCCTTAAGCCTAGCCCGCACTTGTGCCCAGGCCTTAAGCCTAGCCCGCATTTGTGCCCCCTGCCTTGATCCTAGCCAGCACTTGTGCCCAGGCCTTAAGCCTAGCCCGCACTTGTGCCCAGGCCTTAAGCCTAGCCCGCACTTGTGCCCCTGCCTTAAGCCTAGCCCGCACTTGTGCCCCTGCCTTAAGCCTAGCCCGCACTTGTGCCCAGGCCTTAAGCCTAGCCCGCACTTGTGCAAAGGCCTTAAGCCTAGCCCGCACTTGTGCCCAGGCCTTAAGCCTAGCCCGCACTTGTGCCCAGGCCTTAAGCCTAGCCCGCACTTGTGCCCTGGCCTTAAGCCTAGCCCGCACTTGTGCCCTGGCCTTAAGCCTAGCCCGCACTTGTGCCCAGGCCTTAAGCCTAGCCCGCACTTGTCCTCAGGCCATAAGCCTAGCCCGCACTTGTGCCCCGGCCTTAAGCCTAGCCCGCACTTGTGCCCCGGCCTTAAGCCTAGCCCGCACTTGTGCCCCGGCCTTAAGCCTAGCCCGCACTTGTGCCCAGGCCTTAAGCCAAGCCCGCACTTGTGCCCAGGCCTTAAGCCTAGCCCGCACTTGTGCCCAGGCCTTAAGCCTAGCCCGCACTTGTGCCCAGGCCTTAAGCCTAGCCTGCACTTGTGCCCCCTGCCTTGATCCTAGCCAGCACTTGTGCCAAGGCCTTAAGCCTAGCCCGCACTTGTGCCCAGGCCTTAAGCCTAGCCTGCACTTTTGAGCCCCTTGAATGCTTGTTTGTTTGTTTTTGTCTTCAGCTTCATGTTGGTTATGCACATAGGGCCAGCTTTACGCTCTTCGCTCTTGTCCCGTCTGAATGCGCATGCACGACTGTAATTGGGGAAGAAGGCATTACCCATTTACGGAGGACAGACAAGAAGAGCCTGGTCGCTTGGAGCATGGGGTTATGGAGAGGCTCCGCACTGTACAACAAAGGATCTAGTCCTAAATGTCCAAGTACAGAGTAGAGGGGTGAAAGCTAGCTCTTCACCCCTATGGGTGCCTAACCCTTTATGCAAAGAGTGCAAAGAGTTAGCTGAATGCCTTAAGCCTAGCCAGCACTTGTGCCCCCTGCCTTGATCCTGGCCAGCACTGCACTTGTGCCCATGCCGTAAGCCTAGCCCGCACTTGTGCCCAGGCCTTAAGCCTGGCTGGCACTTGTGCCCATGCCTTAAGCCTAGCCGGCACTTGTGGCCCCTGCCTTGATCCTAGCCAGCACTGCACTTGTGCCCAGGCCTTAAGCCTAGCCTGCACTTGTGCCCCGGCCTTAAGCCTAGCCCGCACTTGTGCCCAGGCCTTAAGCCTAGCCCGCACTTGTGCCCAGGCCTTAAGCCTAGCCCGCACTTGTGCCCAGGCCTTAAGCCTAGCCCGCACTTGTGCCCCGGCCTTAAGCCTAACCCGCACTTGTGCCCAGGCCTTAAGCCTAGCCCGCACTTGTGCCCAGGCCTTAAGCCTAGCCCGCACTTGTGCCCAGACCTTAAGCCGAGCCCGCACTTGTGCCCGTGCCTTAAGCCGAGCCCGCACTTGTGCCCCTGCCTTAAGCCGAGCCCGCACTTGTGCCCCTGCCTTGATCCTAGCCAGCACTTGTGCCCAGGCCTTAAGCCTAGCCCGCACTTGTGCCCAGGCCTTAAGCCTAGCCCGCACTTGTGCCCCCTGCCTTGATCCTAGCCAGCACTGCACTTATGCCCAGGCCTTAAGCCTAGCCTGCACTTGTGCCCAGGCCTTAAGCCTAGCCCGCACTTGTGCCCAGGCCTTAAGCCTAGCCCGCACTTGTGCCCAGGCCTTAAGCCTAGCCCGCACTTGTGCCCAGGCCTTAAGCCTAGCCCGCACTTGTGCCCAGGCCTTAAGCCTAGCCCGCACTTGTGCCCCCTGCCTTGATCCTAGCCAGCACTTGTGCCCAGGCCTTAAGCCTAGCCCGCACTTGTGCCCCTGCCTTAAGCCTAGCCCACACTTGTGCCCCTGCCTTAAGCCTAGCCCGCACTTGTGCCCAGGCCTTAAGCCTAGCCCGCACTTGTGCCCAGGCCTTAAGCCTAGCCCGCACTTGTGCCCCTGCCTTAAGCCTAGCCCGCACTTGTGCCCCTGCCTTAAGCCTAGCCCGCACTTGTGCCCCTGCCTTAAGCCTAGCCCGCACTTGTGCCCCTGCCTTAAGCCTAGCCCGCACTTGTGCCCCTGCCTTAAGCCTAGCCCGCACTTGTGCCCAGGCCTTAAGCCTAGCCCGCACTTGTGCCCAGGCCTTAAGCCTAGCCCGCACTTGTGCCCAGGCCTTAAGCCTAGCCCGCACTTGTGCCCAGGCCTTAAGCCTAGCCCGCACTTGTGCCCCCTGCCTTGATCCTAGCCAGCACTTGTGCCCCTGCCTTAAGCCTAGCCCACACTTGTGCCCCTGCCTTAAGCCTAGCCCGCACTTGTGCCCCCTGCCTTGATCCTAGCCAGCACTTGTGCCCAGGCCTTAAGCCTAGCCCGCACTTGTGCCCAGGCCTTAAGCCTAGCCTGCACTTTTGAGCCCCTTGAATGCTTGTTTGTTTGTTTTTGTCTTCAGCTTCATGTTGGTTATGCACATAGGGCCAGCTTTACGCTCTTCGCTCTTGTCCCGTCTGAATGCGCATGCACGACTGTAATTGGTGAAGAAGGCATTACCCATTTACGGAGGACAGACAAGAAGTGCCTGGTCGCTTGGAGCATGGGGTTATGGAGAGGCTCCGCACTGTACAACAAAGGATCTAGTCCTAAATGTCCAAGTACAGAGTAGAGGGGTGAAAGCTAGCTCTTCACCCCTATGGGTGCCTAACCCTTTATGCAAAGAGTGCAAAGAGTTAGCTGAATGCCTTAAGCCTAGCCAGCACTTGTGCCCCCTGCCTTGATCCTGGCCAGCACTGCACTTGTGCCCATGCCTTAAGCCTGGCTGGCACTTGTGCCCATGCCTTAAGCCTAGCCGGCAGTTGTGGCCCCTGCCTTGATCCTAGCCAGCACTGCACTTGTGCCCAGGCCTTAAGCCTAGCCTGCACTTGTGCCCCGGCCTTAAGCCTAGCCCGCACTTGTGTCCAGGCCTTAAGCCTAGCCGCACTTGTGCCCAGGCCTTAAGCCTAGCCCGCACTTGTGCCCAGGCCTTAAGCCTAGCCCGCACTTGTGCCCAGGCCTTAAGCCTAGCCCGCACTTGTGCCCAGGCCTTAAGCCTAGCCCGCACTTGTGCCCCCTGCCTTGATCCTAGCCAGCACTTGTGCCCAGGCCTTAAGCCTAGCCTGCACTTGTGCCCCGGCCTTAAGCCGAGCCCGCACTTGTGCCCCTGCCTTAAGTCGAGCCCGCACTTGTGCCCCTGCCTTAAGCCGAGCCCGCACTTGTGCCCCTGCCTTAAGCCGAGCCCGCACTTGTGCCCCTGCCTTAAGCCGAGCCCGCACTTGTGCCCCTGCCTTAAGCCGAGCCCGCACTTGTGCCCCTGCCTTAAGCCTAGCCCGCACTTGTGCCCAGGCCTTAAGCCTAGCCAGCACTTGTGCCCAGGCCTTAAGCCTAGCCCGCACTTGTGCCCCTGCCTTAAGCCTAGCCCGCACTTGTGCCCCGGCCTTAAGCCTAGCCCGCACTTGTGCCCAGACCTAAAGCCTAGCCCGCACTTGTGCCCAGGCCTTAAGCCTAGCCCGCACTTGTGCCCAGGCCTTAAGCCTAGCCCGCACTTGTGCCCAGGCCTTAAGCCTAGCCCACTCTTGTGCCCAGGCCTTAAGCCTAGCCCGCACTTGTGCCCAGGCCTTAAGCCTAGCCCGCACTTGTGCCCAGGCCTTAAGCCTAGCCCGCACTTGTGCCCCCTGCCTTGATCCTAGCCAGCACTTGTGCCCAGGCCTTAAGCCAAGCCCGCACTTGTGCCCAGGCCTTAAGCCTAGCCCGCACTTGTGCCCAGGCCTTAAGCCTAGCCCGCACTTGTGCCCAGGCCTTAAGCCTAGCCCGCACTTGTGCCCAGGCCTTAAGCCTAGCCCGCACTTGTGCCCAGGCCTTAAGCCTAGCCCGCACTTGTGCCCAGGCCTTAAGCCTAGCCCGCACTTGTGCCCAGGCCTTAAGCCTAGCCCGCACTTGTGCCCAGGCCTTAAGCCTAGCCCGCACTTGTGCTCAGGCCTTAAGCCTAGCCCGCACTTGTGCCCAGGCCTTAAGCCTAGCCTGCACTTGTTCCCAGGCCTTAAGCCTAGCCTGCACTTGTGCCCAGGCCTTAAGCCTAGCCCGCACTTGTGCCCCCTGCCTTGATCCTAGCCAGCACTGCACTTGTGCCCAGGCCTTAAGCCTAGCCCGCACTTGTGCCCAGGCCTTAAGCCTAGCCCGCACTTGTGCCCCCTGCCTTGATCCTAGCCAGCACTTGTGCCCAGGCCTTAAGCCTAGCCCGCACTTGTGCCCAGGCCTTAAGCCTAGCCCGCACTTGTGCCCCCTGCCTTGATCCTAGCCAGCACTGCACTTATGCCCAGGCCTTAAGCCTAGCCTGCACTTGTGCCCAGGCCTTAAGCCTAGCCCGCACTTGTGCCCAGGCCTTAAGCCTAGCCCGCACTTGTGCCCAGGCCTTAAGCCTAGCCCGCACTTGTGCCCAGGCCTTAAGCCTAGCCCGCACTTGTGCCCAGGCCTTAAGCCTAGCCCGCACTTGTGCCCAGGCCTTAAGCCTAGCCCGCACTTGTGCCCCCTGCCTTGATCCTAGCCAGCACTTGTGCCCAGGCCTTAAGCCTAGCCCGCACTTGTGCCCAGGCCTTAAGCCTAGCCCGCACTTGTGCCCCTGCCTTAAGCCTAGCCCGCACTTGTGCCCCTGCCTTAAGCCTAGCCCGCACTTGTGCCCCTGCCTTAAGCCTAGCCCGCACTTGTGCCCAGGCCTTAAGCCTAGCCCGCACTTGTGCCCAGGCCTTAAGCCTAGCCCGCACTTGTGCCCAGGCCTTAAGCCTAGCCCGCACTTGTGCCCAGGCCTTAAGCCTAGCCCGCACTTGTGCCCAGGCCTTAAGCCTAGCCCGCACTTGTGCCCTGGCCTTAAGCCTAGCCCGCACTTGTGCCCTGGCCTTAAGCCTAGCCCGACCTTGTGCCCAGGCCTTAAGCCTAGCCCGCACTTGTGCCCCGGCCTTAAGCCTAGCCCGCACTTGTCCTCAGGCCATAAGCCTAGCCCGCACTTGTGCCCCGGCCTTAAGCCTAGCCCGCACTTGTGCCCCGGCCTTAAGCCTAGCCCGCACTTGTGCCCCGGCCTTAAGCCTAGCCCGCACTTGTGCCCAGGCCTTAAGCCTAGCCCGCACTTGTGCCCAGGCCTTAAGCCTAGCCCGCACTTGTGCCCAGGCCTTAAGCCTAGCCCGCACTTGTGCCCAGGCCTTAAGCCTAGCCTGCACTTGTGCCCCCTGCCTTGATCCTAGCCAGCACTTGTGCCAAGGCCTTAAGCCTAGCCCGCACTTGTGCCCAGGCCTTAAGCCTAGCCTGCACTTTTGAGCCCCTTGAATGCTTGTTTGTTTGTTTTTGTCTTCAGCTTCATGTTGGTTATGCACATAGGGCCAGCTTTACGCTCTTCGCTCTTGTCCCGTCTGAATGCGCATGCACGACTGTAATTGGGGAAGAAGGCATTACCCATTTACGGAGGACAGACAAGAAGTGCCTGGTCGCTTGGAGCATGGGGTTATGGAGAGGCTCCGCACTGTACAACAAAGGATCTAGTCCTAAATGTCCAAGTACAGAGTAGAGGGGTGAAAGCTAGCTCTTCACCCCTATGGGTGCCTAACCCTTTATGCAAAGAGTGCAAAGAGTTAGCTGAATGCCTTAAGCCTAGCCAGCACTTGTGCCCCCTGCCTTGATCCTGGCCAGCACTGCACTTGTGCCCATGCCGTAAGCCTAGCCCGCACTTGTGCCCAGGCCTTAAGCCTGGCTGGCACTTGTGCCCATGCCTTAAGCCTAGCCGGCACTTGTGGCCCCTGCCTTGATCCTAGCCAGCACTGCACTTGTGCCCAGGCCTTAAGCCTAGCCTGCACTTGTGCCCCGGCCTTAAGCCTAGCCCGCACTTGTGCCCCGGCCTTAAGCCTAGCCCGCACTTGTGCCCCGGCCTTAAGCCTAACCCGCACTTGTGCCCAGGCCTTAAGCCTAGCCCGCACTTGTGCCCAGGCCTTAAGCCGAGCCCGCACTTGTGCCCCGGCTTTAAGCTTAGCCCACACTTGTGCCCCGGCTTTAAGCTTAGCCCGCACTTGTGCCCAGGCCTTAAGCCTAGCCCGCACTTGTGCCCCGGCCTTAAGCCGAGCCCGCACTTGTGCCCCGGCCTTAAGCCGAGCCCGCACTTGTGCCCCGGCCTCAAGCCGAGCCCGCACTTGTGCCCCGGCCTTAAGCCTAGCCCGCACTTGTCCTCAGGCCATAAGCCTAGCCCGCACTTGTGCCCCGGCC
Organism: Ranitomeya imitator; assembly: GCF_032444005.1. Lineage (NCBI taxonomy): Eukaryota > Metazoa > Chordata > Amphibia > Anura > Dendrobatidae > Ranitomeya > Ranitomeya imitator. The sequence continues at coordinate 408,800 of NW_027194747.1, read as the reverse complement.
TTAAGCCTAGCCCGCACTTGTGCCCAGGCCTTAAGCCTAGCCCGCACTTGTGCTCAGGCCTTAAGCCTAGCCCGCACTTGTGCCCCTGCCTTAAGCCTAGCCCGCACTTGTGCCCCTGCCTTAAGCCTAGCCCGCACTTGTGCCCCTGCCTTAAGCCTAGCCCGCACTTGTGTCCAGGCCTTAAGCCTAGCCCACACTTGTGCCCAGGCCTTAAGCCTAGCCCGCACTTGTGCCCAGGCCTTAAGCCTAGCCCGCACTTGTGCCCAGGCCTTAAGCCTAGCCCGCACTTGTGCCCTGGCCTTAAGCCTAGCCCGCACTTGTGCCCTGGCCTTAAGCCTAGCCCGCACTTGTGCCCAGGCCTTAAGCCTAGCCCGCACTTGTGCCCAGGCCTTAAGCCTAGCCCGCACTTGTGCCCAGGCCTTAAGCCTAGCCCGCACTTGTGCCCAGGCCTTAAGCCTAGCCCGCACTTGTGCCCAGGCCTTAAGCCTAGCCCACACTTGTGCCCCCTGCCTTGATCCTAGCCAGCACTTGTGCCCAGGCCTTAAGCCTAGCCCGCACTTGTGCCCAGGCCTTAAGCCTAGCCTGCACTTTTGAGCCCCTTGAATGCTTGTTTGTTTGTTTTTGTCTTCAGCTTCATGTTGGTTATGCACATAGGGCCAGCTTTACGCTCTTCGCTCTTGTCCCGTCTGAATGCGCATGCACGACTGTAATTGGGGAAGAAGGCATTACCCATTTACGGAGGACAGACAAGAAGTGCCTGGTCGCTTGGAGCATGGGGTTATGGAGAGGCTCCGCACTGTACAACAAAGGATCTAGTCCTAAATGTCCAAGTACAGAGTAGAGGGGTGAAAGCTAGCTCTTCACCCCTATGGGTGCCTAACCCTTTATGCAAAGAGTGCAAAGAGTTAGCTGAATGCCTTAAGCCTAGCCAGCACTTGTGCCCCCTGCCTTGATCCTGGCCAGCACTGCACTTGTGCCCATGCCTTAAGCCTGGATGGCACTTGTGCCCATGCCTTAAGCCTAGCCGGCACTTGTGGCCCCTGCCTTGATCCTAGCCAGCACTGCACTTGTGCCCAGGCCTTAAGCCTAGCCTGCACTTGTGCCCCGGCCTTAAGCCTAGCCCGCACTTGTGCCCAGGCCTTAAGCCTAGCCCGCACTTGTGCCCAGGCCTTAAGCCTAGCCCGCACTTGTGCCCAGGCCTTAAGCCTAGCCCGCACTTGTGCCCAGGCCTTAAGCCTAGCCCGCACTTGTGCCCAGGCCTTAAGCCTAGCCCGCACTTGTGCCCAGGCCTTAAGCCTAGCCCGCACTTGTGCCCAGGCCTTAAGCCTAGCCCGCACTTGTGCCCAGGCCTTAAGCCGAGCCCGCACTTGTGCCCCTGCCTTAAGCCGAGCCCGCACTTGTGCCCCTGCCTTAAGCCGAGCCCGCACTTGTGCCCCTGCCTTGATCCTAGCCAGCACTTGTGCCCAGGCCTTAAGCCTAGCCCGCACTTGTGCCCAGGCCTTAAGCCTAGCCCGCACTTGTGCCCCCTGCCTTGATCCTAGCCAGCACTGCACTTGTGCCCAGGCCTTAAGCCTAGCCTGCACTTGTGCCCAGGCCTTAAGCCTAGCCCGCACTTGTGCCCAGGCCTTAAGCCTTGCCCGCACTTGTGCCCAGGCCTTAAGCCTAGCCCGCACTTGTGCCCAGGCCTTAAGCCTAGCCCGCACTTGTGCCCAGGCCTTAAGCCTAGCCCGCACTTGTGCCCCCTGCCTTGATCCTAGCCAGCACTTGTGCCCAGGCCTTAAGCCTAGCCCGCACTTGTGCCCCTGCCTTAAGCCTAGCCCGCACTTGTGCCCCTGCCTTAAGCCTAGCCCGCACTTGTGCCCAGGCCTTAAGCCTAGCCCGCACTTGTGCCCAGGCCTTAAGCCTAGCCCGCACTTGTGCCCCTGCCTTAAGCCTAGCCCGCACTTGTGCCCCTGCCTTAAGCCTAGCCCGCACTTGTGCCCCTGCCTTAAGCCTAGCCCGCACTTGTGCCCAGGCCTTAAGCCTAGCCCGCACTTGTGCCCAGGCCTTAAGCCTAGCCCGCACTTGTGCCCAGGCCTTAAGCCTAGCCCGCACTTGTGCCCAGGCCTTAAGCCTAGCCCGCACTTGTGCCCAGGCCTTAAGCCTAGCCCGCACTTGTGCCCAGGCCTTAAGCCTAGCCCGCACTTGTGCCCCCTGCCTTGATCCTAGCCAGCACTTGTGCCCAGGCCTTAAGCCTAGCCCGCACTTGTGCCCCTGCCTTAAGCCTAGCCCGCACTTGTGCCCCTGCCTTAAGCCTAGCCCGCACTTGTGCCCCCTGCCTTGATCCTAGCCAGCACTTGTGCCCAGGCCTTAAGCCTAGCCCGCACTTGTGCCCAGGCCTTAAGCCTAGCCTGCACTTTTGAGCCCCTTGAATGCTTGTTTGTTTGTTTTTGTCTTCAGCTTCATGTTGGTTATGCACATAGGGCCAGCTTTACGCTCTTCGCTCTTGTCCCGTCTGAATGCGCATGCACGACTGTAATTGGTGAAGAAGGCATTACCCATTTACGGAGGACAGACAAGAAGTGCCTGGTCGCTTGGAGCATGGGGTTATGGAGAGGCTCCGCACTGTACAACAAAGGATCTAGTCCTAAATGTCCAAGTACAGAGTAGAGGGGTGAAAGCTAGCTCTTCACCCCTATGGGTGCCTAACCCTTTATGCAAAGAGTGCAAAGAGTTAGCTGAATGCCTTAAGCCTAGCCAGCACTTGTGCCCCCTGCCTTGATCCTGGCCAGCACTGCACTTGTGCCCATGCCTTAAGCCTGGCTGGCACTTGTGCCCATGCCTTAAGCCTAGCCGGCACTTGTGGCCCCTGCCTTGATCCTAGCCAGCACTGCACTTGTGCCCAGGCCTTAAGCCTAGCCTGCACTTGTGCCCCGGCCTTAAGCCTAGCCCGCACTTGTGTCCAGGCCTTAAGCCTAGCCCGCACTTGTGCCCAGGCCTTAAGCCTAGCCCGCACTTGTGCCCAGGCCTTAAGCCTAGCCCGCACTTGTGCCCAGGCCTTAAGCCTAGCCCGCACTTGTGCCCCGGCCTTAAGCCTAACCCGCACTTGTGCCCAGGCCTTAAGCCTAGCCCGCACTTGTGCCCAGGCCTTAAGCCTAGCCCGCACTTGTGCCCCGGCTTTAAGCTTAGCCCGCACTTGTGCCCCGGCTTTAAGCTTAGCCCGCACTTGTGCCCAGGCCTTAAGCCGAGCCCGCACTTGTGCCCCGGCCTTAAGCCGAGCCCGCACTTGTGCCCCGGCCTTAAGCCGAGCCCGCACTTGTGCCCCGGCCTTAAGCCGAGCCCGCACTTGTGCCCCGGCCTTAAGCCGAGCCCGCACTTGTGCCCCGGCCTTAAGCCGAGCCCGCACTTGTGTCCCGGCCTTAAGCCGAGCCCGCACTTGTGCCCCTGCCTTAAGCCGAGCCCGCACTTGTGCCCCTGCCTTAAACCTAGCCCGCACTTGTGCCCAGGCCTTAAGCCTAGCCCGCACTTGTGCCCAGGCCTTAAGCCTAGCCCGCACTTGTGCCCCTGCCTTAAGCCTAGCCCGCACTTGTGCCCCTGCCTAAAGCCTAGCCCGCACTTGTGCCCAGGCCTAAAGCCTAGCCCGCACTTGTGCCCAGGCCTTAAGCCTAGCCCGCACTTGTGCCCAGGCCTTAAGCCTAGCCCGCACTTGTGCCCAGGCCTTAAGCCTAGCCCGCACTTGTGCCCAGGCCTTAAGCCTAGCCCGCACTTGTGCCCAGGCCTTAAGCCTAGCCTGCACTTGTGCCCCGGCCTTAAGCCTAGCCCGCACTTGTGTCCAGGCCTTAAGCCTAGCCCGCACTTGTGCCCCCTGCCTTGATCCTAGCCAGCACTTGTGCCCAGGCCTTAAGCCTAGCCTGCACTTGTGCCCCGGCCTTAAGCCGAGCCCGCACTTGTGCCCCTGCCTTAAGTCGAGCCCGCACTTGTGCCCCTGCCTTAAGCCGAGCCCGCACTTGTGCCCCTGCCTTAAGCCGAGCCCGCACTTGTGCCCCTGCCTTAAGCCGAGCCCGCACTTGTGCCCCTGCCTTAAGCCTAGCCCGCACTTGTGCCCAGGCCTTAAGCCTAGCCAGCACTTGTGCCCAGGCCTTAAGCCTAGCCCGCACTTGTGCCCCTGCCTTAAGCCTAGCCCGCACTTGTGCCCCTGCCTTAAGCCTAGCCCGCACTTGTGCCCAGACCTAAAGCCTAGCCCGCACTTGTGCCCAGGCCTTAAGCCTAGCCCGCACTTGTGCCCAGGCCTTAAGCCTAGCCCGCACTTGTGCCCAGGCCTTAAGCCTAGCCCACTCTTGTGCCCAGGCCTTAAGCCTAGCCCGCACTTGTGCCCAGGCCTTAAGCCTAGCCCGCACTTGTGCCCAGGCCTTAAGCCTAGCCCGCACTTGTGCCCCCTGCCTTGATCCTAGCCAGCACTTGTGCCCAGGCCTTAAGCCAAGCCCGCACTTGTGCCCAGGCCTTAAGCCTAGCCCGCACTTGTGCCCAGGCCTTAAGCCTAGCCCGCACTTGTGCCCAGGCCTTAAGCCTAGCCCGCACTTGTGCCCAGGCCTTAAGCCTAGCCCGCACTTGTGCCCAGGCCTTAAGCCTAGCCCGCACTTGTGCCCAGGCCTTAAGCCTAGCCCGCACTTGTGCCCCCTGCCTTGATCCTAGCCAGCACTGCACTTATGCCCAGGCCTTAAGCCTAGCCCGCACTTGTGCCCAGGCCTTAAGCCTAGCCCGCACTTGTGCCCAGGCCTTAAGCCTAGCCCGCACTTGTGCCCAGGCCTTAAGCCTAGCCCGCACTTGTGCCCAGGCCTTAAGCCTAGCCTGCACTTGTGCCCAGGCCTTAAGCCTAGCCCGCACTTGTGCCCCCTGCCTTGATCCTAGCCAGCACTGCACTTGTGCCCAGGCCTTAAGCCTAGCCTGCACTTGTGCCCAGGCCTTAAGCCTAGCCCGCACTTGTGCCCAGGCCTTAAGCCTAGCCCGCACTTGTGCCCAGGCCTTAAGCCTAGCCCGCACTTGTGCCCCGGCCTTAAGCCTAGCCCGCACTTGTGCCCCGGCCTTAAGCCTAGCCCGCACTTGTGCCCCGGCCTTAAGCCTAGCCCGCACTTGTGCCCAGGCCTTGATCCTAGCCCGCACTTGTGCCCAGGCCTTGATCCTGGCCCGCACTTGTGCCCAGGCCTTGATCCTAGCCCGCACTTGTGCCCAGGCCTTGATCCTAGCCCGCACTTGTGCCCAGGCCTTGATCCTAGCCCGCACTTGTGCCCAGGCCTTGATCCTAGCCCGCACTTGTGCCCAGGCCTTAAGCCTAGCCTGCACTTGTGCCCAGGCCTTAAACCTAGCCTGCACTTGTGCCCAGGCCTTAAGCCTAGCCTGCACTTGTGCCCAGGCCTTAATCCTAGCCCGCATTTGTGCCCAGGCCTTAAGCCTAGCCCACACTTTAGCCCAGGCCTTAAGCCTGGCTGGCACTTGTGCCCATGCCTTAAGCCTAGCCGGCACTTGTGGCCCCTGCCTTGATCCTAGCCAGCACTGCACTTGTGCCCCGGCCTTAAGCTTAGCCCGCACTTGTGCCCAGGCCTTAAGCCTAGCCCGCACTTGTCCTCAGGCCATAAGCCTAGCCCGCACTTGTGCCCCGGCCTTAAGCCTAGCCCGCACTTGTGCCCCGGCCTTAAGCCTAGCCCGCACTTGTGCCCCGGCCTTAAGCCTAGCCCGCACTTGTGCCCCGGCCTTGATCCTAGCCCGCACTTGTGCCCAGGCCTTGATCCTAGCCCGCACTTGTGCCCAGGCCTTGATCCTAGCCCGCACTTGTGCCCAGGCCTTGATCCTAGCCCGCTCTTGTGCCCAGGCCTTGATCCTAGCCCGCACTTGTGCCCAGGCCTTGATCCTAGCCCGCACTTGTGCCCAGGCCTTGATCCTAGCCCGCACTTGTGCCCAGGCCTTGATCCTAGCCCGCACTTGTGCCCAGGCCTTGATCCTAGCCCGCACTTGTGCCCAGGCCTTGATCCTAGCCCGCACTTGTGCCCAGGCCTTGATCCTAGCCCGCACTTGTGCCCAGGCCTTAAGCCTAGCCCGCACTTGTGCCCAGGCCTTAAACCTAGCCTGCACTTGTGCCCAGGCCTTAAGCCTAGCCTGCACTTGTGCCCAGGCCTTAATCCTAGCCCGCATTTGTGCCCAGGCCTTAAGCCTAGCCCGCACTTTAGCCCAGGCCTTAAGCCTGGCTGGCACTTGTGCCCATGCCTTAAGCCTAGCCGGCACTTGTGGCCCCTGCCTTGATCCTAGCCAGCACTGCACTTGTGCCCAGGCCTTAAGCCTAGCCCGCACTTGTCCTCAGGCCATAAGCCTAGCCCGCACTTGTGCCCCGGCCTTGATCCTAGCCCGCACTTGTGCCCAGGCCTTGATCCTAGCCCGCACTTGTGCCCAGGCCTTGATCCTAGCCTGCACTTTTGAGCCCCTTGAATGCTTGTTTGTTTGTTTTTGTCTTCAGCTTCATGTTGGTTATGCACATAGGGCCAGCTTTACGCTCTTTGCTCTTGCCCCGTCTGAATGCGCATGCACGACTGTAATTGGGGAAGAAGGCATTACCCATTTACGGAGGACAGACAAGAAGTGCCTGGTCGCTTGGAGCATGGGGTTATGGAGAGGCTCCGCACTGTACAACAAAGGATCTAGTCCTAAATGTCCAAGTACAGAGTAGAGGGGTGAAAGCTAGCTCTTCACCCCTATGGGTGCCTAACCCTTTATGCAAAGAGTGCAAAGAGTTAGCTGAATGCCTTAAGCCTAGCCAGCACTTGTGCCCCCTGCCTTGATCCTGGCCAGCACTGCACTTGTGCCCATGCCTTAAGCCTAGCCCGCACTTGTGCCCAGGCCTTAAGCCTGGCTGGCACTTGTGCCCATGCCTTAAGCCTAGCCCGCACTTGTGCCCAGGCCTTAAGCCTAGCCCGCACTTGTGCCCAGGCCTTAAGCCTAGCCCGCACTTGTGCCCCCTGCCTTGATCCTAGCCAGCACTTGTGCCCAGGCCTTAAGCCTAGCCCGCACCTGTGCCCCTGCCTTAAGCCTAGCCCGCACTTGTGCCCCTGCCTTAAGCCTAGCCCGCACTTGTGTCCAGGCCTTAAGCCTAGCCCGCACTTGTGCCTAGGCCTTAAGCCTAGCCCGCACTTGTGTCCAGGCCTTAAGCCTAGCCCGCACTTGTGCCCAGGCCTTAAGCCTAGCCCGCACTTGTGGCCAGGCCTTAAGCCTTTGCCGCACTTGTGCCCAGGCCTTAAGCCTAGCCCGCACTTGTGCCCAGGCCTTAAGCCAAGCCCGCACTTGTGCCCAGGCCTTAAGCCTAGCCCGCACTTGTGCCCAGGCCTTAAGCCTAGCCCGCACTTGTGCCCAGGCCTTAAGCCTAGCCCGCACTTGTGCCCAGGCCTTAAGCCTAGCCTGCACTTGTGCCCAGGCCTTAAGCCTAGCCCGCACTTGTGCCCAGGCCTTAAGCCTAGCCCGCACTTGTGCCCAGGCCTTAAGCCTAGCCCGCACTTGTGCCCAGGCCTTAAGCCTAGCCCGCACTTGTGCCCCCTGCCTTGATCCTAGCCAGCACTTGTGCCCAGGCCTTAAGCCTAGCCTGCACTTTTGAGCCCCTTGAATGCTTGTTTGTTTGTTTTTGTCTTCAGCTTCAATTTGGTTATGCACATAGGGCCAGCTTTACGCTCTTCGCTCTTGTCCCATCTGAATGCGCATGCACGACTGTAATTGGGGAAGAAGGCATTACCCATTTACGGAGGACAGACAAGAAGTGCCTGGTCGCTTGGAGCATGGGGTTATGGAGAGGCTCCGCACTGTACAACAAAGGATCTAGTCCTAAATGTCCAAGTACAGAGTAGAGGGGTGAAAGCTAGCTCTTCACCCCTATGGGTGCCTAACCCTTTATGCAAAGAGTGCAAAGAGTTAGCTGAATGCCTTAAGCCTAGCCAGCACTTGTGCCCCCTGCCTTGATCCTGGCCAGCACTGCACTTGTGCCCATGCCGTAAGCCTAGCCCGCACTTGTGCCCAGGCCTTAAGCCTGGCTGGCACTTGTGCCCATGCCTTAAGCCTAGCCGGCACTTGTGCCCATGCCTTAAGCCTAGCCCGCACTTGTGCCCAGGCCTTAAGCCAAGCCCGCACTTGTGCCCCTGCCTTAAGCCTAGCCCGCACTTGTGCCCCTGCCTTAAGCCTAGCCCGCACTTGTGCCCAGGCCTTAAGCCTAGCCGGCACTTGTGGCCCCTGCCTTGATCCTAGCCAGCACTGCACTTGTGCCCAGGCCTTAAGCCTAGCCTGCACTTGTGCCCAGGCCTTAAGCCTAGCCCGCACTTGTGCCCCGGCCTTAAGCCTAGCCCGCACTTGTGCCCCGGCCTTAAGCCTAGCCCGCACTTGTGCCCCGGCCTTAAGCCTAGCCCGCACTTGTGCCCCGGCCTTAAGCCTAGCCCGCACTTGTGCCCCGGCCTTAAGTCTAACCCGCACTTGTGCCCAGGCCTTAAGCCTAGCCCGCACTTGTACCCAGGCCTTAAGCCTAGCCCGCACTTGTGCCCCGGCCTTAAGCCTAGCCCGCACTTGTGCCCCGGCCTTAAGCCTAGCCCGCACTTGTGCCCCGGCCTTAAGCCTAGCCCGCACTTGTGCCCCGGCCTTAAGCCTAGCCCGCACTTGTGCCCATGCCTTAAGCCTAACCCGCACTTGTGCCCAGGCCTTAAGCCTAGCCCGCACTTGTGCCCCGGCTTTAAGCTTAGCCCGCACTTGTGCCCCGGCTTTAAGCTTAGCCCGCACTTGTGCCCCAGCTTTAAGCTTAGCCCGCACTTGTGCCCAGGCCTTAAGCCTAGCCCGCACTTGTGCCTCGGCCTTAAGCCGAGCCCGCACTTGTGCCCCGGCCTTAAGCCGAGCCCGCACTTGTGCCCCGGCCTTAAGCCGAGCCCGCACTTGTGCCCCTGCCTTAAGCCGAGCCCGCACTTGTGCCCCTGCCTTAAGCCGAGCCCGCACTTGTGCCCCTGCCTTAAGCCGAGCCCGCACTTGTGCCCCTGCCTTAAGCCTAGCCCGCACTTGTGCCCAGGCCTTAAGCCTAGCCCGCACTTGTGCCCAGGCCTTAAGCCTAGCCCGCACTTGTGCCCAGGCCTTAAGCCTAGCCCGCACTTGTGCCCAGGCCTTAAGCCTAGCCCGCACTTGTGCCCAGGCCTTAAGCCTAGCCCGCTCTTGTGCCCAGGCCTTAAGCCTAGCCCGCACTTGTGCCCAGGCCTTAAGCCTAGCCCGCACTTGTGCCCAGGCCTTAAGCCTAGCCCGCACTTGTGCCCCCTGCCTTGATCCTAGCCAGCACTTGTGCCCAGGCCTTAAGCCTAGCCCGCACTTGTGCCCAGGCCTTAAGCCTAGCCCGCACTTGTGCCCAGGCCTTAAGCCTAGCCCGCACTTGTGCCCAGGCCTTAAGCCTAGCCTGCACTTGTGCCCAGGCCTTAAGCCTAGCCCGCACTTGTGCCCCCTGCCTTGATCCTAGCCAGCACTGCACTTGTGCCCAGGCCTTAAGCCTAGCCTGCACTTGTGCCCAGGCCTTAAGCCTAGCCCGCACTTGTGCCCAGGCCTTAAGCCTAGCCCGCACTTGTGCCCAGGCCTTAAGCCTAGCCCGCACTTGTGCCCAGGCCTTAAGCCTAGCCCGCACTTGTGCCCCCTGCCTTGATCCTAGCCAGCACTTGTGCCCAGGCCTTAAGCCTAGCCTGCACTTGTGCCCCGGCCTTAAGCCGAGCCCGCACTTGTGCCCCTGCCTTAAGTCGAGCCCGCACTTGTGCCCCTGCCTTAAGCCGAGCCCGCACTTGTGCCCCTGCCTTAAGCCGAGCCCGCACTTGTGCCCCTGCCTTAAGCCGAGCCCGCACTTGTGCCCCTGCCTTAAGCCTAGCCCGCACTTGTGCCCAGGCCTTAAGCCTAGCCAGCACTTGTGCCCAGGCCTTAAGCCTAGCCCGCACTTGTGCCCCTGCCTTAAGCCTAGCCCGCACTTGTGCCCCTGCCTTAAGCCTAGCCCGCACTTGTGCCCAGACCTAAAGCCTAGCCCGCACTTGTGCCCAGGCCTTAAGCCTAGCCCGCACTTGTGCCCAGGCCTTAAGCCTAGCCCGCTCTTGTGCCCAGGCCTTAAGCCTAGCCCGCACTTGTGCCCAGGCCTTAAGCCTAGCCCGCACTTGTGCCCAGGCCTTAAGCCTAGCCCGCACTTGTGCCCCCTGCCTTGATCCTAGCCAGCACTTGTGCCCAGGCCTTAAGCCAAGCCCGCACTTGTGCCCAGGCCTTAAGCCTAGCCCGCACTTGTGCCCAGGCCTTAAGCCTAGCCCGCACTTGTGCCCAGGCCTTAAGCCTAGCCCGCACTTGTGCCCAGGCCTTAAGCCTAGCCCGCACTTGTGCCCAGGCCTTAAGCCTAGCCCGCACTTGTGCCCAGGCCTTAAGCCTAGCCCGCACTTGTGCCCAGGCCTTAAGCCTAGCCCGCACTTGTGCTCAGGCCTTAAGCCTAGCCCGCACTTGTGCCCAGGCCTTAAGCCTAGCCCGCACTTGTTCCCAGGCCTTAAGCCTAGCCTGCACTTGTGCCCAGGCCTTAAGCCTAGCCCGCACTTGTGCCCCCTGCCTTGATCCTAGCCAGCACTGCACTTGTGCCCAGGCCTTAAGCCTAGCCTGCACTTGTGCCCAGGCCTTAAGCCTAGCCCGCACTTGTGCCCCCTGCCTTGATCCTAGCCAGCACTTGTGCCCAGGCCTTAAGCCTAGCCCGCACTTGTGCCCAGGCCTTAAGCCTAGCCCGCACTTGTGCCCCCTGCCTTGATCCTAGCCAGCACTTGTGCCCAGGCCTTAAGCCTAGCCTGCACTTTTGAGCCCCTTGAATGCTTGTTTGTTTGTTTTTGTCTTCAGCTTCAATTTGGTTATGCACATAGGGCCAGCTTTACGCTCTTCGCTCTTGTCCCATCTGAATGCGCATGCACGACTGTAATTGGGGAAGAAGGCATTACCCATTTACGGAGGACAGACAAGAAGTGCCTGGTCGCTTGGAGCATGGGGTTATGGAGAGGCTCCGCACTGTACAACAAAGGATCTAGTCCTAAATGTCCAAGTACAGAGTAGAGGGGTGAAAGCTAGCTCTTCACCCCTATGGGTGCCTAACCCTTTATGCAAAGAGTGCAAAGAGTTAGCTGAATGCCTTAAGCCTAGCCAGCACTTGTGCCCCCTGCCTTGATCCTGGCCAGCACTGCACTTGTGCCCATGCCGTAAGCCTAGCCCGCACTTGTGCCCAGGCCTTAAGCCTGGCTGGCACTTGTGCCCATGCCTTAAGCCTAGCCGGCACTTGTGCCCATGCCTTAAGCCTAGCCCGCACTTGTGCCCAGGCCTTAAGCCAAGCCCGCACTTGTGCCCCTGCCTTAAGCCTAGCCCGCACTTGTGCCCCTGCCTTAAGCCTAGCCCGCACTTGTGCCCAGGCCTTAAGCCTAGCCGGCACTTGTGGCCCCTGCCTTGATCCTAGCCAGCACTGCACTTGTGCCCAGGCCTTAAGCCTAGCCTGCACTTGTGCCCAGGCCTTAAGCCTAGCCCGCACTTGTGCCCCGGCCTTAAGCCTAGCCCGCACTTGTGCCCCGGCCTTAAGCCTAGCCCGCACTTGTGCCCCGGCCTTAAGCCTAGCCCGCACTTGTGCCCCGGCCTTAAGCCTAGCCCGCACTTGTGCCCCGGCCTTAAGTCTAACCCGCACTTGTGCCCAGGCCTTAAGCCTAGCCCGCACTTGTACCCAGGCCTTAAGCCTAGCCCGCACTTGTGCCCCGGCCTTAAGCCTAGCCCGCACTTGTGCCCCGGCCTTAAGCCTAGCCCGCACTTGTGCCCCGGCCTTAAGCCTAGCCCGCACTTGTGCCCCGGCCTTAAGCCTAGCCCGCACTTGTGCCCATGCCTTAAGCCTAACCCGCACTTGTGCCCAGGCCTTAAGCCTAGCCCGCACTTGTGCCCCGGCTTTAAGCTTAGCCCGCACTTGTGCCCCGGCTTTAAGCTTAGCCCGCACTTGTGCCCCAGCTTTAAGCTTAGCCCGCACTTGTGCCCAGGCCTTAAGCCTAGCCCGCACTTGTGCCTCGGCCTTAAGCCGAGCCCGCACTTGTGCCCCGGCCTTAAGCCGAGCCCGCACTTGTGCCCCGGCCTTAAGCCGAGCCCGCACTTGTGCCCCTGCCTTAAGCCGAGCCCGCACTTGTGCCCCTGCCTTAAGCCGAGCCCGCACTTGTGCCCCTGCCTTAAGCCGAGCCCGCACTTGTGCCCCTGCCTTAAGCCTAGCCCGCACTTGTGCCCAGGCCTTAAGCCTAGCCCGCACTTGTGCCCAGGCCTTAAGCCTAGCCCGCACTTGTGCCCAGGCCTTAAGCCTAGCCCGCACTTGTGCCCAGGCCTTAAGCCTAGCCCGCACTTGTGCCCAGGCCTTAAGCCTAGCCCGCTCTTGTGCCCAGGCCTTAAGCCTAGCCCGCACTTGTGCCCAGGCCTTAAGCCTAGCCCGCACTTGTGCCCAGGCCTTAAGCCTAGCCCGCACTTGTGCCCCCTGCCTTGATCCTAGCCAGCACTTGTGCCCAGGCCTTAAGCCTAGCCCGCACTTGTGCCCAGGCCTTAAGCCTAGCCCGCACTTGTGCCCAGGCCTTAAGCCTAGCCCGCACTTGTGCCCAGGCCTTAAGCCTAGCCTGCACTTGTGCCCAGGCCTTAAGCCTAGCCCGCACTTGTGCCCCCTGCCTTGATCCTAGCCAGCACTGCACTTGTGCCCAGGCCTTAAGCCTAGCCTGCACTTGTGCCCAGGCCTTAAGCCTAGCCCGCACTTGTGCCCAGGCCTTAAGCCTAGCCCGCACTTGTGCCCAGGCCTTAAGCCTAGCCCGCACTTGTGCCCAGGCCTTAAGCCTAGCCCGCACTTGTGCCCCCTGCCTTGATCCTAGCCAGCACTTGTGCCCAGGCCTTAAGCCTAGCCTGCACTTGTGCCCCGGCCTTAAGCCGAGCCCGCACTTGTGCCCCTGCCTTAAGTCGAGCCCGCACTTGTGCCCCTGCCTTAAGCCGAGCCCGCACTTGTGCCCCTGCCTTAAGCCGAGCCCGCACTTGTGCCCCTGCCTTAAGCCGAGCCCGCACTTGTGCCCCTGCCTTAAGCCTAGCCCGCACTTGTGCCCAGGCCTTAAGCCTAGCCAGCACTTGTGCCCAGGCCTTAAGCCTAGCCCGCACTTGTGCCCCTGCCTTAAGCCTAGCCCGCACTTGTGCCCCTGCCTTAAGCCTAGCCCGCACTTGTGCCCAGACCTAAAGCCTAGCCCGCACTTGTGCCCAGGCCTTAAGCCTAGCCCGCACTTGTGCCCAGGCCTTAAGCCTAGCCCGCACTTGTGCCCAGGCCTTAAGCCTAGCCCGCTCTTGTGCCCAGGCCTTAAGCCTAGCCCGCACTTGTGCCCAGGCCTTAAGCCTAGCCCGCACTTGTGCCCAGGCCTTAAGCCTAGCCCGCACTTGTGCCCCCTGCCTTGATCCTAGCCAGCACTTGTGCCCAGGCCTTAAGCCAAGCCCGCACTTGTGCCCAGGCCTTAAGCCTAGCCCGCACTTGTGCCCAGGCCTTAAGCCTAGCCCGCACTTGTGCCCAGGCCTTAAGCCTAGCCCGCACTTGTGCCCAGGCCTTAAGCCTAGCCCGCACTTGTGCCCAGGCCTTAAGCCTAGCCCGCACTTGTGCCCAGGCCTTAAGCCTAGCCCGCACTTGTGCCCAGGCCTTAAGCCTAGCCCGCACTTGTGCTCAGGCCTTAAGCCTAGCCCGCACTTGTGCCCAGGCCTTAAGCCTAGCCCGCACTTGTTCCCAGGCCTTAAGCCTAGCCTGCACTTGTGCCCAGGCCTTAAGCCTAGCCCGCACTTGTGCCCCCTGCCTTGATCCTAGCCAGCACTGCACTTGTGCCCAGGCCTTAAGCCTAGCCTGCACTTGTGCCCAGGCCTTAAGCCTAGCCCGCACTTGTGCCCCCTGCCTTGATCCTAGCCAGCACTTGTGCCCAGGCCTTAAGCCTAGCCCGCACTTGTGCCCAGGCCTTAAGCCTAGCCCGCACTTGTGCCCCCTGCCTTGATCCTAGCCAGCACTTGTGCCCAGGCCTTAAGCCTAGCCTGCACTTGTGCCCAGGCCTTAAGCCTAGCCCGCATTTGTGCCCAGGCCTTAAGCCTAGCCCGCACTTGTGCCCAGGCCTTAAGCCTAGCCCGCTCTTGTGCCCAGGCCTTAAGCCTAGCCCGCACTTGTGCCCAGGCCTTAAGCCTAGCCCGCACTTGTGCCCAGGCCTTAAGCCTAGCCCGCACTTGTGCCCCCTGCCTTGATCCTAGCCAGCACTTGTGCCCAGGCCTTAAGCCAAGCCCGCACTTGTGCCCAGGCCTTAAGCCTAGCCCGCACTTGTGCCCAGGCCTTAAGCCTAGCCCGCACTTGTGCCCAGGCCTTAAGCCTAGCCCGCACTTGTGCCCAGGCCTTAAGCCTAGCCCGCACTTGTGCCCAGGCCTTAAGCCTAGCCCGCACTTGTGCCCAGGCCTTAAGCCTAGCCCGCACTTGTGCCCAGGCCTTAAGCCTAGCCCGCACTTGTGCTCAGGCCTTAAGCCTAGCCCGCACTTGTGCCCAGGCCTTAAGCCTAGCCCGCACTTGTTCCCAGGCCTTAAGCCTAGCCTGCACTTGTGCCCAGGCCTTAAGCCTAGCCCGCACTTGTGCCCCCTGCCTTGATCCTAGCCAGCACTGCACTTGTGCCCAGGCCTTAAGCCTAGCCTGCACTTGTGCCCAGGCCTTAAGCCTAGCCCGCACTTGTGCCCCCTGCCTTGATCCTAGCCAGCACTTGTGCCCAGGCCTTAAGCCTAGCCCGCACTTGTGCCCAGGCCTTAAGCCTAGCCCGCACTTGTGCCCCCTGCCTTGATCCTAGCCAGCACTGCACTTATGCCCAGGCCTTAAGCCTAGCCTGCACTTGTGCCCAGGCCTTAAGCCTAGCCCGCACTTGTGCCCAGGCCTTAAGCCTAGCCCGCACTTGTGCCCAGGCCTTAAGCCTAGCCCGCACTTGTGTCCAGGCCTTAAGCCTAGCCCGCACTTGTGCCCAGGCCTTAAGCCTAGCCCGCACTTGTGCCCAGGCCTTAAGCCTAGCCCGCATTTGTGCCCCCTGCCTTGATCCTAGCCAGCACTTGTGCCCAGGCCTTAAGCCTAGCCCGCACTTGTGCCCAGGCCTTAAGCCTAGCCCGCACTTGTGCCCCTGCCTTAAGCCTAGCCCGCACTTGTGCCCCTGCCTTAAGCCTAGCCCGCACTTGTGCCCAGGCCTTAAGCCTAGCCCGCACTTGTGCAAAGGCCTTAAGCCTAGCCCGCACTTGTGCCCAGGCCTTAAGCCTAGCCCGCACTTGTGCCCAGGCCTTAAGCCTAGCCCGCACTTGTGCCCAGGCCTTAAGCCTAGCCCGCACTTGTGCCCAGGCCTTAAGCCTAGCCCGCACTTGTGCCCAGGCCTTAAGCCTAGCCCGCACTTGTGCCCAGGCCTTAAGCCTAGCCCGCACTTGTGCCCAGGCCTTAAGCCTAGCCCGCACTTGTGCCCCCTGCCTTGATCCTAGCCAGCACTTGTGCCCAGGCCTTAAGCCAAGCCCGCACTTGTGCCCAGGCCTTAAGCCGAGCCCGCACTTGTGCCCCTGCCTTAAGCCGAGCCCGCACTTGTGCCCCTGCCTTAAGCCTAGCCCGCACTTGTGCCCAGGCCTTAAGCCTAGCCCGCACTTGTCCTCAGGCCATAAGCCTAGCCCGCACTTGTGCCCCGGCCTTAAGCCTAGCCCGCACTTGTGCCCCGGCCTTAAGCCTAGCCCGCACTTGTGCCCCGGCCTTAAGCCTAGCCCGCACTTGTGCCCAGGCCTTAAGCCAAGCCCGCACTTGTGCCCAGGCCTTAAGCCTAGCCCGCACTTGTGCCCAGGCCTTAAGCCTAGCCCGCACTTGTGCCCAGGCCTTAAGCCTAGCCTGCACTTGTGCCCCCTGCCTTGATCCTAGCCAGCACTTGTGCCAAGGCCTTAAGCCTAGCCCGCACTTGTGCCCAGGCCTTAAGCCTAGCCTGCACTTTTGAGCCCCTTGAATGCTTGTTTGTTTGTTTTTGTCTTCAGCTTCATGTTGGTTATGCACATAGGGCCAGCTTTACGCTCTTCGCTCTTGTCCCGTCTGAATGCGCATGCACGACTGTAATTGGGGAAGAAGGCATTACCCATTTACGGAGGACAGACAAGAAGTGCCTGGTCGCTTGGAGCATGGGGTTATGGAGAGGCTACGCACTGTACAACAAAGGATCTAGTCCTAAATGTCCAAGTACAGAGTAGAGGGGTGAAAGCTAGCTCTTCACCCCTATGGGTGCCTAACCCTTTATGCAAAGAGTGCAAAGAGTTAGCTGAATGCCTTAAGCCTAGCCAGCACTTGTGCCCCCTGCCTTGATCCTGGCCAGCACTGCACTTGTGCCCATGCCGTAAGCCTAGCCCGCACTTGTGCCCAGGCCTTAAGCCTGGCTGGCACTTGTGCCCATGCCTTAAGCCTAGCCGGCACTTGTGGCCCCTGCCTTGATCCTAGCCAGCACTGCACTTGTGCCCAGGCCTTAAGCCTAGCCTGCACTTGTGCCCCGGCCTTAAGCCTAGCCCGCACTTGTGCCCAGGCCTTAAGCCTAGCCCGCACTTGTGCCCAGGCCTTAAGCCTAGCCCGCACTTGTGCCCAGGCCTTAAGCCTAGCCCGCACTTGTGCCCCGGCCTTAAGCCTAACCCGCACTTGTGCCCAGGCCTTAAGCCTAGCCCGCACTTGTGCCCAGGCCTTAAGCCTAGCCCGCACTTGTGCCCAGGCCTTAAGCCGAGCCCGCACTTGTGCCCCTGCCTTAAGCCGAGCCCGCACTTGTGCCCCTGCCTTAAGCCGAGCCCGCACTTGTGCCCCTGACTTGATCCTAGCCAGCACTTGTGCCCAGGCCTTAAGCCTAGCCCGCACTTGTGCCCAGGCCTTAAGCCTAGCCCGCACTTGTGCCCCCTGCCTTGATCCTAGCCAGCACTGCACTTATGCCCAGGCCTTAAGCCTAGCCTGCACTTGTGCCCAGGCCTTAAGCCTAGCCCGCACTTGTGCCCAGGCCTTAAGCCTAGCCCGCACTTGTGCCCAGGCCTTAAGCCTAGCCCGCACTTGTGCCCAGGCCTTAAGCCTAGCCCGCACTTGTGCCCAGGCCTTAAGCCTAGCCCGCACTTGTGCCCCCTGCCTTGATCCTAGCCAGCACTTGTGCCCAGGCCTTAAGCCTAGCCCGCACTTGTGCCCCTGCCTTAAGCCTAGCCCGCACTTGTGCCCCTGCCTTAAGCCTAGCCCGCACTTGTGCCCAGGCCTTAAGCCTAGCCCGCACTTGTGCCCAGGCCTTAAGCCTAGCCCGCACTTGTGCCCCTGCCTTAAGCCTAGCCCGCACTTGTGCCCCTGCCTTAAGCCTAGCCCGCACTTGTGCCCCTGCCTTAAGCCTAGCCCGCACTTGTGCCCCTGCCTTAAGCCTAGCCCGCACTTGTGCCCAGGCCTTAAGCCTAGCCCGCACTTGTGCCCAGGCCTTAAGCCTAGCCCGCACTTGTGCCCAGGCCTTAAGCCTAGCCCGCACTTGTGCCCAGGCCTTAAGCCTAGCCCGCACTTGTGCCCCCTGCCTTGATCCTAGCCAGCACTTGTGCCCCTGCCTTAAGCCTAGCCCACACTTGTGCCCCTGCCTTAAGCCTAGCCCGCACTTGTGCCCCCTGCCTTGATCCTAGCCAGCACTTGTGCCCAGGCCTTAAGCCTAGCCCGCACTTGTGCCCAGGCCTTAAGCCTAGCCTGCACTTTTGAGCCCCTTGAATGCTTGTTTGTTTGTTTTTGTCTTCAGCTTCATGTTGGTTATGCACATAGGGCCAGCTTTACGCTCTTTGCTCTTGTGCCGTCTGAATGCGCATGCACGACTGTAATTGGTGAAGAAGGCATTACCCATTTACGGAGGACAGACAAGAAGTGCCTGGTCGCTTGGAGCATGGGGTTATGGAGAGGCTCCGCACTGTACAACAAAGGATCTAGTCCTAAATGTCCAAGTACAGAGTAGAGGGGTGAAAGCTAGCTCTTCACCCCTATGGGTGCCTAACCCTTTATGCAAAGAGTGCAAAGAGTTAGCTGAATGCCTTAAGCCTAGCCAGCACTTGTGCCCCCTGCCTTGATCCTGGCCAGCACTGCACTTGTGCCCATGCCTTAAGCCTGGCTGGCACTTGTGCCCATGCCTTAAGCCTAGCCGGCACTTGTGGCCCCTGCCTTGATCCTAGCCAGCACTGCACTTGTGCCCAGGCCTTAAGCCTAGCCTGCACTTGTGCCCCGGCCTTAAGCCTAGCCCGCACTTGTGTCCAGGCCTTAAGCCTAGCCCGCACTTGTGCCCAGGCCTTAAGCCTAGCCCGCACTTGTGCCCAGGCCTTAAGCCTAGCCCGCACTTGTGCCCAGGCCTTAAGCCTAGCCCGCACTTGTGCCCAGGCCTTAAGCCTAGCCCGCACTTGTGCCCCCTGCCTTGATCCTAGCCAGCACTTGTGCCCAGGCCTTAAGCCTAGCCTGCACTTGTGCCCCGGCCTTAAGCCGAGCCCGCACTTGTGCCCCTGCCTTAAGTCGAGCCCGCACTTGTGCCCCTGCCTTAAGCCGAGCCCGCACTTGTGCCCCTGCCTTAAGCCGAGCCCGCACTTGTGCCCCTGCCTTAAGCCGAGCCCGCACTTGTGCCCCTGCCTTAAGCCGAGCCCGCACTTGTGCCCCTGCCTTAAGCCTAGCCCGCACTTGTGCCCCTGCCTTAAGCCGAGCCCGCACTTGTGCCCCTGCCTTAAGCCTAGCCCGCACTTGTGCCCAGGCCTTAAGCCTAGCCCGCACTTGTGCCCAGGCCTTAAGCCTAGCCCGCACTTGTGCCCCCTGCCTTGATCCTAGCCAGCACTTGTGCCCAGGCCTTAAGCCTAGCCCGCACCTGTGCCCCTGCCTTAAGCCTAGCCCGCACTTGTGCCCCTGCCTTAAGCCTAGCCCGCACTTGTGTCCAGGCCTTAAGCCTAGCCCGCACTTGTGCCTAGGCCTTAAGCCTAGCCCGCACTTGTGTCCAGGCCTTAAGCCTAGCCCGCACTTGTGCCCAGGCCTTAAGCCTAGCCCGCACTTGTGGCCAGGCCTTAAGCCTTTGCCGCACTTGTGCCCAGGCCTTAAGCCTAGCCCGCACTTGTGCCCAGGCCTTAAGCCAAGCCCGCACTTGTGCCCAGGCCTTAAGCCTAGCCCGCACTTGTGCCCAGGCCTTAAGCCTAGCCCGCACTTGTGCCCAGGCCTTAAGCCTAGCCCGCACTTGTGCCCAGGCCTTAAGCCTAGCCTGCACTTGTGCCCAGGCCTTAAGCCTAGCCCGCACTTGTGCCCAGGCCTTAAGCCTAGCCCGCACTTGTGCCCAGGCCTTAAGCCTAGCCCGCACTTGTGCCCAGGCCTTAAGCCTAGCCCGCACTTGTGCCCCCTGCCTTGATCCTAGCCAGCACTTGTGCCCAGGCCTTAAGCCTAGCCTGCACTTTTGAGCCCCTTGAATGCTTGTTTGTTTGTTTTTGTCTTCAGCTTCAATTTGGTTATGCACATAGGGCCAGCTTTACGCTCTTCGCTCTTGTCCCATCTGAATGCGCATGCACGACTGTAATTGGGGAAGAAGGCATTACCCATTTACGGAGGACAGACAAGAAGTGCCTGGTCGCTTGGAGCATGGGGTTATGGAGAGGCTCCGCACTGTACAACAAAGGATCTAGTCCTAAATGTCCAAGTACAGAGTAGAGGGGTGAAAGCTAGCTCTTCACCCCTATGGGTGCCTAACCCTTTATGCAAAGAGTGCAAAGAGTTAGCTGAATGCCTTAAGCCTAGCCAGCACTTGTGCCCCCTGCCTTGATCCTGGCCAGCACTGCACTTGTGCCCATGCCGTAAGCCTAGCCCGCACTTGTGCCCAGGCCTTAAGCCTGGCTGGCACTTGTGCCCATGCCTTAAGCCTAGCCGGCACTTGTGCCCATGCCTTAAGCCTAGCCCGCACTTGTGCCCAGGCCTTAAGCCAAGCCCGCACTTGTGCCCCTGCCTTAAGCCTAGCCCGCACTTGTGCCCCTGCCTTAAGCCTAGCCCGCACTTGTGCCCAGGCCTTAAGCCTAGCCGGCACTTGTGGCCCCTGCCTTGATCCTAGCCAGCACTGCACTTGTGCCCAGGCCTTAAGCCTAGCCTGCACTTGTGCCCAGGCCTTAAGCCTAGCCCGCACTTGTGCCCCGGCCTTAAGCCTAGCCCGCACTTGTGCCCCGGCCTTAAGCCTAGCCCGCACTTGTGCCCCGGCCTTAAGCCTAGCCCGCACTTGTGCCCCGGCCTTAAGCCTAGCCCGCACTTGTGCCCCGGCCTTAAGTCTAACCCGCACTTGTGCCCAGGCCTTAAGCCTAGCCCGCACTTGTACCCAGGCCTTAAGCCTAGCCCGCACTTGTGCCCCGGCCTTAAGCCTAGCCCGCACTTGTGCCCCGGCCTTAAGCCTAGCCCGCACTTGTGCCCCGGCCTTAAGCCTAGCCCGCACTTGTGCCCCGGCCTTAAGCCTAGCCCGCACTTGTGCCCATGCCTTAAGCCTAACCCGCACTTGTGCCCAGGCCTTAAGCCTAGCCCGCACTTGTGCCCCGGCTTTAAGCTTAGCCCGCACTTGTGCCCCGGCTTTAAGCTTAGCCCGCACTTGTGCCCCAGCTTTAAGCTTAGCCCGCACTTGTGCCCAGGCCTTAAGCCTAGCCCGCACTTGTGCCTCGGCCTTAAGCCGAGCCCGCACTTGTGCCCCGGCCTTAAGCCGAGCCCGCACTTGTGCCCCGGCCTTAAGCCGAGCCCGCACTTGTGCCCCTGCCTTAAGCCGAGCCCGCACTTGTGCCCCTGCCTTAAGCCGAGCCCGCACTTGTGCCCCTGCCTTAAGCCGAGCCCGCACTTGTGCCCCTGCCTTAAGCCTAGCCCGCACTTGTGCCCAGGCCTTAAGCCTAGCCCGCACTTGTGCCCAGGCCTTAAGCCTAGCCCGCACTTGTGCCCAGGCCTTAAGCCTAGCCCGCACTTGTGCCCAGGCCTTAAGCCTAGCCCGCACTTGTGCCCAGGCCTTAAGCCTAGCCCGCTCTTGTGCCCAGGCCTTAAGCCTAGCCCGCACTTGTGCCCAGGCCTTAAGCCTAGCCCGCACTTGTGCCCAGGCCTTAAGCCTAGCCCGCACTTGTGCCCCCTGCCTTGATCCTAGCCAGCACTTGTGCCCAGGCCTTAAGCCTAGCCCGCACTTGTGCCCAGGCCTTAAGCCTAGCCCGCACTTGTGCCCAGGCCTTAAGCCTAGCCCGCACTTGTGCCCAGGCCTTAAGCCTAGCCTGCACTTGTGCCCAGGCCTTAAGCCTAGCCCGCACTTGTGCCCCCTGCCTTGATCCTAGCCAGCACTGCACTTGTGCCCAGGCCTTAAGCCTAGCCTGCACTTGTGCCCAGGCCTTAAGCCTAGCCCGCACTTGTGCCCAGGCCTTAAGCCTAGCCCGCACTTGTGCCCAGGCCTTAAGCCTAGCCCGCACTTGTGCCCAGGCCTTAAGCCTAGCCCGCACTTGTGCCCCCTGCCTTGATCCTAGCCAGCACTTGTGCCCAGGCCTTAAGCCTAGCCTGCACTTGTGCCCCGGCCTTAAGCCGAGCCCGCACTTGTGCCCCTGCCTTAAGTCGAGCCCGCACTTGTGCCCCTGCCTTAAGCCGAGCCCGCACTTGTGCCCCTGCCTTAAGCCGAGCCCGCACTTGTGCCCCTGCCTTAAGCCGAGCCCGCACTTGTGCCCCTGCCTTAAGCCTAGCCCGCACTTGTGCCCAGGCCTTAAGCCTAGCCAGCACTTGTGCCCAGGCCTTAAGCCTAGCCCGCACTTGTGCCCCTGCCTTAAGCCTAGCCCGCACTTGTGCCCCTGCCTTAAGCCTAGCCCGCACTTGTGCCCAGACCTAAAGCCTAGCCCGCACTTGTGCCCAGGCCTTAAGCCTAGCCCGCACTTGTGCCCAGGCCTTAAGCCTAGCCCGCTCTTGTGCCCAGGCCTTAAGCCTAGCCCGCACTTGTGCCCAGGCCTTAAGCCTAGCCCGCACTTGTGCCCAGGCCTTAAGCCTAGCCCGCACTTGTGCCCCCTGCCTTGATCCTAGCCAGCACTTGTGCCCAGGCCTTAAGCCAAGCCCGCACTTGTGCCCAGGCCTTAAGCCTAGCCCGCACTTGTGCCCAGGCCTTAAGCCTAGCCCGCACTTGTGCCCAGGCCTTAAGCCTAGCCCGCACTTGTGCCCAGGCCTTAAGCCTAGCCCGCACTTGTGCCCAGGCCTTAAGCCTAGCCCGCACTTGTGCCCAGGCCTTAAGCCTAGCCCGCACTTGTGCCCAGGCCTTAAGCCTAGCCCGCACTTGTGCTCAGGCCTTAAGCCTAGCCCGCACTTGTGCCCAGGCCTTAAGCCTAGCCCGCACTTGTTCCCAGGCCTTAAGCCTAGCCTGCACTTGTGCCCAGGCCTTAAGCCTAGCCCGCACTTGTGCCCCCTGCCTTGATCCTAGCCAGCACTGCACTTGTGCCCAGGCCTTAAGCCTAGCCTGCACTTGTGCCCAGGCCTTAAGCCTAGCCCGCACTTGTGCCCCCTGCCTTGATCCTAGCCAGCACTTGTGCCCAGGCCTTAAGCCTAGCCCGCACTTGTGCCCAGGCCTTAAGCCTAGCCCGCACTTGTGCCCCCTGCCTTGATCCTAGCCAGCACTTGTGCCCAGGCCTTAAGCCTAGCCTGCACTTTTGAGCCCCTTGAATGCTTGTTTGTTTGTTTTTGTCTTCAGCTTCAATTTGGTTATGCACATAGGGCCAGCTTTACGCTCTTCGCTCTTGTCCCATCTGAATGCGCATGCACGACTGTAATTGGGGAAGAAGGCATTACCCATTTACGGAGGACAGACAAGAAGTGCCTGGTCGCTTGGAGCATGGGGTTATGGAGAGGCTCCGCACTGTACAACAAAGGATCTAGTCCTAAATGTCCAAGTACAGAGTAGAGGGGTGAAAGCTAGCTCTTCACCCCTATGGGTGCCTAACCCTTTATGCAAAGAGTGCAAAGAGTTAGCTGAATGCCTTAAGCCTAGCCAGCACTTGTGCCCCCTGCCTTGATCCTGGCCAGCACTGCACTTGTGCCCATGCCGTAAGCCTAGCCCGCACTTGTGCCCAGGCCTTAAGCCTGGCTGGCACTTGTGCCCATGCCTTAAGCCTAGCCGGCACTTGTGCCCATGCCTTAAGCCTAGCCCGCACTTGTGCCCAGGCCTTAAGCCAAGCCCGCACTTGTGCCCCTGCCTTAAGCCTAGCCCGCACTTGTGCCCCTGCCTTAAGCCTAGCCCGCACTTGTGCCCAGGCCTTAAGCCTAGCCGGCACTTGTGGCCCCTGCCTTGATCCTAGCCAGCACTGCACTTGTGCCCAGGCCTTAAGCCTAGCCTGCACTTGTGCCCAGGCCTTAAGCCTAGCCCGCACTTGTGCCCCGGCCTTAAGCCTAGCCCGCACTTGTGCCCCGGCCTTAAGCCTAGCCCGCACTTGTGCCCCGGCCTTAAGCCTAGCCCGCACTTGTGCCCCGGCCTTAAGCCTAGCCCGCACTTGTGCCCCGGCCTTAAGTCTAACCCGCACTTGTGCCCAGGCCTTAAGCCTAGCCCGCACTTGTACCCAGGCCTTAAGCCTAGCCCGCACTTGTGCCCCGGCCTTAAGCCTAGCCCGCACTTGTGCCCCGGCCTTAAGCCTAGCCCGCACTTGTGCCCCGGCCTTAAGCCTAGCCCGCACTTGTGCCCCGGCCTTAAGCCTAGCCCGCACTTGTGCCCATGCCTTAAGCCTAACCCGCACTTGTGCCCAGGCCTTAAGCCTAGCCCGCACTTGTGCCCCGGCTTTAAGCTTAGCCCGCACTTGTGCCCCGGCTTTAAGCTTAGCCCGCACTTGTGCCCCAGCTTTAAGCTTAGCCCGCACTTGTGCCCAGGCCTTAAGCCTAGCCCGCACTTGTGCCTCGGCCTTAAGCCGAGCCCGCACTTGTGCCCCGGCCTTAAGCCGAGCCCGCACTTGTGCCCCGGCCTTAAGCCGAGCCCGCACTTGTGCCCCTGCCTTAAGCCGAGCCCGCACTTGTGCCCCTGCCTTAAGCCGAGCCCGCACTTGTGCCCCTGCCTTAAGCCGAGCCCGCACTTGTGCCCCTGCCTTAAGCCTAGCCCGCACTTGTGCCCAGGCCTTAAGCCTAGCCCGCACTTGTGCCCAGGCCTTAAGCCTAGCCCGCACTTGTGCCCAGGCCTTAAGCCTAGCCCGCACTTGTGCCCAGGCCTTAAGCCTAGCCCGCACTTGTGCCCAGGCCTTAAGCCTAGCCCGCTCTTGTGCCCAGGCCTTAAGCCTAGCCCGCACTTGTGCCCAGGCCTTAAGCCTAGCCCGCACTTGTGCCCAGGCCTTAAGCCTAGCCCGCACTTGTGCCCCCTGCCTTGATCCTAGCCAGCACTTGTGCCCAGGCCTTAAGCCTAGCCCGCACTTGTGCCCAGGCCTTAAGCCTAGCCCGCACTTGTGCCCAGGCCTTAAGCCTAGCCCGCACTTGTGCCCAGGCCTTAAGCCTAGCCTGCACTTGTGCCCAGGCCTTAAGCCTAGCCCGCACTTGTGCCCCCTGCCTTGATCCTAGCCAGCACTGCACTTGTGCCCAGGCCTTAAGCCTAGCCTGCACTTGTGCCCAGGCCTTAAGCCTAGCCCGCACTTGTGCCCAGGCCTTAAGCCTAGCCCGCACTTGTGCCCAGGCCTTAAGCCTAGCCCGCACTTGTGCCCAGGCCTTAAGCCTAGCCCGCACTTGTGCCCCCTGCCTTGATCCTAGCCAGCACTTGTGCCCAGGCCTTAAGCCTAGCCTGCACTTGTGCCCCGGCCTTAAGCCGAGCCCGCACTTGTGCCCCTGCCTTAAGTCGAGCCCGCACTTGTGCCCCTGCCTTAAGCCGAGCCCGCACTTGTGCCCCTGCCTTAAGCCGAGC
The DNA here is from genome assembly GCF_032444005.1 of Ranitomeya imitator. NCBI lineage: Eukaryota > Metazoa > Chordata > Amphibia > Anura > Dendrobatidae > Ranitomeya > Ranitomeya imitator. The sequence goes on along the minus strand of NW_027194747.1, from coordinate 383,868 downwards.
CCGCACTTGTGCCCCTGCCTTAAGCCGAGCCCGCACTTGTGCCCCTGCCTTAAGCCTAGCCCGCACTTGTGCCCAGGCCTTAAGCCTAGCCAGCACTTGTGCCCAGGCCTTAAGCCTAGCCCGCACTTGTGCCCCTGCCTTAAGCCTAGCCCGCACTTGTGCCCCTGCCTTAAGCCTAGCCCGCACTTGTGCCCAGACCTAAAGCCTAGCCCGCACTTGTGCCCAGGCCTTAAGCCTAGCCCGCACTTGTGCCCAGGCCTTAAGCCTAGCCCGCACTTGTGCCCAGGCCTTAAGCCTAGCCCGCTCTTGTGCCCAGGCCTTAAGCCTAGCCCGCACTTGTGCCCAGGCCTTAAGCCTAGCCCGCACTTGTGCCCAGGCCTTAAGCCTAGCCCGCACTTGTGCCCCCTGCCTTGATCCTAGCCAGCACTTGTGCCCAGGCCTTAAGCCAAGCCCGCACTTGTGCCCAGGCCTTAAGCCTAGCCCGCACTTGTGCCCAGGCCTTAAGCCTAGCCCGCACTTGTGCCCAGGCCTTAAGCCTAGCCCGCACTTGTGCCCAGGCCTTAAGCCTAGCCCGCACTTGTGCCCAGGCCTTAAGCCTAGCCCGCACTTGTGCCCAGGCCTTAAGCCTAGCCCGCACTTGTGCCCAGGCCTTAAGCCTAGCCCGCACTTGTGCTCAGGCCTTAAGCCTAGCCCGCACTTGTGCCCAGGCCTTAAGCCTAGCCCGCACTTGTTCCCAGGCCTTAAGCCTAGCCTGCACTTGTGCCCAGGCCTTAAGCCTAGCCCGCACTTGTGCCCCCTGCCTTGATCCTAGCCAGCACTGCACTTGTGCCCAGGCCTTAAGCCTAGCCTGCACTTGTGCCCAGGCCTTAAGCCTAGCCCGCACTTGTGCCCCCTGCCTTGATCCTAGCCAGCACTTGTGCCCAGGCCTTAAGCCTAGCCCGCACTTGTGCCCAGGCCTTAAGCCTAGCCCGCACTTGTGCCCCCTGCCTTGATCCTAGCCAGCACTTGTGCCCAGGCCTTAAGCCTAGCCTGCACTTGTGCCCAGGCCTTAAGCCTAGCCCGCATTTGTGCCCAGGCCTTAAGCCTAGCCCGCACTTGTGCCCAGGCCTTAAGCCTAGCCCGCTCTTGTGCCCAGGCCTTAAGCCTAGCCCGCACTTGTGCCCAGGCCTTAAGCCTAGCCCGCACTTGTGCCCAGGCCTTAAGCCTAGCCCGCACTTGTGCCCCCTGCCTTGATCCTAGCCAGCACTTGTGCCCAGGCCTTAAGCCAAGCCCGCACTTGTGCCCAGGCCTTAAGCCTAGCCCGCACTTGTGCCCAGGCCTTAAGCCTAGCCCGCACTTGTGCCCAGGCCTTAAGCCTAGCCCGCACTTGTGCCCAGGCCTTAAGCCTAGCCCGCACTTGTGCCCAGGCCTTAAGCCTAGCCCGCACTTGTGCCCAGGCCTTAAGCCTAGCCCGCACTTGTGCCCAGGCCTTAAGCCTAGCCCGCACTTGTGCTCAGGCCTTAAGCCTAGCCCGCACTTGTGCCCAGGCCTTAAGCCTAGCCCGCACTTGTTCCCAGGCCTTAAGCCTAGCCTGCACTTGTGCCCAGGCCTTAAGCCTAGCCCGCACTTGTGCCCCCTGCCTTGATCCTAGCCAGCACTGCACTTGTGCCCAGGCCTTAAGCCTAGCCTGCACTTGTGCCCAGGCCTTAAGCCTAGCCCGCACTTGTGCCCCCTGCCTTGATCCTAGCCAGCACTTGTGCCCAGGCCTTAAGCCTAGCCCGCACTTGTGCCCAGGCCTTAAGCCTAGCCCGCACTTGTGCCCCCTGCCTTGATCCTAGCCAGCACTGCACTTATGCCCAGGCCTTAAGCCTAGCCTGCACTTGTGCCCAGGCCTTAAGCCTAGCCCGCACTTGTGCCCAGGCCTTAAGCCTAGCCCGCACTTGTGCCCAGGCCTTAAGCCTAGCCCGCACTTGTGTCCAGGCCTTAAGCCTAGCCCGCACTTGTGCCCAGGCCTTAAGCCTAGCCCGCACTTGTGCCCAGGCCTTAAGCCTAGCCCGCATTTGTGCCCCCTGCCTTGATCCTAGCCAGCACTTGTGCCCAGGCCTTAAGCCTAGCCCGCACTTGTGCCCAGGCCTTAAGCCTAGCCCGCACTTGTGCCCCTGCCTTAAGCCTAGCCCGCACTTGTGCCCCTGCCTTAAGCCTAGCCCGCACTTGTGCCCAGGCCTTAAGCCTAGCCCGCACTTGTGCAAAGGCCTTAAGCCTAGCCCGCACTTGTGCCCAGGCCTTAAGCCTAGCCCGCACTTGTGCCCAGGCCTTAAGCCTAGCCCGCACTTGTGCCCAGGCCTTAAGCCTAGCCCGCACTTGTGCCCAGGCCTTAAGCCTAGCCCGCACTTGTGCCCAGGCCTTAAGCCTAGCCCGCACTTGTGCCCAGGCCTTAAGCCTAGCCCGCACTTGTGCCCAGGCCTTAAGCCTAGCCCGCACTTGTGCCCCCTGCCTTGATCCTAGCCAGCACTTGTGCCCAGGCCTTAAGCCAAGCCCGCACTTGTGCCCAGGCCTTAAGCCGAGCCCGCACTTGTGCCCCTGCCTTAAGCCGAGCCCGCACTTGTGCCCCTGCCTTAAGCCTAGCCCGCACTTGTGCCCAGGCCTTAAGCCTAGCCCGCACTTGTCCTCAGGCCATAAGCCTAGCCCGCACTTGTGCCCCGGCCTTAAGCCTAGCCCGCACTTGTGCCCCGGCCTTAAGCCTAGCCCGCACTTGTGCCCCGGCCTTAAGCCTAGCCCGCACTTGTGCCCAGGCCTTAAGCCAAGCCCGCACTTGTGCCCAGGCCTTAAGCCTAGCCCGCACTTGTGCCCAGGCCTTAAGCCTAGCCCGCACTTGTGCCCAGGCCTTAAGCCTAGCCTGCACTTGTGCCCCCTGCCTTGATCCTAGCCAGCACTTGTGCCAAGGCCTTAAGCCTAGCCCGCACTTGTGCCCAGGCCTTAAGCCTAGCCTGCACTTTTGAGCCCCTTGAATGCTTGTTTGTTTGTTTTTGTCTTCAGCTTCATGTTGGTTATGCACATAGGGCCAGCTTTACGCTCTTCGCTCTTGTCCCGTCTGAATGCGCATGCACGACTGTAATTGGGGAAGAAGGCATTACCCATTTACGGAGGACAGACAAGAAGTGCCTGGTCGCTTGGAGCATGGGGTTATGGAGAGGCTACGCACTGTACAACAAAGGATCTAGTCCTAAATGTCCAAGTACAGAGTAGAGGGGTGAAAGCTAGCTCTTCACCCCTATGGGTGCCTAACCCTTTATGCAAAGAGTGCAAAGAGTTAGCTGAATGCCTTAAGCCTAGCCAGCACTTGTGCCCCCTGCCTTGATCCTGGCCAGCACTGCACTTGTGCCCATGCCGTAAGCCTAGCCCGCACTTGTGCCCAGGCCTTAAGCCTGGCTGGCACTTGTGCCCATGCCTTAAGCCTAGCCGGCACTTGTGGCCCCTGCCTTGATCCTAGCCAGCACTGCACTTGTGCCCAGGCCTTAAGCCTAGCCTGCACTTGTGCCCCGGCCTTAAGCCTAGCCCGCACTTGTGCCCAGGCCTTAAGCCTAGCCCGCACTTGTGCCCAGGCCTTAAGCCTAGCCCGCACTTGTGCCCAGGCCTTAAGCCTAGCCCGCACTTGTGCCCCGGCCTTAAGCCTAACCCGCACTTGTGCCCAGGCCTTAAGCCTAGCCCGCACTTGTGCCCAGGCCTTAAGCCTAGCCCGCACTTGTGCCCAGGCCTTAAGCCGAGCCCGCACTTGTGCCCCTGCCTTAAGCCGAGCCCGCACTTGTGCCCCTGCCTTAAGCCGAGCCCGCACTTGTGCCCCTGACTTGATCCTAGCCAGCACTTGTGCCCAGGCCTTAAGCCTAGCCCGCACTTGTGCCCAGGCCTTAAGCCTAGCCCGCACTTGTGCCCCCTGCCTTGATCCTAGCCAGCACTGCACTTATGCCCAGGCCTTAAGCCTAGCCTGCACTTGTGCCCAGGCCTTAAGCCTAGCCCGCACTTGTGCCCAGGCCTTAAGCCTAGCCCGCACTTGTGCCCAGGCCTTAAGCCTAGCCCGCACTTGTGCCCAGGCCTTAAGCCTAGCCCGCACTTGTGCCCAGGCCTTAAGCCTAGCCCGCACTTGTGCCCCCTGCCTTGATCCTAGCCAGCACTTGTGCCCAGGCCTTAAGCCTAGCCCGCACTTGTGCCCCTGCCTTAAGCCTAGCCCGCACTTGTGCCCCTGCCTTAAGCCTAGCCCGCACTTGTGCCCAGGCCTTAAGCCTAGCCCGCACTTGTGCCCAGGCCTTAAGCCTAGCCCGCACTTGTGCCCCTGCCTTAAGCCTAGCCCGCACTTGTGCCCCTGCCTTAAGCCTAGCCCGCACTTGTGCCCCTGCCTTAAGCCTAGCCCGCACTTGTGCCCCTGCCTTAAGCCTAGCCCGCACTTGTGCCCAGGCCTTAAGCCTAGCCCGCACTTGTGCCCAGGCCTTAAGCCTAGCCCGCACTTGTGCCCAGGCCTTAAGCCTAGCCCGCACTTGTGCCCAGGCCTTAAGCCTAGCCCGCACTTGTGCCCCCTGCCTTGATCCTAGCCAGCACTTGTGCCCCTGCCTTAAGCCTAGCCCACACTTGTGCCCCTGCCTTAAGCCTAGCCCGCACTTGTGCCCCCTGCCTTGATCCTAGCCAGCACTTGTGCCCAGGCCTTAAGCCTAGCCCGCACTTGTGCCCAGGCCTTAAGCCTAGCCTGCACTTTTGAGCCCCTTGAATGCTTGTTTGTTTGTTTTTGTCTTCAGCTTCATGTTGGTTATGCACATAGGGCCAGCTTTACGCTCTTTGCTCTTGTGCCGTCTGAATGCGCATGCACGACTGTAATTGGTGAAGAAGGCATTACCCATTTACGGAGGACAGACAAGAAGTGCCTGGTCGCTTGGAGCATGGGGTTATGGAGAGGCTCCGCACTGTACAACAAAGGATCTAGTCCTAAATGTCCAAGTACAGAGTAGAGGGGTGAAAGCTAGCTCTTCACCCCTATGGGTGCCTAACCCTTTATGCAAAGAGTGCAAAGAGTTAGCTGAATGCCTTAAGCCTAGCCAGCACTTGTGCCCCCTGCCTTGATCCTGGCCAGCACTGCACTTGTGCCCATGCCTTAAGCCTGGCTGGCACTTGTGCCCATGCCTTAAGCCTAGCCGGCACTTGTGGCCCCTGCCTTGATCCTAGCCAGCACTGCACTTGTGCCCAGGCCTTAAGCCTAGCCTGCACTTGTGCCCCGGCCTTAAGCCTAGCCCGCACTTGTGTCCAGGCCTTAAGCCTAGCCCGCACTTGTGCCCAGGCCTTAAGCCTAGCCCGCACTTGTGCCCAGGCCTTAAGCCTAGCCCGCACTTGTGCCCAGGCCTTAAGCCTAGCCCGCACTTGTGCCCAGGCCTTAAGCCTAGCCCGCACTTGTGCCCCCTGCCTTGATCCTAGCCAGCACTTGTGCCCAGGCCTTAAGCCTAGCCTGCACTTGTGCCCCGGCCTTAAGCCGAGCCCGCACTTGTGCCCCTGCCTTAAGTCGAGCCCGCACTTGTGCCCCTGCCTTAAGCCGAGCCCGCACTTGTGCCCCTGCCTTAAGCCGAGCCCGCACTTGTGCCCCTGCCTTAAGCCGAGCCCGCACTTGTGCCCCTGCCTTAAGCCGAGCCCGCACTTGTGCCCCTGCCTTAAGCCGAGCCCGCACTTGTGCCCCTGCCTTAAGCCTAGCCCGCACTTGTGCCCAGGCCTTAAGCCTAGCCAGCACTTGTGCCCAGGCCTTAAGCCTAGCCCGCACTTGTGCCCCTGCCTTAAGCCTAGCCCGCACTTGTGCCCCTGCCTTAAGCCTAGCCCGCACTTGTGCCCAGACCTAAAGCCTAGCCCGCACTTGTGCCCAGGCCTTAAGCCTAGCCCGCACTTGTGCCCAGGCCTTAAGCCTAGCCCGCACTTGTGCCCAGGCCTTAAGCCTAGCCCGCTCTTGTGCCCAGGCCTTAAGCCTAGCCCGCACTTGTGCCCAGGCCTTAAGCCTAGCCCGCACTTGTGCCCAGGCCTTAAGCCTAGCCCGCACTTGTGCCCCCTGCCTTGATCCTAGCCAGCACTTGTGCCCAGGCCTTAAGCCAAGCCCGCACTTGTGCCCAGGCCTTAAGCCTAGCCCGCACTTGTGCCCAGGCCTTAAGCCTAGCCCGCACTTGTGCCCAGGCCTTAAGCCTAGCCCGCACTTGTGCCCAGGCCTTAAGCCTAGCCCGCACTTGTGCCCAGGCCTTAAGCCTAGCCCGCACTTGTGCCCAGGCCTTAAGCCTAGCCCGCACTTGTGCCCAGGCCTTAAGCCTAGCCCGCACTTGTGCCCAGGCCTTAAGCCTAGCCCGCACTTGTGCTCAGGCCTTAAGCCTAGCCCGCACTTGTGCCCAGGCCTTAAGCCTAGCCTGCACTTGTTCCCAGGCCTTAAGCCTAGCCTGCACTTGTGCCCAGGCCTTAAGCCTAGCCCGCACTTGTGCCCCCTGCCTTGATCCTAGCCAGCACTGCACTTGTGCCCAGGCCTTAAGCCTAGCCCGCACTTGTGCCCAGGCCTTAAGCCTAGCCCGCACTTGTGCCCCCTGCCTTGATCCTAGCCAGCACTTGTGCCCAGGCCTTAAGCCTAGCCCGCACTTGTGCCCAGGCCTTAAGCCTAGCCCGCACTTGTGCCCCCTGCCTTGATCCTAGCCAGCACTGCACTTATGCCCAGGCCTTAAGCCTAGCCTGCACTTGTGCCCAGGCCTTAAGCCTAGCCCGCACTTGTGCCCAGGCCTTAAGCCTAGCCCGCACTTGTGCCCAGGCCTTAAGCCTAGCCCGCACTTGTGCCCAGGCCTTAAGCCTAGCCCGCACTTGTGCCCAGGCCTTAAGCCTAGCCCGCACTTGTGCCCCCTGCCTTGATCCTAGCCAGCACTTGTGCCCCTGCCTTAAGCCTAGCCCACACTTGTGCCCCTGCCTTAAGCCTAGCCCGCACTTGTGCCCCCTGCCTTGATCCTAGCCAGCACTTGTGCCCAGGCCTTAAGCCTAGCCCGCACTTGTGCCCAGGCCTTAAGCCTAGCCTGCACTTTTGAGCCCCTTGAATGCTTGTTTGTTTGTTTTTGTCTTCAGCTTCATGTTGGTTATGCACATAGGGCCAGCTTTACGCTCTTTGCTCTTGTGCCGTCTGAATGCGCATGCACGACTGTAATTGGTGAAGAAGGCATTACCCATTTACGGAGGACAGACAAGAAGTGCCTGGTCGCTTGGAGCATGGGGTTATGGAGAGGCTCCGCACTGTACAACAAAGGATCTAGTCCTAAATGTCCAAGTACAGAGTAGAGGGGTGAAAGCTAGCTCTTCACCCCTATGGGTGCCTAACCCTTTATGCAAAGAGTGCAAAGAGTTAGCTGAATGCCTTAAGCCTAGCCAGCACTTGTGCCCCCTGCCTTGATCCTGGCCAGCACTGCACTTGTGCCCATGCCTTAAGCCTGGCTGGCACTTGTGCCCATGCCTTAAGCCTAGCCGGCACTTGTGGCCCCTGCCTTGATCCTAGCCAGCACTGCACTTGTGCCCAGGCCTTAAGCCTAGCCTGCACTTGTGCCCCGGCCTTAAGCCTAGCCCGCACTTGTGTCCAGGCCTTAAGCCTAGCCCGCACTTGTGCCCAGGCCTTAAGCCTAGCCCGCACTTGTGCCCAGGCCTTAAGCCTAGCCCGCACTTGTGCCCAGGCCTTAAGCCTAGCCCGCACTTGTGCCCAGGCCTTAAGCCTAGCCCGCACTTGTGCCCCCTGCCTTGATCCTAGCCAGCACTTGTGCCCAGGCCTTAAGCCTAGCCTGCACTTGTGCCCCGGCCTTAAGCCGAGCCCGCACTTGTGCCCCTGCCTTAAGTCGAGCCCGCACTTGTGCCCCTGCCTTAAGCCGAGCCCGCACTTGTGCCCCTGCCTTAAGCCGAGCCCGCACTTGTGCCCCTGCCTTAAGCCGAGCCCGCACTTGTGCCCCTGCCTTAAGCCGAGCCCGCACTTGTGCCCCTGCCTTAAGCCTAGCCCGCACTTGTGCCCAGGCCTTAAGCCTAGCCAGCACTTGTGCCCAGGCCTTAAGCCTAGCCCGCACTTGTGCCCCTGCCTTAAGCCTAGCCCGCACTTGTGCCCCTGCCTTAAGCCTAGCCCGCACTTGTGCCCAGACCTAAAGCCTAGCCCGCACTTGTGCCCAGGCCTTAAGCCTAGCCCGCACTTGTGCCCAGGCCTTAAGCCTAGCCCGCACTTGTGCCCAGGCCTTAAGCCTAGCCCGCTCTTGTGCCCAGGCCTTAAGCCTAGCCCGCACTTGTGCCCAGGCCTTAAGCCTAGCCCGCACTTGTGCCCAGGCCTTAAGCCTAGCCCGCACTTGTGCCCCCTGCCTTGATCCTAGCCAGCACTTGTGCCCAGGCCTTAAGCCAAGCCCGCACTTGTGCCCAGGCCTTAAGCCTAGCCCGCACTTGTGCCCAGGCCTTAAGCCTAGCCCGCACTTGTGCCCAGGCCTTAAGCCTAGCCCGCACTTGTGCCCAGGCCTTAAGCCTAGCCCGCACTTGTGCCCAGGCCTTAAGCCTAGCCCGCACTTGTGCCCAGGCCTTAAGCCTAGCCCGCACTTGTGCCCAGGCCTTAAGCCTAGCCCGCACTTGTGCCCAGGCCTTAAGCCTAGCCCGCACTTGTGCTCAGGCCTTAAGCCTAGCCCGCACTTGTGCCCAGGCCTTAAGCCTAGCCTGCACTTGTTCCCAGGCCTTAAGCCTAGCCTGCACTTGTGCCCAGGCCTTAAGCCTAGCCCGCACTTGTGCCCCCTGCCTTGATCCTAGCCAGCACTGCACTTGTGCCCAGGCCTTAAGCCTAGCCCGCACTTGTGCCCAGGCCTTAAGCCTAGCCCGCACTTGTGCCCCCTGCCTTGATCCTAGCCAGCACTTGTGCCCAGGCCTTAAGCCTAGCCCGCACTTGTGCCCAGGCCTTAAGCCTAGCCCGCACTTGTGCCCCCTGCCTTGATCCTAGCCAGCACTGCACTTATGCCCAGGCCTTAAGCCTAGCCTGCACTTGTGCCCAGGCCTTAAGCCTAGCCCGCACTTGTGCCCAGGCCTTAAGCCTAGCCCGCACTTGTGCCCAGGCCTTAAGCCTAGCCCGCACTTGTGCCCAGGCCTTAAGCCTAGCCCGCACTTGTGCCCAGGCCTTAAGCCTAGCCCGCACTTGTGCCCAGGCCTTAAGCCTAGCCCGCACTTGTGCCCCCTGCCTTGATCCTAGCCAGCACTTGTGCCCAGGCCTTAAGCCTAGCCCGCACTTGTGCCCAGGCCTTAAGCCTAGCCCGCACTTGTGCCCCTGCCTTAAGCCTAGCCCGCACTTGTGCCCCTGCCTTAAGCCTAGCCCGCACTTGTGCCCCTGCCTTAAGCCTAGCCCGCACTTGTGCCCAGGCCTTAAGCCTAGCCCGCACTTGTGCCCAGGCCTTAAGCCTAGCCCGCACTTGTGCCCAGGCCTTAAGCCTAGCCCGCACTTGTGCCCAGGCCTTAAGCCTAGCCCGCACTTGTGCCCTGGCCTTAAGCCTAGCCCGCACTTGTGCCCTGGCCTTAAGCCTAGCCCGACCTTGTGCCCAGGCCTTAAGCCTAGCCCGCACTTGTGCCCCGGCCTTAAGCCTAGCCCGCACTTGTCCTCAGGCCATAAGCCTAGCCCGCACTTGTGCCCCGGCCTTAAGCCTAGCCCGCACTTGTGCCCCGGCCTTAAGCCTAGCCCGCACTTGTGCCCCGGCCTTAAGCCTAGCCCGCACTTGTGCCCCGGCCTTAAGCCTAGCCCGCACTTGTGCCCAGGCCTTAAGCCTAGCCCGCACTTGTGCCCAGGCCTTAAGCCTAGCCCGCACTTGTGCCCAGGCCTTAAGCCTAGCCCGCACTTGTGCCCAGGCCTTAAGCCTAGCCTGCACTTGTGCCCCCTGCCTTGATCCTAGCCAGCACTTGTGCCAAGGCCTTAAGCCTAGCCCGCACTTGTGCCCAGGCCTTAAGCCTAGCCTGCACTTTTGAGCCCCTTGAATGCTTGTTTGTTTGTTTTTGTCTTCAGCTTCATGTTGGTTATGCACATAGGGCCAGCTTTACGCTCTTCGCTCTTGTCCCGTCTGAATGCGCATGCACGACTGTAATTGGGGAAGAAGGCATTACCCATTTACGGAGGACAGACAAGAAGTGCCTGGTCGCTTGGAGCATGGGGTTATGGAGAGGCTCCGCACTGTACAACAAAGGATCTAGTCCTAAATGTCCAAGTACAGAGTAGAGGGGTGAAAGCTAGCTCTTCACCCCTATGGGTGCCTAACCCTTTATGCAAAGAGTGCAAAGAGTTAGCTGAATGCCTTAAGCCTAGCCAGCACTTGTGCCCCCTGCCTTGATCCTGGCCAGCACTGCACTTGTGCCCATGCCGTAAGCCTAGCCCGCACTTGTGCCCAGGCCTTAAGCCTGGCTGGCACTTGTGCCCATGCCTTAAGCCTAGCCGGCACTTGTGGCCCCTGCCTTGATCCTAGCCAGCACTGCACTTGTGCCCAGGCCTTAAGCCTAGCCTGCACTTGTGCCCCGGCCTTAAGCCTAGCCCGCACTTGTGCCCCGGCCTTAAGCCTAGCCCGCACTTGTGCCCCGGCCTTAAGCCTAACCCGCACTTGTGCCCAGGCCTTAAGCCTAGCCCGCACTTGTGCCCAGGCCTTAAGCCGAGCCCGCACTTGTGCCCCGGCTTTAAGCTTAGCCCACACTTGTGCCCCGGCTTTAAGCTTAGCCCGCACTTGTGCCCAGGCCTTAAGCCTAGCCCGCACTTGTGCCCCGGCCTTAAGCCGAGCCCGCACTTGTGCCCCGGCCTTAAGCCGAGCCCGCACTTGTGCCCCGGCCTCAAGCCGAGCCCGCACTTGTGCCCCGGCCTTAAGCCTAGCCCGCACTTGTCCTCAGGCCATAAGCCTAGCCCGCACTTGTGCCCCGGCCTTAAGCCTAGCCCGCACTTGTGCCCCGGCCTTAAGCCTAGCCCGCACTTGTGCCCCTGCCTTAAGCCTAGCCCGCACTTGTGCCCCTGCCTTAAGCCGAGCCCGCACTTGTGCCCCTGCCTTAAGCCTAGCCCGCACTTGTGCCCAGGCCTTAAGCCTAGCCCGCACTTGTGCCCAGGCCTTAAGCCTAGCCCGCACTTGTGCCCAGGCCTTAAGCCTAGCCCGCACTTGTGCCCAGGCCTAAAGCCTAGCCCGCACTTGTGCCCAGGCTTTAAGCCTAGCCCGCACTTGTGCCCAGGCCTTAAGCCTAGCCCGCACTTGTGCCCAGGCCTTAAGCCTGGCCCGCACTTGTGCCCCGGCCTTAAGCCTGGCCCGCACTTGTGCCCAGGCCTTAAGCCTAGCCCGCACTTGTGCCCAGGCCTTAAGCCTAGCCCGCACTTGTGCCCAGGCCTTAAGCCTAGCCCGCACTTGTGCCCAGGCCTTAAGCCTAGCCCGCACTTGTGCCCCCTGCCTTGATCCTAGCCCGCACTTGTGCCCAGGCCTTAAGCCTAGCCCGCACTTGTGCCCAGGCCTTAAGCCAAGCCCGCACTTGTGCCCCTGCCTTAAGCCTAGCCCGCACTTGTGCCCCTGCCTTAAGCCTAGCCCGCACTTGTGTCCAGGCCTTAAGCCTAGCCCACACTTGTGCCCAGGCCTTAAGCCTAGCCCGCACTTGTGCCCAGGCCTTAAGCCTAGCCCGCACTTGTGCCCAGGCCTTAAGCCTAGCCCGCACTTGTGCCCTGGCCTTAAGCCTAGCCCGCACTTGTGCCCTGGCCTTAAGCCTAGCCCGCACTTGTGCCCAGGCCTTAAGCCTAGCCCGCACTTGTCCTCAGGCCATAAGCCTAGCCCGCACTTGTGCCCCGGCCTTAAGCCTAGCCCGCACTTGTGCCCCGGCCTTAAGCCTAGCCCGCACTTGTGCCCCGGCCTTAAGCCTAGCCCGCCCTTGTGCCCAGGCCTTAAGCCTAGCCCGCACTTGTGCCCAGGCCTTAAGCCTAGCCCGCACTTGTGCCCAGGCCTTAAGCCTAGCCCGCACTTGTGCCCAGGCCTTAAGCCTAGCCCGCACTTGTGCCCAGGCCTTAAGCCTAGCCCACACTTGTGCCCCCTGCCTTGATCCTAGCCAGCACTTGTGCCCAGGCCTTAAGCCTAGCCCGCACTTGTGCCCAGGCCTTAAGCCTAGCCTGCACTTTTGAGCCCCTTGAATGCTTGTTTGTTTGTTTTTTTCTTCAGCTTCATGTTGGTTATGCACATAGGGCCAGCTTTACGCTCTTCGCTCTTGTCCCGTCTGAATGCGCATGCACGACTGTAATTGGGGAAGAAGGCATTCCCCATTTACGGAGGACAGACAAGAAGTGCCTGGTCGCTTGGAGCATGGGGTTATGGAGAGGCTCCGCACTGTACAACAAAGGATCTAGTCCTAAATGTCCAAGTACAGAGTAGAGGGGTGAAAGCTAGCTCTTCACCCCTATGGGTGCCTAACCCTTTATGCAAAGAGTGCAAAGAGTTAGCTGAATGCCTTAAGCCTAGCCAGCACTTGTGCCCCCTGCCTTGATCCTGGCCAGCACTGCACTTGTGCCCATGCCTTAAGCCTGGCTGGCACTTGTGCCCATGCCTTAAGCCTAGCCGGCACTTGTGGCCCCTGCCTTGATCCTAGCCAGCACTGCACTTGTGCCCAGGCCTTAAGCCTAGCCTGCACTTGTGCCCCGGCCTTAAGCCTAGCCCGCACTTGTGCCCAGGCCTTAAGCCTAGCCCGCACTTGTGCCCAGGCCTTAAGCCTAGCCCGCACTTGTGCCCAGGCCTTAAGCCTAGCCCGCACTTGTGCCCAGGCCTTAAGCCTAGCCCGCACTTGTGCCCAGGCCTTAAGCCTAGCCCGCACTTGTGCCCAGGCCTTAAGCCTAGCCCGCACTTGTGCCCAGGCCTTAAGCCTAGCCCGCACTTGTGCCCAGGCCTTAAGCCGAGCCCGCACTTGTGCCCCTGCCTTAAGCCGAGCCCGCACTTGTGCCCCTGCCTTAAGCCGAGCCCGCACTTGTGCCCCTGCCTTGATCCTAGCCAGCACTTGTGCCCAGGCCTTAAGCCTAGCCCGCACTTGTGCCCAGGCCTTAAGCCTAGCCCGCACTTGTGCCCCCTGCCTTGATCCTAGCCAGCACTGCACTTGTGCCCAGGCCTTAAGCCTAGCCTGCACTTGTGCCCAGGCCTTAAGCCTAGCCCGCACTTGTGCCCAGGCCTTAAGCCTAGCCCGCACTTGTGCCCAGGCCTTAAGCCTAGCCCGCACTTGTGCCCCGGCCTTAAGCCTAACCCGCACTTGTGCCCAGGCCTTAAGCCTAGCCCGCACTTGTGCCCAGGCCTTAAGCCTAGCCCGCACTTGTGCCCCGGCTTTAAGCTTAGCCCGCACTTGTGCCCCGGCTTTAAGCTTAGCCCGCACTTGTGCCCAGGCCTTAAGCCGAGCCCGCACTTGTGCCCCGGCCTTAAGCCGAGCCCGCACTTGTGCCCCGGCCTTAAGCCGAGCCCGCACTTGTGCCCCGGCCTTAAGCCGAGCCCGCACTTGTGCCCCGGCCTTAAGCCGAGCCCGCACTTGTGCCCCGGCCTTAAGCCGAGCCCGCACTTGTGCCCCTGCCTTAAGCCGAGCCCGCACTTGTGCCCCTGCCTTAAACCTAGCCCGCACTTGTGCCCAGGCCTTAAGCCTAGCCCGCACTTGTGCCCAGGCCTTAAGCCTAGCCCGCACTTGTGCCCCTGCCTTAAGCCTAGCCCGCACTTGTGCCCCTGCCTAAAGCCTAGCCCGCACTTGTGCCCAGGCCTAAAGCCTAGCCCGCACTTGTGCCCAGGCCTTAAGCCTAGCCCGCACTTGTGCCCAGGCCTTAAGCCTAGCCCGCACTTGTGCCCAGGCCTTAAGCCTAGCCCGCACTTGTGCCCAGGCCTTAAGCCTAGCCCGCACTTGTGCCCAGGCCTTAAGCCTAGCCTGCACTTGTGCCCCGGCCTTAAGCCTAGCCCGCACTTGTGTCCAGGCCTTAAGCCTAGCCCGCACTTGTGCCCAGGCCTTAAGCCTAGCCCGCACTTGTGCCCAGGCCTTAAGCCGAGCCCGCACTTGTGCCCCGGCCTTAAGCCGAGCCCGCACTTGTGCCCCGGCCTTAAGCCGAGCCCGCACTTGTGCCCCTGCCTTAAGCCGAGCCCGCACTTGTGCCCCTGCCTTAAACCTAGCCCGCACTTGTGCCCAGGCCTTAAGCCTAGCCCGCACTTGTGCCCAGGCCTTAAGCCTAGCCCGCACTTGTGCCCCTGCCTTAAGCCTAGCCCGCACTTGTGCCCCTGCCTAAAGCCTAGCCCGCACTTGTGCCCAGGCCTAAAGCCTAGCCCGCACTTGTGCCCAGGCCTTAAGCCTAGCCCGCACTTGTGCCCAGGCCTTAAGCCTAGCCCGCACTTGTGCCCAGGCCTTAAGCCTAGCCCGCACTTGTGCCCAGGCCTTAAGCCTAGCCCGCACTTGTGCCCAGGCCTTAAGCCTAGCCCGCACTTGTGCCCAGGCCTTAAGCCTAGCCCGCACTTGTGCCCAGGCCTTAAGCCTAGCCCGCACTTGTGCCCAGGCCTTAAGCCTAGCCCGCACTTGTGCCCAGGCCTTAAGCCTAGCCCGCACTTGTGCCCAGGCCTTAAGCCTAGCCCGCACTTGTGCCCAGGCCTTAAGCCTAGCCCGCACTTGTGCCCAGGCCTTAAGCCTAGCCCGCACTTGTGCCCAGGCCTTAAGCCTAGCCCGCACTTGTGCCCAGGCCTTAAGCCTAGCCCGCACTTGTGCCCAGGCCTTAAGCCTAGCCCGCACTTGTGCCCCCTGCCTTGATCCTAGCCAGCACTTGTGCCCAGGCCTTAAGCCTAGCCCGCACTTGTGCCCAGGCCTTAAGCCGAGCCCGCACTTGTGCCCAGGCCTTAAGCCGAGCCCGCACTTGTGCCCCTGCCTTAAGCCGAGCCCGCACTTGTGCCCCTGCCTTAAGCCGAGCCCGCACTTGTGCCCCTGCCTTAAGCCGAGCCCGCACTTGTGCCCCTGCCTTGATCCTAGCCCGCACTTGTGCCCAGGCCTTAAGCCTAGCCCGCACTTGTGCCCAGGCCTTAAGCCTAGCCCGCACTTGTGCCCCCTGCCTTGATCCTAGCCAGCACTGCACTTATGCCCAGGCCTTAAGCCTAGCCTGCACTTGTGCCCAGGCCTTAAGCCTAGCCCGCACTTGTGCCCAGGCCTTAAGCCTAGCCCGCACTTGTGCCCAGGCCTTAAGCCTAGCCCGCACTTGTGCCCAGGCCTTAAGCCTAGCCCGCACTTGTGCCCAGGCCTTAAGCCTAGCCCGCACTTGTGCCCAGGCCTTAAGCCTAGCCCGCACTTGTGCCCAGGCCTTAAGCCTAGCCCGCACTTGTGCCCCTGCCTTGATCCTAGCCAGCACTTGTGCCCAGGCCTTGATCCTAGCCAGCACTTGTGCCCAGGCCTTAAGCCAAGCCCGCACTTGTGCCCCTGCCTTAAGCCTAGCCCGCACTTGTGCCCCTGCCTTAAGCCTAGCCCGCACTTGTGCCCAGGCCTTAAGCCTAGCCCGCACTTGTGCCCAGGCCTTAAGCCTAGCCCGCACTTGTGCCCAGGCCTAAAGCCTAGCCCGCACTTGTGCCCAGGCCTTAAGCCTAGCCCGCACTTGTGCCCAGGCCTTAAGCCTAGCCCGCACTTGTGCCCCGGCCTTAAGCCTAGCCCGCACTTGTGCCCAGGCCTTAAGCCTAGCCCGCACTTGTCCTCAGGCCATAAGCCTAGCCCGCACTTGTGCCCCGGCCTTAAGCCTAGCTCGCACTTGTGCCCCGGCCTTAAGCCTAGCCCGCACTTGTGCCCAGGCCTTAAGCCTAGCCCGCACTTGTGCCCAGGCCTTAAGCCTAGCCCGCACTTGTGCCCAGGCCTTAAGCCTAGCCTGCACTTGTGCCCCCTGCCTTGATCCTAGCCAGCACTTGTGCCCAGGCCTTAAGCCTAGCCCGCACTTGTGCCCAGGCCTTAAGCCTAGCCTGCACTTTTGAGCCCCTTGAATGCTTGTTTGTTTGTTTTTGTCTTCAGCTTCATGTTGGTTATGCACATAGGGCCAGCTTTACGCTCTTCGCTCTTGTCCCGTCTGAATGCGCATGCACGACTGTAATTGGGGAAGAAGGCATTACCCATTTACGGAGGACAGACAAGAAGTGCCTGGTCGCTTGGAGCATGGGGTTATGGAGAGGCTCCGCACTGTACAACAAAGGATCTAGTCCTAAATGTCCAAGTACAGAGTAGAGGGGTGAAAGCTAGCTCTTCACCCCTATGGGTGCCTAACCCTTTATGCAAAGAGTGCAAAGAGTTAGCTGAATGCCTTAAGCCTAGCCAGCAGTTGTGCCCCCTGCCTTGATCCTGGCCAGCACTGCACTTGTGCCCATGCCGTAAGCCTAGCCCGCACTTGTGCCCAGGCCTTAAGCCTGGCTGGCACTTGTGCCCATGCCTTAAGCCTAGCCGGCACTTGTGGCCCCTGCCTTGATCCTAGCCAGCACTGCACTTGTGCCCAGGCCTTAAGCCTAGCCTGCACTTGTGCCCCGGCCTTAAGCCTAGCCTGCACTTGTGCCCCGGCCTTAAGCCTAGCCCGCACTTGTGCCCCGGCCTTAAGCCTAGCCCGCACTTGTGCCCAGGCCTTAAGCCTAGCCCGCACTTGTGCCCAGGCCTTAAGCCTAGCCCGCACTTGTGCCCCCTGCCTTGATCCTAGCCAGCACTGCACTTGTGCCCAGGCCTTCAGCCTAGCCTGCACTTGTGCCCAGGCCTTAAGCCTAGCCCGCACTTGTGCCCAGGCCTTAAGCCTAGCCCGCACTTGTGCCCAGGCCTTAAGCCTAGCCCGCACTTGTGCCCCCTGCCTTGATCCTAGCCAGCACTTGTGCCCAGGCCTTAAGCCTAGCCTGCACTTGTGCCCTGGCCTTAAGCCTAGCCCGCACTTGTGCCCCGGCCTTAAGCCTAGCCCGCACTTGTGCCCCGGCCTTAAGCCTAACCCGCACTTGTGCCCAGGCCTTAAGCCTAGCCCGCACTTGTGCCCAGGCCTTAAGCCTAGCCCGCACTTGTGCCCCCTGCCTTGATCCTAGCCAGCACTTGTGCCCAGGCCTTAAGCCTAGCCCGCACTTGTGCCCAGGCCTTAAGCCAAGCCCGTACTTGTGCCCCTGCCTTAAGCCTAGCCCGCACTTGTGCCCCTGCCTTAAGCCTAGCCCGCACTTGTGTCCAGGCCGCACTTGTGCCCAGGCCTTAAGCCTAGCCCGCACTTGTGGCCAGGCCTTAAGCCTAGCCCGCACTTGTGCCCAGGCCTTAAGCCTAGCCCGCACTTGTGCCCCGGCCTTAAGCCTAGCCCGCACTTGTCCTCAGGCCATAAGCCTAGCCCGCACTTGTGCCCCGGCCTTAAGCCTAGCCCGCACTTGTGCCTCGGCCTTAAGCCTAGCCCGCACTTGTGCCCCGGCCTTAAGCCTAGCCCGCACTTGTGCCCCGGCCTTAAGCCTAGCCCGCACTTGTGCCCCGGCCTTAAGCCTAGCCCGCACTTGTGCCCAGGCCTTAAGCCTAGCCCGCACTTGTGCCCCGGCCTTAAGCCGAGCCCGCACTTGTGCCCCGGCCTTAAGCCGAGCCCGCACTTGTGCCCCTGCCTTGATCCTAGCCAGCACTTGTGCCCAGGCCTTAAGCCTAGCCCGCACTTGTGCCCAGGCCTTAAGCCTAGCCCGCACTTGTGCCCAGGCCTTAAGCCTAGCCCGCACTTGTGCCCCCTGCCTTGATCCTAGCCAGCACTGCACTTGTGCCCAGGCCTTAAGCCTAGCCTGCACTTGTGCCCAGGCCTTAAGCCTAGCCCGCACTTGTGCCCAGGCCTTAAGCCTAGCCCGCACTTGTGCCCAGGCCTTAAGCCTAGCCCGCACTTGTGCCCCGGCCTTAAGCCTAACCCGCACTTGTGCCCAGGCCTTAAGCCTAGCCCGCACTTGTGCCCAGGCCTTAAGCCTAGCCCGCACTTGTGCCCCGGCTTTAAGCTTAGCCCGCACTTGTGCCCCGGCTTTAAGCTTAGCCCGCACTTGTGCCCAGGCCTTAAGCCGAGCCCGCACTTGTGCCCCGGCCTTAAGCCGAGCCCGCACTTGTGCCCCGGCCTTAAGCCGAGCCCGCACTTGTGCCCCGGCCTTAAGCCGAGCCCGCACTTGTGCCCCGGCCTTAAGCCGAGCCCGCACTTGTGCCCCGGCCTTAAGCCGAGCCCGCACTTGTGCCCCTGCCTTAAGCCGAGCCCGCACTTGTGCCCCTGCCTTAAACCTAGCCCGCACTTGTGCCCAGGCCTTAAGCCTAGCCCGCACTTGTGCCCAGGCCTTAAGCCTAGCCCGCACTTGTGCCCCTGCCTTAAGCCTAGCCCGCACTTGTGCCCCTGCCTAAAGCCTAGCCCGCACTTGTGCCCAGGCCTAAAGCCTAGCCCGCACTTGTGCCCAGGCCTTAAGCCTAGCCCGCACTTGTGCCCAGGCCTTAAGCCTAGCCCGCACTTGTGCCCAGGCCTTAAGCCTAGCCCGCACTTGTGCCCAGGCCTTAAGCCTAGCCCGCACTTGTGCCCAGGCCTTAAGCCTAGCCTGCACTTGTGCCCCGGCCTTAAGCCTAGCCCGCACTTGTGTCCAGGCCTTAAGCCTAGCCCGCACTTGTGCCCAGGCCTTAAGCCTAGCCCGCACTTGTGCCCAGGCCTTAAGCCGAGCCCGCACTTGTGCCCCGGCCTTAAGCCGAGCCCGCACTTGTGCCCCGGCCTTAAGCCGAGCCCGCACTTGTGCCCCTGCCTTAAGCCGAGCCCGCACTTGTGCCCCTGCCTTAAACCTAGCCCGCACTTGTGCCCAGGCCTTAAGCCTAGCCCGCACTTGTGCCCAGGCCTTAAGCCTAGCCCGCACTTGTGCCCCTGCCTTAAGCCTAGCCCGCACTTGTGCCCCTGCCTAAAGCCTAGCCCGCACTTGTGCCCAGGCCTAAAGCCTAGCCCGCACTTGTGCCCAGGCCTTAAGCCTAGCCCGCACTTGTGCCCAGGCCTTAAGCCTAGCCCGCACTTGTGCCCAGGCCTTAAGCCTAGCCCGCACTTGTGCCCAGGCCTTAAGCCTAGCCCGCACTTGTGCCCAGGCCTTAAGCCTAGCCCGCACTTGTGCCCAGGCCTTAAGCCTAGCCCGCACTTGTGCCCAGGCCTTAAGCCTAGCCCGCACTTGTGCCCAGGCCTTAAGCCTAGCCCGCACTTGTGCCCAGGCCTTAAGCCTAGCCCGCACTTGTGCCCAGGCCTTAAGCCTAGCCCGCACTTGTGCCCAGGCCTTAAGCCTAGCCCGCACTTGTGCCCAGGCCTTAAGCCTAGCCCGCACTTGTGCCCAGGCCTTAAGCCTAGCCCGCACTTGTGCCCAGGCCTTAAGCCTAGCCCGCACTTGTGCCCAGGCCTTAAGCCTAGCCCGCACTTGTGCCCAGGCCTTAAGCCTAGCCCGCACTTGTGCCCCCTGCCTTGATCCTAGCCAGCACTTGTGCCCAGGCCTTAAGCCTAGCCCGCACTTGTGCCCAGGCCTTAAGCCGAGCCCGCACTTGTGCCCAGGCCTTAAGCCGAGCCCGCACTTGTGCCCCTGCCTTAAGCCGAGCCCGCACTTGTGCCCCTGCCTTAAGCCGAGCCCGCACTTGTGCCCCTGCCTTAAGCCGAGCCCGCACTTGTGCCCCTGCCTTGATCCTAGCCCGCACTTGTGCCCAGGCCTTAAGCCTAGCCCGCACTTGTGCCCAGGCCTTAAGCCTAGCCCGCACTTGTGCCCCCTGCCTTGATCCTAGCCAGCACTGCACTTATGCCCAGGCCTTAAGCCTAGCCTGCACTTGTGCCCAGGCCTTAAGCCTAGCCCGCACTTGTGCCCAGGCCTTAAGCCTAGCCCGCACTTGTGCCCAGGCCTTAAGCCTAGCCCGCACTTGTGCCCAGGCCTTAAGCCTAGCCCGCACTTGTGCCCAGGCCTTAAGCCTAGCCCGCACTTGTGCCCAGGCCTTAAGCCTAGCCCGCACTTGTGCCCAGGCCTTAAGCCTAGCCCGCACTTGTGCCCCTGCCTTGATCCTAGCCAGCACTTGTGCCCAGGCCTTGATCCTAGCCAGCACTTGTGCCCAGGCCTTAAGCCAAGCCCGCACTTGTGCCCCTGCCTTAAGCCTAGCCCGCACTTGTGCCCCTGCCTTAAGCCTAGCCCGCACTTGTGCCCAGGCCTTAAGCCTAGCCCGCACTTGTGCCCAGGCCTTAAGCCTAGCCCGCACTTGTGCCCAGGCCTAAAGCCTAGCCCGCACTTGTGCCCAGGCCTTAAGCCTAGCCCGCACTTGTGCCCAGGCCTTAAGCCTAGCCCGCACTTGTGCCCCGGCCTTAAGCCTAGCCCGCACTTGTGCCCAGGCCTTAAGCCTAGCCCGCACTTGTCCTCAGGCCATAAGCCTAGCCCGCACTTGTGCCCCGGCCTTAAGCCTAGCTCGCACTTGTGCCCCGGCCTTAAGCCTAGCCCGCACTTGTGCCCAGGCCTTAAGCCTAGCCCGCACTTGTGCCCAGGCCTTAAGCCTAGCCCGCACTTGTGCCCAGGCCTTAAGCCTAGCCTGCACTTGTGCCCCCTGCCTTGATCCTAGCCAGCACTTGTGCCCAGGCCTTAAGCCTAGCCCGCACTTGTGCCCAGGCCTTAAGCCTAGCCTGCACTTTTGAGCCCCTTGAATGCTTGTTTGTTTGTTTTTGTCTTCAGCTTCATGTTGGTTATGCACATAGGGCCAGCTTTACGCTCTTCGCTCTTGTCCCGTCTGAATGCGCATGCACGACTGTAATTGGGGAAGAAGGCATTACCCATTTACGGAGGACAGACAAGAAGTGCCTGGTCGCTTGGAGCATGGGGTTATGGAGAGGCTCCGCACTGTACAACAAAGGATCTAGTCCTAAATGTCCAAGTACAGAGTAGAGGGGTGAAAGCTAGCTCTTCACCCCTATGGGTGCCTAACCCTTTATGCAAAGAGTGCAAAGAGTTAGCTGAATGCCTTAAGCCTAGCCAGCAGTTGTGCCCCCTGCCTTGATCCTGGCCAGCACTGCACTTGTGCCCATGCCGTAAGCCTAGCCCGCACTTGTGCCCAGGCCTTAAGCCTGGCTGGCACTTGTGCCCATGCCTTAAGCCTAGCCGGCACTTGTGGCCCCTGCCTTGATCCTAGCCAGCACTGCACTTGTGCCCAGGCCTTAAGCCTAGCCTGCACTTGTGCCCCGGCCTTAAGCCTAGCCTGCACTTGTGCCCCGGCCTTAAGCCTAGCCCGCACTTGTGCCCCGGCCTTAAGCCTAGCCCGCACTTGTGCCCAGGCCTTAAGCCTAGCCCGCACTTGTGCCCAGGCCTTAAGCCTAGCCCGCACTTGTGCCCCCTGCCTTGATCCTAGCCAGCACTGCACTTGTGCCCAGGCCTTCAGCCTAGCCTGCACTTGTGCCCAGGCCTTAAGCCTAGCCCGCACTTGTGCCCAGGCCTTAAGCCTAGCCCGCACTTGTGCCCAGGCCTTAAGCCTAGCCCGCACTTGTGCCCCCTGCCTTGATCCTAGCCAGCACTTGTGCCCAGGCCTTAAGCCTAGCCCGCACTTGTGCCCCGGCCTTAAGCCTAGCCCGCACTTGTGCCCCGGCCTTAAGCCTAGCCCGCACTTGTGCCCCGGCCTTAAGCCTAACCCGCACTTGTGCCCAGGCCTTAAGCCTAGCCCGCACTTGTGCCCAGGCCTTAAGCCTAGCCCGCACTTGTGCCCCCTGCCTTGATCCTAGCCAGCACTTGTGCCCAGGCCTTAAGCCTAGCCCGCACTTGTGCCCAGGCCTTAAGCCAAGCCCGTACTTGTGCCCCTGCCTTAAGCCTAGCCCGCACTTGTGCCCCTGCCTTAAGCCTAGCCCGCACTTGTGTCCAGGCCGCACTTGTGCCCAGGCCTTAAGCCTAGCCCGCACTTGTGGCCAGGCCTTAAGCCTAGCCCGCACTTGTGCCCAGGCCTTAAGCCTAGCCCGCACTTGTGCCCCGGCCTTAAGCCTAGCCCGCACTTGTCCTCAGGCCATAAGCCTAGCCCGCACTTGTGCCCCGGCCTTAAGCCTAGCCCGCACTTGTGCCTCGGCCTTAAGCCTAGCCCGCACTTGTGCCCCGGCCTTAAGCCTAGCCCGCACTTGTGCCCCGGCCTTAAGCCTAGCCCGCACTTGTGCCCCGGCCTTAAGCCTAGCCCGCACTTGTGCCCAGGCCTTAAGCCTAGCCCGCACTTGTGCCCCGGCCTTAAGCCGAGCCCGCACTTGTGCCCCGGCCTTAAGCCGAGCCCGCACTTGTGCCCCGGCCATAAGCCGAGCCCGCACTTGTGCCCCTGCCTTAAGCCGAGCCCGCACTTGTGCCCCGGCCTTAAGCCGAGCCCGCACTTGTGCCCAGGCCTTAAGCCTAGCCCGCACTTGTGCCCAGGCCTTAAGCCTAGCCCGCACTTGTGCCCCTGCCTTAAGCCTAGCCCGCACTTGTGCCCCTGCCTAAAGCCTAGCCCGCACTTGTGCCCAGGCCTAAAGCCTAGCCCGCACTTGTGCCCAGGCCTTAAGCCTAGCCCGCACTTGTGCCCAGGCCTTAAGCCTAGCCCGCACTTGTGCCCAGGCCTTAAGCCTAGCCCGCACTTGTGCCCAGGCCTTAAGCCTAGCCCGCACTTGTGCCCAGGCCTTAAGCCTAGCCCGCACTTGTGCCCAGGCCTTAAGCCTAGCCCGCACTTGTGCCCAGGCCTTAAGCCTAGCCCGCACTTGTGCCCAGGCCTTAAGCCTAGCCCGCACTTGTGCCCAGGCCTTAAGCCTAGCCCGCACTTGTGCCCAGGCCTTAAGCCTAGCCCGCACTTGTGCCCAGGCCTTAAGCCTAGCCCGCACTTGTGCCCAGGCCTTAAGCCTAGCCCGCACTTGTGCCCAGGCCTTAAGCCTAGCCCGCACTTGTGCCCAGGCCTTAATCCTAGCCCGCACTTGTGCCCCCTGCCTTGATCCTAGCCAGCACTTGTGCCCAGGCCTTAAGCCTAGCCCGCACTTGTGCCCAGGCCTTAAGCCGAGCCCGCACTTGTGCCCAGGCCTTAAGCCGAGCCCGCACTTGTGCCCCTGCCTTAAGCCGAGCCCGCACTTGTGCCCCTGCCTTAAGCCGAGCCCGCACTTGTGCCCCTGCCTTAAGCCGAGCCCGCACTTGTGCCCCTGCCTTGATCCTAGCCCGCACTTGTGCCCAGGCCTTAAGCCTAGCCCGCACTTGTGCCCAGGCCTTAAGCCTAGCCCGCACTTGTGCCCCCTGCCTTGATCCTAGCCAGCACTGCACTTATGCCCAGGCCTTAAGCCTAGCCTGCACTTGTGCCCAGGCCTTAAGCCTAGCCCGCACTTGTGCCCAGGCCTTAAGCCTAGCCCGCACTTGTGCCCAGGCCTTAAGCCTAGCCCGCACTTGTGCCCAGGCCTTAAGCCTAGCCCGCACTTGTGCCCAGGCCTTAAGCCTAGCCCGCACTTGTGCCCAGGCCTTGAGCCTAGCCCGCACTTGTGCCCAGGCCTTGAGCCTAGCCCGCACTTGTGCCCCTGCCTTGATCCTAGCCAGCACTTGTGCCCAGGCCTTGATCCTAGCCAGCACTTGTGCCCCTGCCTTAAGCCTAGCCCGCACTTGTGCCCCTGCCTTAAGCCTAGCCCGCACTTGTGCCCAGGCCTTAAGCCTAGCCCGCACTTGTGCCCAGGCCTTAAGCCTAGCCCGCACTTGTGCCCAGGCCTAAAGCCTAGCCCGCACTTGTGCCCAGGCCTTAAGCCTAGCCCGCACTTGTGCCCAGGCCTTAAGCCTAGCCCGCACTTGTGCCCCGGCCTTAAGCCTAGCCCGCACTTGTGCCCAGGCCTTAAGCCTAGCCCGCACTTGTCCTCAGGCCATAAGCCTAGCCCGCACTTGTGCCCCGGCCTTAAGCCTAGCTCGCACTTGTGCCCCGGCCTTAAGCCTAGCCCGCACTTGTGCCCAGGCCTTAAGCCTAGCCCGCACTTGTGCCCAGGCCTTAAGCCTAGCCCGCACTTGTACCCAGGCCTTAAGCCTAGCCTGCACTTGTGCCCCCTGCCTTGATCCTAGCCAGTACTTGTGCCCAGGCCTTAAGCCTAGCCCGCACTTGTGCCCAGGCCTTAAGCCTAGCCTGCACTTTTGAGCCCCTTGAATGCTTGTTTGTTTGTTTTTGTCTTCAGCTTCATGTTGGTTATGCACATAGGGCCAGCTTTACGCTCTTCGCTCTTGTCCCGTCTGAATGCGCATGCACGACTGTAATTGGGGAAGAAGGCATTACCCATTTTCGGAGGACAGACAAGAAGTGCCTGGTCGCTTGGAGCATGGGGTTATGGAGAGGCTCCGCACTGTACAACAAAGGATCTAGTCCTAAATGTCCAAGTACAGAGTAGAGGGGTGAAAGCTAGCTCTTCACCCCTATGGGTGCCTAACCCTTTATGCAAAGAGTGCAAAGAGTTAGCTGAATGCCTTAAGCCTAGCCAGCACTTGTGCCCCCTGCCTTGATCCTGGCCAGCACTGCACTTGTGCCCATGCCGTAAGCCTAGCCCGCACTTGTGCCCAGGCCTTAAGCCTGGCTGGCACTTGTGCCCATGCCTTAAGCCTAGCCGGCACTTGTGGCCCCTGCCTTGATCCTAGCCAGCACTGCACTTGTGCCCAGGCCTTAAGCCTAGCCTGCACTTGTGCCCCGGCCTTAAGCCTAGCCTGCACTTGTGCCCCGGCCTTAAGCCTAGCCCGCACTTGTGCCCCGGCCTTAAGCCTAGCCCGCACTTGTGCCCAGGCCTTAAGCCTAGCCCGCACTTGTGCCCAGGCCTTAAGCCTAGCCCGCACTTGTGCCCCCTGCCTTGATCCTAGCCAGCACTGCACTTGTGCCCAGGCCTTAAGCCTAGCCTGCACTTGTGCCAAGGCCTTAAGCCTAGCCCGCACTTGTGCCCAGGCCTTAAGCCTAGCCCGCACTTGTGCCCAGGCCTTAAGCCTAGCCCGCACTTGTGCCCCCTGCCTTGATCCTAGCCAGCACTTGTGCCCAGGCCTTAAGCCTAGCCTGCACTTGTGCCCTGGCCTTAAGCCTAGCCCGCACTTGTGCCCCGGCCTTAAGCCTAGCCCGCACTTGTGCCCCGGCCTTAAGCCTAACCCACACTTGTGCCCAGGCCTTAAGCCTAGCCCGCACTTGTGCCCAGGCCTTAAGCCTAGCCCGCACTTGTGCCCCGGCTTTAAGCTTAGCCCGCACTTGTGCCCCGGCTTTAAGCTTAGCCCGCACTTGTG
Source organism: Ranitomeya imitator (assembly GCF_032444005.1). Classification (NCBI taxonomy): domain Eukaryota; kingdom Metazoa; phylum Chordata; class Amphibia; order Anura; family Dendrobatidae; genus Ranitomeya; species Ranitomeya imitator. Next base: position 358,681 of record NW_027194747.1, on the reverse strand, counting down.
CCCAGGCCTTAAGCCTAGCCCGCACTTGTGCCCAGGCCTTAAGCCTAGCCCGCACTTGTGCCCCCTGCCTTGATCCTAGCCAGCACTTGTGCCCAGGCCTTAAGCCTAGCCCGCACTTGTGCCCAGGCCTTAAGCCAAGCCCGTACTTGTGCCCCTGCCTTAAGCCTAGCCCGCACTTGTGCCCCTGCCTTAAGCCTAGCCCGCACTTGTGTCCAGGCCGCACTTGTGCCCAGGCCTTAAGCCTAGCCCGCACTTGTGGCCAGGCCTTAAGCCTAGCCCGCACTTGTGCCCAGGCCTTAAGCCTAGCCCGCACTTGTGCCCCGGCCTTAAGCCTAGCCCGCACTTGTCCTCAGGCCATAAGCCTAGCCCGCACTTGTGCCCCGGCCTTAAGCCTAGCCCGCACTTGTGCCCCGGCCTTAAGCCTAGCCCGCACTTGTGCCCCGGCCTTAAGCCTAGCCCGCACTTGTGCCCCGGCCTTAAGCCTAGCCCGCACTTGTGCCCAGGCCTTAAGCCTAGCCCGCACTTGTGCCCAGGCCTTAAGCCTAGCCCGCACTTGTGCCCAGGCCTTAAGCCTAGCCCGCACTTGTGCCCAGGCCTTAAGCCTAGCCCGCACTTGTGCCCAGGCCTTAAGCCTAGCCCGCACTTGTGCCCCCTGCCTTGATCCTAGCCAGCACTTTTGCCCAGGCCTTAAGCCTAGCCCGCACTTGTGCCCAGGCCTTAAGCCTAGCCTGCACTTTTGAGCCCCTTGAATGCTTGTTTGTTTGTTTTTGTCTTCATCTTCATGTTGGTTATGCACATAGGGCCAGCTTTACGCTCTTCGCTCTTGTCCCGTCTGAATGCGCATGCACGACTTTAATTGGGGAAGAAGGCATTACCCATTTACGGAGGACAGACAAGAAGTGCCTGGTTGCTTGGAGCATGGGGTTATGGAGAGGCTCCGCACTGTACAACAAAGGATCTAGTCCTAAATGTCCAAGTACAGAGTAGAGGGGTGAAAGCTAGCTCTTCACCCCTATGGGTGCCTAACCCTTTATGCAAAGAGTGCAAAGAGTTAGCTGAATGCCTTAAGCCTAGCCAGCACTTGTGCCCCCTGCCTTGATCCTGGCCAGCACTGCACTTGTGCCCATGCCGTAAGCCTAGCCCACACTTGTGCCCAGGCCTTAAGCCTGGCTGGCACTTGTGCCCATGCCTTAAGCCTAGCCGGCACTTGTGGCCCCTGCCTTGATCCTAGCCAGCACTGCACTTGTGCCCAGGCCTTAAGCCTAGCCTGCACTTGTGCCCAGGCCTTAAGCCTAGCCCGCACTTGTGCCCCGGCCTTAAGCCTAGCCCGCACTTGTGCCCCGGCCTTAAGCCTAGCCCGCACTTGTGCCCCGGCCTTAAGCCTAGCCCGCACTTGTGCCCCGGCCTTAAGCCTAGCCCGCACTTGTGCCCCGGCCTTAAGTCTAACCCGCACTTGTGCCCAGGCCTTAAGCCTAGCCCGCACTTGTACCCAGGCCTTAAGCCTAGCCCGCACTTGTGCCCCTGCCTTAAGCCTAGCCCGCACTTGTGCCCAGGCCTTAAGCCTAGCCCGCACTTGTGCCCAGGCCTTAAGCCTAGCCCGCACTTGTGCCCAGGCCTTAAGCCTAGCCCGCACTTGTGCCCAGGCCTTAAGCCTAGCCCGCACTTGTGCCCAGGCCTTAAGCCTAGCCCGCACTTGTGCCCAGGCCTTAAGCCTAGCCTGCACTTGTTCCCAGGCCTTAAGCCTAGCCTGCACTTGTGCCCAGGCCTTAAGCCTAGCCCGCACTTGTGCCCAGGCCTTAAGCCTAGCCTGCACTTTTGAGCCCCTTGAATGCTTGTTTGTTTGTTTTTGTCTTCAGCTTCATGTTGGTTATGCACATAGGGCCAGCTTTACGCTCTTCGCTCTTGTCCCGTCTGAATGCGCATGCACGACTGTAATTGGGGAAGAAGGCATTACCCATTTACGGAGGACAGACAAGAAGTGCCTGGTCGCTTGGAGCATGGGGTTATGGAGAGGCTCCGCACTGTACAACAAAGGATCTAGTCCTAAATGTCCAAGTACAGAGTAGAGGGGTGAAAGCTAGCTCTTCACCCCTATGGGTGCCTAACCCTTTATGCAAAGAGTGCAAAGAGTTAGCTGAATGCCTTAAGCCTAGCCAGCACTTGTGCCCCCTGCCTTGATCCTGGCCAGCACTGCACTTGTGCCCATGCCGTAAGCCTAGCCCGCACTTGTGCCCAGGCCTTAAGCCTGGCTGGCACTTGTGCCCATGCCTTAAGCCTAGCCGGCACTTGTGGCCCCTGCCTTGATCCTAGCCAGCACTGCACTTGTGCCCAGGCCTTAAGCCTAGCCTGCACTTGTGCCCCGGCCTTAAGCCTAGCCCGCACTTGTGCCCCGGCCTTAAGCCTAGCCCGCACTTGTGCCCCGGCCTTAAGCCTAACCCGCACTTGTGCCCAGGCCTTAAGCCTAACCCGCACTTGTGCCCAGGCCTTAAGCCTAGCCCGCACTTGTGCCCAGGCCTTAAGCTTAGCCCACACTTGTGCCCCGGCTTTAAGCTTAGCCCACACTTGTGCCCCGGCTTTAAGCTTAGCCCGCACTTGTGCCCAGGCCTTAAGCCTAGCCCGCACTTGTGCCCCGGCCTTAAGCCGAGCCCGCACTTGTGCCCCGGCCTTAAGCCGAGCCCGCACTTGTGCCCCTGCCTTAAGCCGAGCCCGCACTTGTGCCCCTGCCTTAAGCCGAGCCCGCACTTGTGCCCCTGCCTTAAGCCGAGCCCGCACTTGTGCCCCTGCCTTAAGCCGAGCCCGCACTTGTGCCCAGGCCTTAAGCCTAGCCCGCACTTGTGCCCCGGCCTTAAGCCGAGCCCGCACTTGTGCCCCGGCCTTAAGCCGAGCCCGCACTTGTGCCCCGGCCTTAAGCCGAGCCCTCACTTGTGCCCCGGCCTTAAGCTTAGCCCGCACTTGTGCCCAGGCCTTAAGCCTAGCCCGCACTTGTCCTCAGGCCATAAGCCTAGCCCGCACTTGTGCCCCGGCCTTAAGCCTAGCCCGCACTTGTGCCCCGGCCTTAAGCCTAGCCTGCACTTGTGCCCCTGCCTTAAGCCGAGCCCGCACTTGTGCCACTGCCTTAAGCCGAGCCCGCACTTGTGCCCCTGCCTTAAGCCTAGCCCGCACTTGTGCCCCTGCCTTAAGCCTAGCCCGCACTTGTGCCCCTGCCTTAAGCCTAGCCCGCACTTGTGCCCAGGCCTTAAGCCTAGCCCGCACTTGTGCCCAGGCCTTAAGCCTAGCCCGCACTTGTGCCCAGGCATAAAGCCTAGCCCGCACTTGTGCCCAGGCCTTAAGCCTAGCCCGCACTTGTGCCCAGGCCTTAAGCCTAGCCCGCACTTGTGCCCAGGCCTTAAGCCTAGCCCGCACTTGTGCCCAGGCCTTAAGCCTAGCCCGCACTTGTGCCCAGGCCTTAAGCCTAGCCCGCACTTGTGCCCAGGCCTTAAGCCTAGCCCGCACTTGTGCCCAGGCCTTAAGCCTAGCCCGCACTTGTGCCCCCTGCCTTGATCCTAGCCAGCACTGCACTTATGCCCAGGCCTTAAGCCTAGCCTGCACTTGTGCCCAGGCCTTAAGCCTAGCCCGCACTTGTGCCCAGGCCGTAAGCCTAGCCCGCACTTGTGCCCCTGCCTTGATCCTAGCCAGCACTTGTGCCCAGGCCTTAAGCCTAGCCCGCACTTGTGCCCAGGCCTTAAGCCTAGCCCGCACTTGTGCCCCCTGCCTTGATCCTAGCCAGCACTGCACTTATGCCCAGGCCTTAAGCCTAGCCTGCACTTGTGCCCAGGCCTTAAGCCTAGCCCGCACTTGTGCCCAGGCCTTAAGCCTAGCCTGCACTTTTGAGCCCCTTGAATGCTTGTTTGTTTGTTTTTGTCTTCAGCTTCATGTTGGTTATGCACATAGGGCCAGCTTTACGCTCTTCGCTCTTGTCCCGTCTGAATGCGCATGCACGACTGTAATTGGGGAAGAAGGCATTACCCATTTACGGAGGACAGACAAGAAGTGCCTGGTCGCTTGGAGCATGGGGTTATGGAGAGGCTCCGCACTGTACAACAAAGGATCTAGTCCTAAATGTCCAAGTACAGAGTAGAGGGGTGAAAGCTAGCTCTTCACCCCTATGGGTGCCTAACCCTTTATGCAAAGAGTGCAAAGAGTTAGCTGAATGCCTTAAGCCTAGCCAGCACTTGTGCCCCCTGCCTTGATCCTGGCCAGCACTGCACTTGTGCCCATGCCGTAAGCCTAGCCCGCACTTGTGCCCAGGCCTTAAGCCTGGCTGGCACTTGTGCCCATGCCTTAAGCCTAGCCGGCACTTGTGGCCCCTGCCTTGATCCTAGCCAGCACTGCACTTGTGCCCAGGCCTTAAGCCTAGCCTGCACTTGTGCCCCGGCCTTAAGCCTAGCCCGCACTTGTGCCCCGGCCTTAAGCCTAACCCGCACTTGTGCCCAGGCCTTAAGCCTAGCCCGCACTTGTGCCCAGGCCTTAAGCCTAGCCCGCACTTGTGCCCCCTGCCTTGATCCTAGCCAGCACTGCACTTGTGCCCAGGCCTTAAGCCTAGCCTGCACTTGTGCCCAGGCCTTAAGCCTAGCCTGCACTTGTGCCCAGGCCTTAAGCCTAGCCCGCACTTGTGCCCAGGCCTTAAGCCTAGCCCGCACTTGTGCCCAGGCCTTAAGCCTAGCCCGCACTTGTGCCCAGGCCTTAAGCCTAGCCCGCACTTGTGCCCAGGCCTTAAGCCTAGCCCGCACTTGTGCCCCCTGCCTTGATCCTAGCCAGCACTTGTGCCCAGGCCTTAAGCCTAGCCTGCACTTGTGCCCTGGCCTTAAGCCTAGCCCGCACTTGTGCCCCGGCCTTAAGCCTAGCCCGCACTTGTGCCCAGGCCTTAAGCCTAGCCCGCACTTGTGCCCCCTGCCTTGATCCTAGCCAGCACTTGTGCCCAGGCCTTAAGCCTAGCCCGCACTTGTGCCCAGGCCTTAAGCCTAGCCCGCACTTGTGCCCCCTGCCTTGATCCTAGCCAGCACTTGTGCCCAGGCCTTAAGCCTAGCCCGCACTTGAGCCCAGGCCTTAAGCCAAGCCCGCACTTGTGCCCCTGCCTTAAGCCTAGCCCGCACTTGTGCCCCTGCCTTAAGCCTAGCCCGCACTTGTGCCCAGGCCTTAAGCCTAGCCCGCACTTGTGCCCAGGCCTTAAGCCTAGCCCGCACTTGTGCCCAGGCCTTAAGCCTAGCCCGCACTTGTGCCCAGGCCTTAAGCCTAGCCCGCACTTGTGCCCTGGCCTTAAGCCTAGCCCGCACTTGTGCCCCGGCCTTAAGCCTAGCCCGCACTTGTGCCCCGGCCTTAAGCCTAGCCCGCACTTGTGCCCAGGCCTTAAGCCTAGCCCGCACTTGTGCCCAGGCCTTAAGCCTAGCCCGCACTTGTGCCCAGGCCTTAAGCCTAGCCCGCACTTGTGCCCAGGCCTTAAGCCTAGCCCGCACTTGTGCCCAGGCCTTAAGCCTAGCCCGCACTTGTGCCCAGGCCTTAAGCCTAGCCCGCACTTGTGCCCAGGCCTTAAGCCTAGCCCGCACTTGTGCCCCCTGCCTTGATCCTAGCCCGCACTTGTGCCCAGGCCTTAAGCCTAGCCCGCACTTGTGCCCAGGCCTTAAGCCTAGCCCGCACTTGTGCCCAGGCCTTAAGCCTAGCCCACACTTGTGCCCAGGCCTTAAGCCTAGCCCGCACTTGTGCCCAGGCCTTAAGCCTAGCCCGCACTTGTGCCCCGGCCTTAAGCCTAGCCCGCACTTGTGCCCCGGCCTTAAGCCTAGCCCGCACTTGTGCCCCGGCCTTAAGCCTAGCCCGCACTTGTGCCCAGGCCTTAAGCCTAGCCCGCACTTGTCCTCAGGCCATAAGCCTAGCCCGCACTTGTGCCCCGGCCTTAAGCCTAGCCCGCACTTGTGCCCCGGCCTTAAGCCTAGCCCGCACTTGTGCCCCGGCCTTAAGCCTAGCCCGCACTTGTGCCCCGGCCTTAAGCCTAGCCCGCACTTGTGCCCAGGCCTTAAGCCTAGCCCGCACTTGTGCCCAGGCCTTAAGCCTAGCCCGCACTTGTGCCCAGGCCTTAAGCCTAGCCTGCACTTGTGCCCCCTGCCTTGATCCTAGCCAGCACTTGTGCCAAGGCCTTAAGCCTAGCCCGCACTTGTGCCCAGGCCTTAAGCCTAGCCTGCACTTTTGAGCCCCTTGAATGCTTGTTTGTTTGTTTTTGTCTTCAGCTTCATGTTGGTTATGCACATAGGGCCAGCTTTACGCTCTTCGCTCTTGTCCCGTCTGAATGCGCATGCACGACTGTAATTGGGGAAGAAGGCATTACCCATTTACGGAGGATAGACAAGAAGTGCCTGGTCGCTTGGAGCATGGGGTTATGGAGAGGCTCCGCACTGTACAACAAAGGATCTAGTCCTAAATGTCCAAGTACAGAGTAGAGGGGTGAAAGCTAGCTCTTCACCCCTATGGGTGCCTAACCCTTTATGCAAAGAGTGCAAAGAGTTAGCTGAATGCCTTAAGCCTAGCCAGCACTTGTGCCCCCTGCCTTGATCCTGGCCAGCACTGCACTTGTGCCCATGCCGTAAGCCTAGCCCGCACTTGTGCCCAGGCCTTAAGCCTGGCTGGCACTTGTGCCCATGCCTTAAGCCTAGCCGGCACTTGTGGCCCCTGCCTTGATCCTAGCCAGCACTGCACTTGTGCCCCGGCCTTAAGCCTAGCCTGCACTTGTGCCCCGGCCTTAAGCCTAGCCCGCACTTGTGCCCCGGCCTTAAGCCTAGCCCGCACTTGTGCCCAGGCCTTAAGCCTAGCCCGCACTTGTGCCCAGGCCTTAAGCCTAGCCCGCACTTGTGCCCCCTGCCTTGATCCTAGCCAGCACTTGTGCCCAGGCCTTAAGCCTAGCCTGCACTTGTGCCCTGGCCTTAAGCCTAGCCCGCACTTGTGCCCCGGCCTTAAGCCTAGCCCGCACTTGTGCCCCGGCCTTAAGCCTAACCCGCACTTGTGCCCAGGCCTTAAGCCTAGCCCGCACTTGTGCCCCGGCTTTAAGCTTAGCCCGCTCTTGTGCCCCGGCTTTAAGCTTAGCCCGCACTTGTGCCCAGGCCTTAAGCCTAGCCCGCACTTGTGCCCCGGCCTTAAGCCGAGCCCGCACTTGTGCCCCGGCCTTAAGCCGAGCCCGCACTTGTGCCCCGGCCTTAAGCCGAGCCCGCACTTGTGCCCCGGCCTTAAGCCGAGCCCGCACTTGTGCCCCGGCCTTAAGCCGAGCCCGCACTTGTGCCCCTGCCTTAAGCCTAGCCCGCACTTGTGCCCCTGCCTTAAGCCTAGCCCGCACTTGTGCCCAGACCTAAAGCCTAGCCCGCACTTGTGCCCAGGCCTTAAGCCTAGCCCGCACTTGTGCCCAGGCCTTAAGCCTAGCCCGCACTTGTGCCCAGGCCTTAAGCCTAGCCCGCTCTTGTGCCCAGGCCTTAAGCCTAGCCCGCACTTGTGCCCAGGCCTTAAGCCTAGCCCGCACTTGTGCCCCCTGCCTTGATCCTAGCCAGCACTTGTGCCCAGGCCTTAAGCCAAGCCCGCACTTGTGCCCCTGCCTTAAGCCTAGCCCGCACTTGTGCCCCTGCCTTAAGCCTAGCCCGCACTTGTGCCCAGGCCTTAAGCCTAGCCCGCACTTGTGCCCAGGCCTTAAGCCCAGCCCGCACTTGTGCCCAGGCCTTAAGCCCAGCCCGCACTTGTGCCCAGGCCTTAAGCCTAGCCCGCACTTGTGCCCAGGCCTTAAGCCTAGCCCGCACTTGTGCCCCGGCCTTAAGCCTAGCCCGCACTTGTGCCCCGGCCTTAAGCCTAACCCGCACTTGTGCCCAGGCCTTAAGCCTAGCCCGCACTTGTGCCCAGGCCTTAAGCCTAGCCCGCACTTGTGCCCAGGCCTTAAGCCTAGCCCGCACTTGTGCCCCGGCTTTAAGCTTAGCCCGCACTTGTGCCCCGGCTTTAAGCTTAGCCCGCACTTGTGCCCAGGCCTTAAGCCTAGCCCGCACTTGTGCCCAGGCCTTAAGCCTAGCCCGCACTTGTGCCCCCTGCCTTGATCCTAGCCAGCACTTGTGCCCAGGCCTTAAGCCTAGCCCGCACTTGTGCCCAGGCCTTAAGCCAAGCCCGTACTTGTGCCCCTGCCTTAAGCCTAGCCCGCACTTGTGCCCCTGCCTTAAGCCTAGCCCGCACTTGTGTCCAGGCCGCACTTGTGCCCAGGCCTTAAGCCTAGCCCGCACTTGTGGCCAGGCCTTAAGCCTAGCCCGCACTTGTGCCCAGGCCTTAAGCCTAGCCCGCACTTGTGCCCCGGCCTTAAGCCTAGCCCGCACTTGTCCTCAGGCCATAAGCCTAGCCCGCACTTGTGCCCCGGCCTTAAGCCTAGCCCGCACTTGTGCCCCGGCCTTAAGCCTAGCCCGCACTTGTGCCCCGGCCTTAAGCCTAGCCCGCACTTGTGCCCCGGCCTTAAGCCTAGCCCGCACTTGTGCCCAGGCCTTAAGCCTAGCCCGCACTTGTGCCCAGGCCTTAAGCCTAGCCCGCACTTGTGCCCAGGCCTTAAGCCTAGCCCGCACTTGTGCCCAGGCCTTAAGCCTAGCCCGCACTTGTGCCCAGGCCTTAAGCCTAGCCCGCACTTGTGCCCCCTGCCTTGATCCTAGCCAGCACTTTTGCCCAGGCCTTAAGCCTAGCCCGCACTTGTGCCCAGGCCTTAAGCCTAGCCTGCACTTTTGAGCCCCTTGAATGCTTGTTTGTTTGTTTTTGTCTTCATCTTCATGTTGGTTATGCACATAGGGCCAGCTTTACGCTCTTCGCTCTTGTCCCGTCTGAATGCGCATGCACGACTTTAATTGGGGAAGAAGGCATTACCCATTTACGGAGGACAGACAAGAAGTGCCTGGTTGCTTGGAGCATGGGGTTATGGAGAGGCTCCGCACTGTACAACAAAGGATCTAGTCCTAAATGTCCAAGTACAGAGTAGAGGGGTGAAAGCTAGCTCTTCACCCCTATGGGTGCCTAACCCTTTATGCAAAGAGTGCAAAGAGTTAGCTGAATGCCTTAAGCCTAGCCAGCACTTGTGCCCCCTGCCTTGATCCTGGCCAGCACTGCACTTGTGCCCATGCCGTAAGCCTAGCCCACACTTGTGCCCAGGCCTTAAGCCTAGCCCGCACTTGTGCCCAGGCCTTAAGCCTGGCTGGCACTTGTGCCCATGCCTTAAGCCTAGCCGGCACTTGTGGCCCCTGCCTTGATCCTAGCCAGCACTGCACTTGTGCCCAGGCCTTAAGCCTAGCCTGCACTTGTGCCCAGGCCTTAAGCCTAGCCCGCACTTGTGCCCCGGCCTTAAGCCTAGCCCGCACTTGTGCCCCGGCCTTAAGCCTAGCCCGCACTTGTGCCCCGGCCTTAAGCCTAGCCCGCACTTGTGCCCCGGCCTTAAGCCTAGCCCGCACTTGTGCCCCGGCCTTAAGTCTAACCCGCACTTGTGCCCAGGCCTTAAGCCTAGCCCGCACTTGTACCCAGGCCTTAAGCCTAGCCCGCACTTGTGCCCCGGCCTTAAGCCTAGCCCGCACTTGTGCCCCGGCCTTAAGCCTAGCCCGCACTTGTGCCCCGGCCTTAAGCCTAGCCCGCACTTGTGCCCCGGCCTTAAGCCTAGCCCGCACTTGTGCCCATGCCTTAAGCTTAGCCCGCACTTGTGCCCCGGCTTTAAGCTTAGCCCGCACTTGTGCCCCGGCTTTAAGCTTAGCCCGCACTTGTGCCCAGGCCTTAAGCCTAGCCCGCACTTGTGCCCAGGCCTTAAGCTTAGCCCGCACTTGTGCCTCGGCCTTAAGCCGAGCCCGCACTTGTGCCTCGGCCTTAAGCCGAGCCCGCACTTGTGCCCCGGCCTTAAGCCGAGCCCGCACTTGTGCCCCTGCCTTAAGCCGAGCCCGCACTTGTGCCCCTGCCTTAAGCCGAGCCCGCACTTGTGCCCCTGCCTTAAGCCGAGCCCGCACTTGTGCCCCTGCCTTAAGCCGAGCCCGCACTTGTGCCCCTGCCTTAAGCCTAGCCCGCACTTGTGCCCAGGCCTTAAGCCTAGCCCGCACTTGTGCCCAGGCCTTAAGCCTAGCCCGCACTTGTGCCCCTGCCTTAAGCCTAGCCCGCACTTGTGCCCCTGCCTTAAGCCTAGCCCGCACTTGTGCCCAGGCCTAAAGCCTAGCCCGCACTTGTGCCCAGGCCTTAAGCCTAGCCCGCACTTGTGCCCAGGCCTTAAGCCTAGCCCGCACTTGTGCCCAGGCCTTAAGCCAAGCCCGCACTTGTGCCCAGGCCTTAAGCCTAGCCCGCACTTGTGCCCAGGCCTTAAGCCTAGCCCGCTCTTGTGCCCAGGCCTTAAGCCTAGCCCGCACTTGTGCCCAGGCCTTAAGCCTAGCCCGCACTTGTGCCCAGGCCTTAAGCCTAGCCCGCACTTGTGCCCCCTGCCTTGATCCTAGCCAGCACTTGTGCCCAGGCCTTAAGCCTAGCCCGCACTTGTGCCCAGGCCTTAAGCCAAGCCCGCACTTGTGCCCCTGCCTTAAGCCTAGCCCGCACTTGTGCCCCTGCCTTAAGCCTAGCCCGCACTTGTGCCCAGGCCTTAAGCCTAGCCCGCACTTGTGCCCAGGCCTTAAGCCTAGCCCGCACTTGTGCCCAGGCCTTAAGCCTAGCCCGCACTTGTGCCCAGGCCTTAAGCCTAGCCCGCACTTGTGCCCAGGCCTTAAGCCTAGCCCGCACTTGTGCCCAGGCCTTAAGCCTAGCCCGCACTTGTGCCCAGGCCTTAAGCCTAGCCCGCACTTGTGCCCAGGCCTTAAGCCTAGCCCGCACTTGTGCCCAGGCCTTAAGCCTAGCCCGCACTTGTGCCCAGGCCTTAAGCCTAGCCTGCACTTGTTCCCAGGCCTTAAGCCTAGCCTGCACTTGTGCCCAGGCCTTAAGCCTAGCCCGCACTTGTGCCCAGGCCTTAAGCCTAGCCTGCACTTTTGAGCCCCTTGAATGCTTGTTTGTTTGTTTTTGTCTTCAGCTTCATGTTGGTTATGCACATAGGGCCAGCTTTACGCTCTTCGCTCTTGTCCCGTCTGAATGCGCATGCACGACTGTAATTGGGGAAGAAGGCATTACCCATTTACGGAGGACAGACAAGAAGTGCCTGGTCGCTTGGAGCATGGGGTTATGGAGAGGCTCCGCACTGTACAACAAAGGATCTAGTCCTAAATGTCCAAGTACAGAGTAGAGGGGTGAAAGCTAGCTCTTCACCCCTATGGGTGCCTAACCCTTTATGCAAAGAGTGCAAAGAGTTAGCTGAATGCCTTAAGCCTAGCCAGCACTTGTGCCCCCTGCCTTGATCCTGGCCAGCACTGCACTTGTGCCCATGCCGTAAGCCTAGCCCGCACTTGTGCCCAGGCCTTAAGCCTGGCTGGCACTTGTGCCCATGCCTTAAGCCTAGCCGGCACTTGTGGCCCCTGCCTTGATCCTAGCCAGCACTGCACTTGTGCCCAGGCCTTAAGCCTAGCCTGCACTTGTGCCCCGGCCTTAAGCCTAGCCCGCACTTGTGCCCCGGCCTTAAGCCTAGCCCGCACTTGTGCCCCGGCCTTAAGCCTAACCCGCACTTGTGCCCAGGCCTTAAGCCTAACCCGCACTTGTGCCCAGGCCTTAAGCCTAGCCCGCACTTGTGCCCAGGCGTTAAGCTTAGCCCACACTTGTGCCCCGGCTTTAAGCTTAGCCCACACTTGTGCCCCGGCTTTAAGCTTAGCCCGCACTTGTGCCCAGGCCTTAAGCCTAGCCCGCACTTGTGCCCCGGCCTTAAGCCGAGCCCGCACTTGTGCCCCGGCCTTAAGCCGAGCCCGCACTTGTGCCCCGGCCTTAAGCCGAGCCCGCACTTGTGCCCCTGCCTTAAGCCGAGCCCGCACTTGTGCCCCTGCCTTAAGCCGAGCCCGCACTTGTGCCCCTGCCTTAAGCCTAGCCCGCACTTGTGCCCCTGCCTTAAGCCTAGCCCGCACTTGTGCCCAGGCCTAAAGCCTAGCCCGCACTTGTGCCCAGGCCTTAAGCCTAGCCCGCACTTGTGCCCAGGCCTTAAGCCTAGCCCGCACTTGTGCCCAGGCCTTAAGCCAAGCCCGCACTTGTGCCCAGGCCTTAAGCCTAGCCCGCACTTGTGCCCAGGCCTTAAGCCTAGCCCGCTCTTGTGCCCAGGCCTTAAGCCTAGCCCGCACTTGTGCCCAGGCCTTAAGCCTAGCCCGCACTTGTGCCCAGGCCTTAAGCCTAGCCCGCACTTGTGCCCCCTGCCTTGATCCTAGCCAGCACTTGTGCCCAGGCCTTAAGCCTAGCCCGCACTTGTGCCCAGGCCTTAAGCCAAGCCCGCACTTGTGCCCCTGCCTTAAGCCTAGCCCGCACTTGTGCCCCTGCCTTAAGCCTAGCCCGCACTTGTGCCCAGGCCTTAAGCCTAGCCCGCACTTGTGCCCAGGCCTTAAGCCTAGCCCGCACTTGTGCCCAGGCCTTAAGCCTAGCCCGCACTTGTGCCCAGGCCTTAAGCCTAGCCCGCACTTGTGCCCAGGCCTTAAGCCTAGCCCGCACTTGTGCCCAGGCCTTAAGCCTAGCCCGCACTTGTGCCCAGGCCTTAAGCCTAGCCCGCACTTGTGCCCAGGCCTTAAGCCTAGCCCGCACTTGTGCCCAGGCCTTAAGCCTAGCCCGCACTTGTGCCCAGGCCTTAAGCCTAGCCTGCACTTGTTCCCAGGCCTTAAGCCTAGCCTGCACTTGTGCCCAGGCCTTAAGCCTAGCCCGCACTTGTGCCCAGGCCTTAAGCCTAGCCTGCACTTTTGAGCCCCTTGAATGCTTGTTTGTTTGTTTTTGTCTTCAGCTTCATGTTGGTTATGCACATAGGGCCAGCTTTACGCTCTTCGCTCTTGTCCCGTCTGAATGCGCATGCACGACTGTAATTGGGGAAGAAGGCATTACCCATTTACGGAGGACAGACAAGAAGTGCCTGGTCGCTTGGAGCATGGGGTTATGGAGAGGCTCCGCACTGTACAACAAAGGATCTAGTCCTAAATGTCCAAGTACAGAGTAGAGGGGTGAAAGCTAGCTCTTCACCCCTATGGGTGCCTAACCCTTTATGCAAAGAGTGCAAAGAGTTAGCTGAATGCCTTAAGCCTAGCCAGCACTTGTGCCCCCTGCCTTGATCCTGGCCAGCACTGCACTTGTGCCCATGCCGTAAGCCTAGCCCGCACTTGTGCCCAGGCCTTAAGCCTGGCTGGCACTTGTGCCCATGCCTTAAGCCTAGCCGGCACTTGTGGCCCCTGCCTTGATCCTAGCCAGCACTGCACTTGTGCCCAGGCCTTAAGCCTAGCCTGCACTTGTGCCCCGGCCTTAAGCCTAGCCCGCACTTGTGCCCCGGCCTTAAGCCTAGCCCGCACTTGTGCCCCGGCCTTAAGCCTAACCCGCACTTGTGCCCAGGCCTTAAGCCTAACCCGCACTTGTGCCCAGGCCTTAAGCCTAGCCCGCACTTGTGCCCAGGCGTTAAGCTTAGCCCACACTTGTGCCCCGGCTTTAAGCTTAGCCCGCACTTGTGCCCAGGCCTTAAGCCTAGCCCGCACTTGTGCCCCGGCCTTAAGCCGAGCCCGCACTTGTGCCCCGGCCTTAAGCCGAGCCCGCACTTGTGCCCCGGCCTTAAGCCGAGCCCGCACTTGTGCCCCTGCCTTAAGCCGAGCCCGCACTTGTGCCCCTGCCTTAAGCCGAGCCCGCACTTGTGCCCCTGCCTTAAGCCGAGCCCGCACTTGTGCCCCTGCCTTAAGCCGAGCCCGCACTTGTGCCCAGGCCTTAAGCCTAGCCCGCACTTGTGCCCCGGCCTTAAGCCGAGCCCGCACTTGTGCCCCGGCCTTAAGCCGAGCCCGCACTTGTGCCCCGGCCTTAAGCCGAGCCCTCACTTGTGCCCCGGCCTTAAGCTTAGCCCGCACTTGTGCCCAGGCCTTAAGCCTAGCCCGCACTTGTCCTCAGGCCATAAGCCTAGCCCGCACTTGTGCCCCGGCCTTAAGCCTAGCCCGCACTTGTGCCCCGGCCTTAAGCCTAGCCCGCACTTGTGCCCCTGCCTTAAGCCGAGCCCGCACTTGTGCCACTGCCTTAAGCCGAGCCCGCACTTGTGCCCCTGCCTTAAGCCTAGCCCGCACTTGTGCCCCTGCCTTAAGCCTAGCCCGCACTTGTGCCCCTGCCTTAAGCCTAGCCCGCACTTGTGCCCAGGCCTTAAGCCTAGCCCGCACTTGTGCCCAGGCCTTAAGCCTAGCCCGCACTTGTGCCCAGGCATAAAGCCTAGCCCGCACTTGTGCCCAGGCCTTAAGCCTAGCCCGCACTTGTGCCCAGGCCTTAAGCCTAGCCCGCACTTGTGCCCAGGCCTTAAGCCTAGCCCGCACTTGTGCCCAGGCCTTAAGCCTAGCCCGCACTTGTGCCCAGGCCTTAAGCCTAGCCCGCACTTGTGCCCAGGCCTTAAGCCTAGCCCGCACTTGTGCCCCCTGCCTTGATCCTAGCCAGCACTGCACTTATGCCCAGGCCTTAAGCCTAGCCTGCACTTGTGCCCAGGCCTTAAGCCTAGCCCGCACTTGTGCCCAGGCCTTAAGCCTAGCCCGCACTTGTGCCCCTGCCTTGATCCTAGCCAGCACTTGTGCCCAGGCCTTAAGCCTAGCCCGCACTTGTGCCCAGGCCTTAAGCCTAGCCCGCACTTGTGCCCCCTGCCTTGATCCTAGCCAGCACTGCACTTATGCCCAGGCCTTAAGCCTAGCCTGCACTTGTGCCCAGGCCTTAAGCCTAGCCCGCACTTGTGCCCAGGCCTTAAGCCTAGCCTGCACTTTTGAGCCCCTTGAATGCTTGTTTGTTTGTTTTTGTCTTCAGCTTCATGTTGGTTATGCACATAGGGCCAGCTTTACGCTCTTCGCTCTTGTCCCGTCTGAATGCGCATGCACGACTGTAATTGGGGAAGAAGGCATTACCCATTTACGGAGGACAGACAAGAAGTGCCTGGTCGCTTGGAGCATGGGGTTATGGAGAGGCTCCGCACTGTACAACAAAGGATCTAGTCCTAAATGTCCAAGTACAGAGTAGAGGGGTGAAAGCTAGCTCTTCACCCCTATGGGTGCCTAACCCTTTATGCAAAGAGTGCAAAGAGTTAGCTGAATGCCTTAAGCCTAGCCAGCACTTGTGCCCCCTGCCTTGATCCTGGCCAGCACTGCACTTGTGCCCATGCCGTAAGCCTAGCCCGCACTTGTGCCCAGGCCTTAAGCCTGGCTGGCACTTGTGCCCATGCCTTAAGCCTAGCCGGCACTTGTGGCCCCTGCCTTGATCCTAGCCAGCACTGCACTTGTGCCCAGGCCTTAAGCCTAGCCCGCACTTGTGCCCCGGCTTTAAGCTTAGCCCGCACTTGTGCCCCGGCTTTAAGCTTAGCCCGCACTTGTGCCCCGGCCTTAAGCCGAGCCCGCACTTGTGCCCCGGCCTTAAGCCGAGCCCGCACTTGTGCCCCGGCCTTAAGCCGAGCCCGCACTTGTGCCCCGGCCTTAAGCCGAGCCCGCACTTGTGCCCCGGCCTTAAGCCGAGCCCGCACTTGTGCCCCGGCCTTAAGCCGAGCCCGCACTTGTGCCCTTGCCTTAAGCCGAGCCCGCACTTGTGCCCCTGCCTTAAGCCGAGCCCGCACTTGTGCCCCTGCCTTAAGCCTAGCCCGCACTTGTGCCCAGGCCTTAAGCCTAGCCCGCACTTGTGCCCAGGCCTTAAGCCTAGCCCGCACTTGTGCCCCTGCCTTAAGCCTAGCCCGCACTTGTGCCCCTGCCTAAAGCCTAGCCCGCACTTGTGCCCAGGCCTAAAGCCTAGCCCGCACTTGTGCCCAGGCCTTAAGCCTAGCCCGCACTTGTGCCCAGGCCTTAAGCCTAGCCCGCACTTGTGCCCAGGCCTTAAGCCTAGCCCGCACTTGTGCCCAGGCCTTAAGCCTAGCCCGCACTTGTGCCCAGGCCTTAAGCCTAGCCCGCACTTGTGCCCAGGCCTTAAGCCTAGCCCGCACTTGTGCCCAGGCCTTAAGCCTAGCCCGCACTTGTGCCCAGGCCTTAAGCCTAGCCCGCACTTGTGCCCAGGCCTTAAGCCTAGCCCGCACTTGTGCCCAGGCCTTAAGCCTAGCCCGCACTTGTGCCCCCTGCCTTGATCCTAGCCCGCACTTGTGCCCAGGCCTTAAGCCTAGCCCGCACTTGTGCCCAGGCCTTAAGCCTAGCCCGCACTTGTGCCCAGGCCTTAAGCCTAGCCCACACTTGTGCCCAGGCCTTAAGCCTAGCCCGCACTTGTGCCCAGGCCTTAAGCCTAGCCCGCACTTGTGCCCCGGCCTTAAGCCTAGCCCGCACTTGTGCCCCGGCCTTAAGCCTAGCCCGCACTTGTGCCCCGGCCTTAAGCCTAGCCCGCACTTGTGCCCAGGCCTTAAGCCTAGCCCGCACTTGTCCTCAGGCCATAAGCCTAGCCCGCACTTGTGCCCCGGCCTTAAGCCTAGCCCGCACTTGTGCCCCGGCCTTAAGCCTAGCCCGCACTTGTGCCCCGGCCTTAAGCCTAGCCCGCACTTGTGCCCAGGCCTTAAGCCTAGCCCGCACTTGTGCCCAGGCCTTAAGCCTAGCCCGCACTTGTGCCCAGGCCTTAAGCCTAGCCTGCACTTGTGCCCCCTGCCTTGATCCTAGCCAGCACTTGTGCCAAGGCCTTAAGCCTAGCCCGCACTTGTGCCCAGGCCTTAAGCCTAGCCTGCACTTTTGAGCCCCTTGAATGCTTGTTTGTTTGTTTTTGTCTTCAGCTTCATGTTGGTTATGCACATAGGGCCAGCTTTACGCTCTTCGCTCTTGTCCCGTCTGAATGCGCATGCACGACTGTAATTGGGGAAGAAGGCATTACCCATTTACGGAGGATAGACAAGAAGTGCCTGGTCGCTTGGAGCATGGGGTTATGGAGAGGCTCCGCACTGTACAACAAAGGATCTAGTCCTAAATGTCCAAGTACAGAGTAGAGGGGTGAAAGCTAGCTCTTCACCCCTATGGGTGCCTAACCCTTTATGCAAAGAGTGCAAAGAGTTAGCTGAATGCCTTAAGCCTAGCCAGCACTTGTGCCCCCTGCCTTGATCCTGGCCAGCACTGCACTTGTGCCCATGCCGTAAGCCTAGCCCGCACTTGTGCCCAGGCCTTAAGCCTGGCTGGCACTTGTGCCCATGCCTTAAGCCTAGCCGGCACTTGTGGCCCCTGCCTTGATCCTAGCCAGCACTGCACTTGTGCCCCGGCCTTAAGCCTAGCCTGCACTTGTGCCCCGGCCTTAAGCCTAGCCCGCACTTGTGCCCCGGCCTTAAGCCTAGCCCGCACTTGTGCCCAGGCCTTAAGCCTAGCCCGCACTTGTGCCCAGGCCTTAAGCCTAGCCCGCACTTGTGCCCCCTGCCTTGATCCTAGCCAGCACTTGTGCCCAGGCCTTAAGCCTAGCCTGCACTTGTGCCCTGGCCTTAAGCCTAGCCCGCACTTGTGCCCCGGCCTTAAGCCTAGCCCGCACTTGTGCCCCGGCCTTAAGCCTAACCCGCACTTGTGCCCAGGCCTTAAGCCTAGCCCGCACTTGTGCCCCGGCTTTAAGCTTAGCCCGCTCTTGTGCCCCGGCTTTAAGCTTAGCCCGCACTTGTGCCCAGGCCTTAAGCCTAGCCCGCACTTGTGCCCCGGCCTTAAGCCGAGCCCGCACTTGTGCCCCGGCCTTAAGCCGAGCCCGCACTTGTGCCCCGGCCTTAAGCCGAGCCCGCACTTGTGCCCCGGCCTTAAGCCGAGCCCGCACTTGTGCCCCGGCCTTAAGCCGAGCCCGCACTTGTGCCCCTGCCTTAAGCCTAGCCCGCACTTGTGCCCCTGCCTTAAGCCTAGCCCGCACTTGTGCCCAGACCTAAAGCCTAGCCCGCACTTGTGCCCAGGCCTTAAGCCTAGCCCGCACTTGTGCCCAGGCCTTAAGCCTAGCCCGCACTTGTGCCCAGGCCTTAAGCCTAGCCCGCTCTTGTGCCCAGGCCTTAAGCCTAGCCCGCACTTGTGCCCAGGCCTTAAGCCTAGCCCGCACTTGTGCCCCCTGCCTTGATCCTAGCCAGCACTTGTGCCCAGGCCTTAAGCCAAGCCCGCACTTGTGCCCCTGCCTTAAGCCTAGCCCGCACTTGTGCCCCTGCCTTAAGCCTAGCCCGCACTTGTGCCCAGGCCTTAAGCCTAGCCCGCACTTGTGCCCAGGCCTTAAGCCCAGCCCGCACTTGTGCCCAGGCCTTAAGCCCAGCCCGCACTTGTGCCCAGGCCTTAAGCCCAGCCCGCACTTGTGCCCAGGCCTTAAGCCTAGCCCGCACTTGTGCCCCGGCCTTAAGCCTAGCCCGCACTTGTGCCCCGGCCTTAAGCCTAACCCACACTTGTGCCCAGGCCTTAAGCCTAGCCCGCACTTGTGCCCAGGCCTTAAGCCTAGCCCGCACTTGTGCCCCGGCTTTAAGCTTAGCCCGCACTTGTGCCCCGGCTTTAAGCTTAGCCCGCACTTGTGCCCAGGCCTTAAGCCTAGCCCGCACTTGTGCCCAGGCCTTAAGCCTAGCCCGCACTTGTGCCCCCTGCCTTGATCCTAGCCAGCACTTGTGCCCAGGCCTTAAGCCTAGCCCGCACTTGTGCCCAGGCCTTAAGCCAAGCCCGTACTTGTGCCCCTGCCTTAAGCCTAGCCCGCACTTGTGCCCCTGCCTTAAGCCTAGCCCGCACTTGTGTCCAGGCCGCACTTGTGCCCAGGCCTTAAGCCTAGCCCGCACTTGTGGCCAGGCCTTAAGCCTAGCCCGCACTTGTGCCCAGGCCTTAAGCCTAGCCCGCACTTGTGCCCCGGCCTTAAGCCTAGCCCGCACTTGTCCTCAGGCCATAAGCCTAGCCCGCACTTGTGCCCCGGCCTTAAGCCTAGCCCGCACTTGTGCCCCGGCCTTAAGCCTAGCCCGCACTTGTGCCCCGGCCTTAAGCCTAGCCCGCACTTGTGCCCCGGCCTTAAGCCTAGCCCGCACTTGTGCCCAGGCCTTAAGCCTAGCCCGCACTTGTGCCCAGGCCTTAAGCCTAGCCCGCACTTGTGCCCAGGCCTTAAGCCTAGCCCGCACTTGTGCCCAGGCCTTAAGCCTAGCCCGCACTTGTGCCCAGGCCTTAAGCCTAGCCCGCACTTGTGCCCCCTGCCTTGATCCTAGCCAGCACTTTTGCCCAGGCCTTAAGCCTAGCCCGCACTTGTGCCCAGGCCTTAAGCCTAGCCTGCACTTTTGAGCCCCTTGAATGCTTGTTTGTTTGTTTTTGTCTTCATCTTCATGTTGGTTATGCACATAGGGCCAGCTTTACGCTCTTCGCTCTTGTCCCGTCTGAATGCGCATGCACGACTTTAATTGGGGAAGAAGGCATTACCCATTTACGGAGGACAGACAAGAAGTGCCTGGTTGCTTGGAGCATGGGGTTATGGAGAGGCTCCGCACTGTACAACAAAGGATCTAGTCCTAAATGTCCAAGTACAGAGTAGAGGGGTGAAAGCTAGCTCTTCACCCCTATGGGTGCCTAACCCTTTATGCAAAGAGTGCAAAGAGTTAGCTGAATGCCTTAAGCCTAGCCAGCACTTGTGCCCCCTGCCTTGATCCTGGCCAGCACTGCACTTGTGCCCATGCCGTAAGCCTAGCCCACACTTGTGCCCAGGCCTTAAGCCTAGCCCGCACTTGTGCCCAGGCCTTAAGCCTGGCTGGCACTTGTGCCCATGCCTTAAGCCTAGCCGGCACTTGTGGCCCCTGCCTTGATCCTAGCCAGCACTGCACTTGTGCCCAGGCCTTAAGCCTAGCCTGCACTTGTGCCCAGGCCTTAAGCCTAGCCCGCACTTGTGCCCCGGCCTTAAGCCTAGCCCGCACTTGTGCCCCGGCCTTAAGCCTAGCCCGCACTTGTGCCCCGGCCTTAAGCCTAGCCCGCACTTGTGCCCCGGCCTTAAGCCTAGCCCGCACTTGTGCCCCGGCCTTAAGTCTAACCCGCACTTGTGCCCAGGCCTTAAGCCTAGCCCGCACTTGTACCCAGGCCTTAAGCCTAGCCCGCACTTGTGCCCCGGCCTTAAGCCTAGCCCGCACTTGTGCCCCGGCCTTAAGCCTAGCCCGCACTTGTGCCCCGGCCTTAAGCCTAGCCCGCACTTGTGCCCCGGCCTTAAGCCTAGCCCGCACTTGTGCCCATGCCTTAAGCTTAGCCCGCACTTGTGCCCCGGCTTTAAGCTTAGCCCGCACTTGTGCCCCGGCTTTAAGCTTAGCCCGCACTTGTGCCCAGGCCTTAAGCCTAGCCCGCACTTGTGCCCAGGCCTTAAGCTTAGCCCGCACTTGTGCCTCGGCCTTAAGCCGAGCCCGCACTTGTGCCTCGGCCTTAAGCCGAGCCCGCACTTGTGCCCCGGCCTTAAGCCGAGCCCGCACTTGTGCCCCTGCCTTAAGCCGAGCCCGCACTTGTGCCCCTGCCTTAAGCCGAGCCCGCACTTGTGCCCCTGCCTTAAGCCGAGCCCGCACTTGTGCCCCTGCCTTAAGCCGAGCCCGCACTTGTGCCCCTGCCTTAAGCCTAGCCCGCACTTGTGCCCAGGCCTTAAGCCTAGCCCGCACTTGTGCCCAGGCCTTAAGCCTAGCCCGCACTTGTGCCCCTGCCTTAAGCCTAGCCCGCACTTGTGCCCCTGCCTTAAGCCTAGCCCGCACTTGTGCCCAGGCCTAAAGCCTAGCCCGCACTTGTGCCCAGGCCTTAAGCCTAGCCCGCACTTGTGCCCAGGCCTTAAGCCTAGCCCGCACTTGTGCCCAGGCCTTAAGCCAAGCCCGCACTTGTGCCCAGGCCTTAAGCCTAGCCCGCACTTGTGCCCAGGCCTTAAGCCTAGCCCGCTCTTGTGCCCAGGCCTTAAGCCTAGCCCGCACTTGTGCCCAGGCCTTAAGCCTAGCCCGCACTTGTGCCCAGGCCTTAAGCCTAGCCCGCACTTGTGCCCCCTGCCTTGATCCTAGCCAGCACTTGTGCCCAGGCCTTAAGCCTAGCCCGCACTTGTGCCCAGGCCTTAAGCCAAGCCCGCACTTGTGCCCCTGCCTTAAGCCTAGCCCGCACTTGTGCCCCTGCCTTAAGCCTAGCCCGCACTTGTGCCCAGGCCTTAAGCCTAGCCCGCACTTGTGCCCAGGCCTTAAGCCTAGCCCGCACTTGTGCCCAGGCCTTAAGCCTAGCCCGCACTTGTGCCCAGGCCTTAAGCCTAGCCCGCACTTGTGCCCAGGCCTAAAGCCTAGCCCGCACTTGTGCCCAGGCCTTAAGCCTAGCCCGCACTTGTGCCCAGGCCTTAAGCCTAGCCCGCACTTGTGCCCAGGCCTTAAGCCTAGCCCGCACTTGTGCCCAGGCCTTAAGCCTAGCCCGCACTTGTGCCCAGGCCTTAAGCCTAGCCTGCACTTGTTCCCAGGCCTTAAGCCTAGCCTGCACTTGTGCCCAGGCCTTAAGCCTAGCCTGCACTTTTGAGCCCCTTGAATGCTTGTTTGTTTGTTTTTGTCTTCAGCTTCATGTTGGTTATGCACATAGGGCCAGCTTTACGCTCTTCGCTCTTGTCCCGTCTGAATGCGCATGCACGACTGTAATTGGGGAAGAAGGCATTACCCATTTACGGAGGACAGACAAGAAGTGCCTGGTCGCTTGGAGCATGGGGTTATGGAGAGGCTCCGCACTGTACAACAAAGGATCTAGTCCTAAATGTCCAAGTACAGAGTAGAGGGGTGAAAGCTAGCTCTTCACCCCTATGGGTGCCTAACCCTTTATGCAAAGAGTGCAAAGAGTTAGCTGAATGCCTTAAGCCTAGCCAGCACTTGTGCCCCCTGCCTTGATCCTGGCCAGCACTGCACTTGTGCCCATGCCGTAAGCCTAGCCCGCACTTGTGCCCAGGCCTTAAGCCTGGCTGGCACTTGTGCCCATGCCTTAAGCCTAGCCGGCACTTGTGGCCCCTGCCTTGATCCTAGCCAGCACTGCACTTGTGCCCAGGCCTTAAGCCTAGCCTGCACTTGTGCCCCGGCCTTAAGCCTAGCCCGCACTTGTGCCCCGGCCTTAAGCCTAGCCCGCACTTGTGCCCCGGCCTTAAGCCTAACCCGCACTTGTGCCCAGGCCTTAAGCCTAACCCGCACTTGTGCCCAGGCCTTAAGCCTAGCCCGCACTTGTGCCCAGGCGTTAAGCTTAGCCCACACTTGTGCCCCGGCTTTAAGCTTAGCCCACACTTGTGCCCCGGCTTTAAGCTTAGCCCGCACTTGTGCCCAGGCCTTAAGCCTAGCCCGCACTTGTGCCCCGGCCTTAAGCCGAGCCCGCACTTGTGCCCCGGCCTTAAGCCGAGCCCGCACTTGTGCCCCGGCCTTAAGCCGAGCCCGCACTTGTGCCCCTGCCTTAAGCCGAGCCCGCACTTGTGCCCCTGCCTTAAGCCGAGCCCGCACTTGTGCCCCTGCCTTAAGCCTAGCCCGCACTTGTGCCCCTGCCTTAAGCCTAGCCCGCACTTGTGCCCAGGCCTAAAGCCTAGCCCGCACTTGTGCCCAGGCCTTAAGCCTAGCCCGCACTTGTGCCCAGGCCTTAAGCCTAGCCCGCACTTGTGCCCAGGCCTTAAGCCAAGCCCGCACTTGTGCCCAGGCCTTAAGCCTAGCCCGCACTTGTGCCCAGGCCTTAAGCCTAGCCCGCTCTTGTGCCCAGGCCTTAAGCCTAGCCCGCACTTGTGCCCAGGCCTTAAGCCTAGCCCGCACTTGTGCCCAGGCCTTAAGCCTAGCCCGCACTTGTGCCCCCTGCCTTGATCCTAGCCAGCACTTGTGCCCAGGCCTTAAGCCTAGCCCGCACTTGTGCCCAGGCCTTAAGCCAAGCCCGCACTTGTGCCCCTGCCTTAAGCCTAGCCCGCACTTGTGCCCCTGCCTTAAGCCTAGCCCGCACTTGTGCCCAGGCCTTAAGCCTAGCCCGCACTTGTGCCCAGGCCTTAAGCCTAGCCCGCACTTGTGCCCAGGCCTTAAGCCTAGCCCGCACTTGTGCCCAGGCCTTAAGCCTAGCCCGCACTTGTGCCCAGGCCTTAAGCCTAGCCCGCACTTGTGCCCAGGCCTTAAGCCTAGCCCGCACTTGTGCCCAGGCCTTAAGCCTAGCCCGCACTTGTGCCCAGGCCTTAAGCCTAGCCCGCACTTGTGCCCAGGCCTTAAGCCTAGCCCGCACTTGTGCCCAGGCCTTAAGCCTAGCCCGCACTTGTGCCCAGGCCTTAAGCCTAGCCCGCACTTGTTCCCAGGCCTTAAGCCTAGCCTGCACTTGTGCCCAGGCCTTAAGCCTAGCCCGCACTTGTGCCCAGGCCTTAAGCCTAGCCTGCACTTTTGAGCCCCTTGAATGCTTGTTTGTTTGTTTTTGTCTTCAGCTTCATGTTGGTTATGCACATAGGGCCAGCTTTACGCTCTTCGCTCTTGTCCCGTCTGAATGCGCATGCACGACTGTAATTGGGGAAGAAGGCATTACCCATTTACGGAGGACAGACAAGAAGTGCCTGGTCGCTTGGAGCATGGGGTTATGGAGAGGCTCCGCACTGTACAACAAAGGATCTAGTCCTAAATGTCCAAGTACAGAGTAGAGGGGTGAAAGCTAGCTCTTCACCCCTATGGGTGCCTAACCCTTTATGCAAAGAGTGCAAAGAGTTAGCTGAATGCCTTAAGCCTAGCCAGCACTTGTGCCCCCTGCCTTGATCCTGGCCAGCACTGCACTTGTGCCCATGCCGTAAGCCTAGCCCGCACTTGTGCCCAGGCCTTAAGCCTGGCTGGCACTTGTGCCCATGCCTTAAGCCTAGCCGGCACTTGTGGCCCCTGCCTTGATCCTAGCCAGCACTGCACTTGTGCCCAGGCCTTAAGCCTAGCCTGCACTTGTGCCCCGGCCTTAAGCCTAGCCCGCACTTGTGCCCCGGCCTTAAGCCTAGCCCGCACTTGTGCCCCGGCCTTAAGCCTAACCCGCACTTGTGCCCAGGCCTTAAGCCTAACCCGCACTTGTGCCCAGGCCTTAAGCCTAGCCCGCACTTGTGCCCAGGCGTTAAGCTTAGCCCACACTTGTGCCCCGGCTTTAAGCTTAGCCCACACTTGTGCCCCGGCTTTAAGCTTAGCCCGCACTTGTGCCCAGGCCTTAAGCCTAGCCCGCACTTGTGCCCCGGCCTTAAGCCGAGCCCGCACTTGTGCCCCGGCCTTAAGCCGAGCCCGCACTTGTGCCCCGGCCTTAAGCCGAGCCCGCACTTGTGCCCCTGCCTTAAGCCGAGCCCGCACTTGTGCCCCTGCCTTAAGCCGAGCCCGCACTTGTGCCCCTGCCTTAAGCCGAGCCCGCACTTGTGCCCCTGCCTTAAGCCGAGCCCGCACTTGTGCCCAGGCCTTAAGCCTAGCCCGCACTTGTGCCCCGGCCTTAAGCCGAGCCCGCACTTGTGCCCCGGCCTTAAGCCGAGCCCGCACTTGTGCCCCGGCCTTAAGCCGAGCCCTCACTTGTGCCCCGGCCTTAAGCTTAGCCCGCACTTGTGCCCAGGCCTTAAGCCTAGCCCGCACTTGTCCTCAGGCCATAAGCCTAGCCCGCACTTGTGCCCCGGCCTTAAGCCTAGCCCGCACTTGTGCCCCGGCCTTAAGCCTAGCCTGCACTTGTGCCCCTGCCTTAAGCCGAGCCCGCACTTGTGCCACTGCCTTAAGCCGAGCCCGCACTTGTGCCCCTGCCTTAAGCCTAGCCCGCACTTGTGCCCCTGCCTTAAGCCTAGCCCGCACTTGTGCCCCTGCCTTAAGCCTAGCCCGCACTTGTGCCCAGGCCTTAAGCCTAGCCCGCACTTGTGCCCAGGCCTTAAGCCTAGCCCGCACTTGTGCCCAGGCATAAAGCCTAGCCCGCACTTGTGCCCAGGCCTTAAGCCTAGCCCGCACTTGTGCCCAGGCCTTAAGCCTAGCCCGCACTTGTGCCCAGGCCTTAAGCCTAGCCCGCACTTGTGCCCAGGCCTTAAGCCTAGCCCGCACTTGTGCCCAGGCCTTAAGCCTAGCCCGCACTTGTGCCCAGGCCTTAAGCCTAGCCCGCACTTGTGCCCCCTGCCTTGATCCTAGCCAGCACTGCACTTATGCCCAGGCCTTAAGCCTAGCCTGCACTTGTGCCCAGGCCTTAAGCCTAGCCCGCACTTGTGCCCAGGCCTTAAGCCTAGCCCGCACTTGTGCCCCTGCCTTGATCCTAGCCAGCACTTGTGCCCAGGCCTTAAGCCTAGCCCGCACTTGTGCCCAGGCCTTAAGCCTAGCCCGCACTTGTGCCCCCTGCCTTGATCCTAGCCAGCACTGCACTTATGCCCAGGCCTTAAGCCTAGCCTGCACTTGTGCCCAGGCCTTAAGCCTAGCCCGCACTTGTGCCCAGGCCTTAAGCCTAGCCTGCACTTTTGAGCCCCTTGAATGCTTGTTTGTTTGTTTTTGTCTTCAGCTTCATGTTGGTTATGCACATAGGGCCAGCTTTACGCTCTTCGCTCTTGTCCCGTCTGAATGCGCATGCACGACTGTAATTGGGGAAGAAGGCATTACCCATTTACGGAGGACAGACAAGAAGTGCCTGGTCGCTTGGAGCATGGGGTTATGGAGAGGCTCCGCACTGTACAACAAAGGATCTAGTCCTAAATGTCCAAGTACAGAGTAGAGGGGTGAAAGCTAGCTCTTCACCCCTATGGGTGCCTAACCCTTTATGCAAAGAGTGCAAAGAGTTAGCTGAATGCCTTAAGCCTAGCCAGCACTTGTGCCCCCTGCCTTGATCCTGGCCAGCACTGCACTTGTGCCCATGCCGTAAGCCTAGCCCGCACTTGTGCCCAGGCCTTAAGCCTGGCTGGCACTTGTGCCCATGCCTTAAGCCTAGCCGGCACTTGTGGCCCCTGCCTTGATCCTAGCCAGCACTGCACTTGTGCCCAGGCCTTAAGCCTAGCCTGCACTTGTGCCCCGGCCTTAAGCCTAGCCCGCACTTGTGCCCCGGCCTTAAGCCTAACCCGCACTTGTGCCCAGGCCTTAAGCCTAGCCCGCACTTGTGCCCAGGCCTTAAGCCTAGCCCGCACTTGTGCCCCCTGCCTTGATCCTAGCCAGCACTGCACTTGTGCCCAGGCCTTAAGCCTAGCCTGCACTTGTGCCCAGGCCTTAAGCCTAGCCTGCACTTGTGCCCAGGCCTTAAGCCTAGCCCGCACTTGTGCCCAGGCCTTAAGCCTAGCCCGCACTTGTGCCCAGGCCTTAAGCCTAGCCCGCACTTGTGCCCAGGCCTTAAGCCTAGCCCGCACTTGTGCCCAGGCCTTAAGCCTAGCCCGCACTTGTGCCCCGGCCTTAAGCCTAGCCCGCACTTGTGCCCCGGCCTTAAGCCTAGCCCGCACTTGTGCCCAGGCCTTAAGCCTAGCCCGCACTTGTGCCCAGGCCTTAAGCCTAGCCCGCACTTGTGCCCCCTGCCTTGATCCTAGCCAGCACTTGTGCCCAGGCCTTAAGCCTAGCCTGCACTTGTGCCCTGGCCTTAAGCCTAGCCCGCACTTGTGCCCCGGCCTTAAGCCTAGCCCGCACTTGTGCCCCGGCCTTAAGCCTAACCCGCACTTGTGCCCAGGCCTTAAGCCTAGCCCGCACTTGTGCCCCGGCTTTAAGCTTAGCCCGCTCTTGTGCCCCGGCTTTAAGCTTAGCCCGCACTTGTGCCCAGGCCTTAAGCCTAGCCCGCACTTGTGCCCCGGCCTTAAGCCGAGCCCGCACTTGTGCCCCGGCCTTAAGCCGAGCCCGCACTTGTGCCCCGGCCTTAAGCCGAGCCCGCACTTGTGCCCCGGCCTTAAGCCGAGCCCGCACTTGTGCCCCGGCCTTAAGCCGAGCCCGCACTTGTGCCCCTGCCTTAAGCCTAGCCCGCACTTGTGCCCCTGCCTTAAGCCTAGCCCGCACTTGTGCCCAGACCTAAAGCCTAGCCCGCACTTGTGCCCAGGCCTTAAGCCTAGCCCGCACTTGTGCCCAGGCCTTAAGCCTAGCCCGCACTTGTGCCCAGGCCTTAAGCCTAGCCCGCTCTTGTGCCCAGGCCTTAAGCCTAGCCCGCACTTGTGCCCAGGCCTTAAGCCTAGCCCGCACTTGTGCCCCCTGCCTTGATCCTAGCCAGCACTTGTGCCCAGGCCTTAAGCCAAGCCCGCACTTGTGCCCCTGCCTTAAGCCTAGCCCGCACTTGTGCCCCTGCCTTAAGCCTAGCCCGCACTTGTGCCCAGGCCTTAAGCCTAGCCCGCACTTGTGCCCAGGCCTTAAGCCCAGCCCGCACTTGTGCCCAGGCCTTAAGCCCAGCCCGCACTTGTGCCCAGGCCTTAAGCCTAGCCCGCACTTGTGCCCAGGCCTTAAGCCTAGCCCGCACTTGTGCCCAGGCCTTAAGCCTAGCCCGCACTTGTGCCCAGGCCTTAAGCCTAGCCTGCACTTGTTCCCAGGCCTTAAGCCTAGCCTGCACTTGTGCCCAGGCCTTAAGCCTAGCCCGCACTTGTGCCCAGGCCTTAAGCCTAGCCCGCACTTGTGCCCAGGCCTTAAGCCTAGCCCGCACTTGTGCCCAGGCCTTAAGCCTAGCCCGCACTTGTGCCCCCTGCCTTGATCCTAGCCAGCACTGCACTTGTGCCCAAGCCTTATGCCTAGCCCGCACTTGTGCCCAGGCCTTAAGCCTAGCCCGCACTTGTGCCCAGGCCTTAAGCCTAGCCCGCACTTGTGCCCCGGCCTTAAGCCTAGCCCGCACTTGTGCCCCGGCCTTAAGCCTAGCCCGCACTTGTGCCCAGGCCTTAAGCCTAGCCCGCACTTGTGCCCAGGCCTTAAGCCTAGCCCGCACTTGTGCCCCCTGCCTTGATCCTAGCCAGCACTTGTGCCCAGGCCTTAAGCCTAGCCTGCACTTGTGCCCTGGCCTTAAGCCTAGCCCGCACTTGTGCCCCCTGCCTTGATCCTAGCCAGCACTGCACTTATGCCCAGGCCTTAAGCCTAGCCTGCACTTGTGCCCAGGCCTTAAGCCTAGCCCGCACTTGTGCCCCGGCCTTAAGCCTAACCCGCACTTGTGCCCAGGCCTTAAGCCTAGCCCGCACTTGTGCCCCGGCTTTAAGCTTAGCCCGCTCTTGTGCCCCGGCTTTAAGCTTAGCCCGCACTTGTGCCCAGGCCTTAAGCCTAGCCCGCACTTGTGCCCCGGCCTTAAGCCGAGCCCGCACTTGTGCCCCGGCCTTAAGCCGAGCCCGCACTTGTGCCCCGGCCTTAAGCCGAGCCCGCACTTGTGCCCCGGCCTTAAGCCGAGCCCGCACTTGTGCCCCTGCCTTAAGCCTAGCCCGCACTTGTGCCCCTGCCTTAAGCCTAGCCCGCACTTGTGCCCAGACCTAAAGCCTAGCCCGCACTTGTGCCCAGGCCTTAAGCCTAGCCCGCACTTGTGCCCAGGCCTTAAGCCTAGCCCGCACTTGTGCCCAGGCCTTAAGCCTAGCCCGCTCTTGTGCCCAGGCCTTAAGCCTAGCCCGCACTTGTGCCCAGGCCTTAAGCCTAGCCCGCACTTGTGCCCCCTGCCTTGATCCTAGCCAGCACTTGTGCCCAGGCCTTAAGCCAAGCCCGCACTTGTGCCCCTGCCTTAAGCCTAGCCCGCACTTGTGCCCCTGCCTTAAGCCTAGCCCGCACTTGTGCCCAGGCCTTAAGCCTAGCCCGCACTTGTGCCCAGGCCTTAAGCCCAGCCCGCACTTGTGCCCAGGCCTTAAGCCCAGCCCGCACTTGTGCCCAGGCCTTAAGCCTAGCCCGCACTTGTGCCCAGGCCTTAAGCCTAGCCCGCACTTGTGCCCAGGCCTTAAGCCTAGCCCGCACTTGTGCCCAGGCCTTAAGCCTAGCCTGCACTTGTTCCCAGGCCTTAAGCCTAGCCTGCACTTGTGCCCAGGCCTTAAGCCTAGCCCGCACTTGTGCCCAGGCCTTAAGCCTAGCCCGCACTTGTGCCCAGGCCTTAAGCCTAGCCCGCACTTGTGCCCAGGCCTTAAGCCTAGCCCGCACTTGTGCCCCCTGCCTTGATCCTAGCCAGCACTGCACTTGTGCCCAGGCCTTATGCCTAGCCCGCACTTGTGCCCAGGCCTTAAGCCTAGCCCGCACTTGTGCCCAGGCCTTAAGCCTAGCCCGCACTTGTGCCCAGGCCTTAAGCCTAGCCCGCACTTGTGCCCAGGCCTTAAGCCTAGCCCGCACTTGTGCCCCCTGCCTTGATCCTAGCCAGCACTTGTGCCCAGGCCTTAAGCCTAGCCCGCACTTGTGCCCAGGCCTTAAGCCTAGCCCGCACTTGTGCCCTCTGCCTTGATCCTAGCCAGCACTGCACTTATGCCCAGGCCTTAAGCCTAGCCTGCACTTGTGCCCAGGCCTTAAGCCTAGCCCGCACTTGTGCCCAGGCCTTAAGCCTAGCCCGCACTTGTGCCCAGGCCTTAAGCCTAGCCCGCACTTGTGCCCAGGCCTTAAGCCTAGCCCGCACTTGAGCCCAGGCCTTAAGCCTAGCCCGCACTTGTGCCCCCTGCCTTGATCCTAGCCAGCACTTGTGCCCAGGCCTTAAGCCTAGCCCGCACTTGAGCCCAGGCCTTAAGCCAAGCCCGCACTTGTGCCCCTGCCTTAAGCCTAGCCCGCACTTGTGCCCCTGCCTTAAGCCTAGCCCGCACTTGTGCCCAGGCCTTAAGCCTAGCCCGCACTTGTGCCCAGGCCTTAAGCCTAGCCCGCACTTGTGCCCAGGCCTAATGCCTAGCCCGCACTTGTGCCCAGGCCTTAAGCCTAGCCCGCACTTGTGCCCTGGCCTTAAGCCTAGCCCGCGCTTGTGCCCTGGCCTTAAGCCTAGCCCGCACTTGTGCCCCGGCCTTAAGCCTAGCCCGCACTTGTGCCCCGGCCTTAAGCCTAGCCCGCACTTGTGCCCAGGCCTTAAGCCTAGCCCGCACTTGTGCCCAGGCCTTAAGCCTAGCCCGCACTTGTGCCCAGGCATTAAGCCTAGCCTGCACTTGTGCCCCCTGCCTTGATCCTAGCCAGCACTTGTGCCCAGGCCTTAAGCCTAGCCCGCACTTGTGCCCAGGCCTTAAGCCTAGCCCGCACTTGTGCCCAGGCCTTAAGCCTAGCCCGCACTTGTGCCCAGGCCTTAAGCCTAGCCCGCACTTGTGCCCCCTGCCTTGATCCTAGCCCGCACTTGTGCCCAGGCCTTAAGCCTAGCCTGCACTTGTGCCCAGGCCTTAAGCCTAGCCCGCACTTGTGCCCAGGCCTTAAGCCTAGCCCGCACTTGTGCCCAGGCCTTAAGCCTAGCCCGCACTTGTGCCCAGGCCTAAAGCCTAGCCCGCACTTGTGCCCCGGCCTTAAGCCTAGCCCGCACTTGTGCCCCGGCCTTAAGCCTAGCCCGCACTTGTGCCCCGGCCTTAAGCCTAGCCCGCACTTGTGCCCAGGCCTTAAGCCTAGCCCGCACTTGTCCTCAGGCCATAAGCCTAGCCCGCACTTGTGCCCCGGCCTTAAGCCTAGCCCGCACTTGTGCCCCGGCCTTAAGCCTAGCCCGCACTTGTGCCCCGGCCTTAAGCCTAGCCCGCACTTGTGCCCAGGCCTTAAGCCTAGCCCGCACTTGTGCCCAGGCCTTAAGCCTAGCCCGCACTTGTGCCCAGGCCTTAAGCCTAGCCCGCACTTGTGCCCAGGCCTTAAGCCTAGCCTGCACTTGTGCCCCCTGCCTTGATCCTAGCCAGCACTTGTGCCAAGGCCTTAAGCCTAGCCCGCACTTGTGCCCAGGCCTTAAGCCTAGCCTGCACTTTTGAGCCCCTTGAATGCTTGTTTGTTTGTTTTTGTCTTCAGCTTCATGTTGGTTATGCACATAGGGCCAGCTTTACGCTCTTCGCTCTTGTCCCGTCTGAATGCGCATGCACGACTGTAATTGGGGAAGAAGGCATTACCCATTTACGGAGGATAGACAAGAAGTGCCTGGTCGCTTGGAGCATGGGGTTATGGAGAGGCTCCGCACTGTACAACAAAGGATCTAGTCCTAAATGTCCAAGTACAGAGTAGAGGGGTGAAAGCTAGCTCTTCACCCCTATGGGTGCCTAACCCTTTATGCAAAGAGTGCAAAGAGTTAGCTGAATGCCTTAAGCCTAGCCAGCACTTGTGCCCCCTGCCTTGATCCTGGCCAGCACTGCACTTGTGCCCATGCCGTAAGCCTAGCCCGCACTTGTGCCCAGGCCTTAAGCCTGGCTGGCACTTGTGCCCATGCCTTAAGCCTAGCCGGCACTTGTGGCCCCTGCCTTGATCCTAGCCAGCACTGCACTTGTGCCCCGGCCTTAAGCCTAGCCTGCACTTGTGCCCCGGCCTTAAGCCTAGCCCGCACTTGTGCCCCGGCCTTAAGCCTAGCCCGCACTTGTGCCCAGGCCTTAAGCCTAGCCCGCACTTGTGCCCAGGCCTTAAGCCTAGCCCGCACTTGTGCCCCCTGCCTTGATCCTAGCCAGCACTGCACTTGTGCCCAGGCCTTAAGCCTAGCCTGCACTTGTGCCCAGGCCTTAAGCCTAGCCCGCACTTGTGCCCAGGCCTTAAGCCTAGCCCGCACTTGTGCCCAGGCCTTAAGCCTAGCCCGCACTTGTGCCCAGGCCTTAAGCCTAGCCCGCACTTGTGCCCCCTGCCTTGATCCTAGCCAGCACTTGTGCCCAGGCCTTAAGCCTAGCCTGCACTTGTGCCCTGGCCTTAAGCCTAGCCCGCACTTGTGCCCCGGCCTTAAGCTTAGCCCGCACTTGTGCCCCGGCCTTAAGCCTAACCCGCACTTGTGCCCAGGCCTTAAGCCTAGCCCGCACTTGTGCCCAGGCCTTAAGCCTAGCCCGCACTTGTGCCCCGGCTTTAAGCTTAGCCCGCTCTTGTGCCCCGGCTTTAAGCTTAGCCCGCACTTGTGCCCAGGCCTTAAGCCTAGCCCGCACTTGTGCCCCGGCCTTAAGCCGAGCCCGCACTTGTGCCCCGGCCTTAAGCCGAGCCCGCACTTGTGCCCCGGCCTTAAGCCGAGCCCGCACTTGTGCCCCGGCCTTAAGCCGAGCCCGCACTTGTGCCCCGGCCTTAAGCCGAGCCCGCACTTGTGCCCCTGCCTTAAGCCTAGCCCGCACTTGTGCCCCTGCCTTAAGCCTAGCCCGCACTTGTGCCCAGACCTAAAGCCTAGCCCGCACTTGTGCCCAGGCCTTAAGCCTAGCCCGCACTTGTGCCCAGGCCTTAAGCCTAGCCCGCACTTGTGCCCAGGCCTTAAGCCTAGCCCGCTCTTGTGCCCAGGCCTTAAGCCTAGCCCGCACTTGTGCCCAGGCCTTAAGCCTAGCCCGCACTTGTGCCCCCTGCCTTGATCCTAGCCAGCACTTGTGCCCAGGCCTTAAGCCAAGCCCGCACTTGTGCCCCTGCCTTAAGCCTAGCCCGCACTTGTGCCCCTGCCTTAAGCCTAGCCCGCACTTGTGCCCAGGCCTTAAGCCTAGCCCGCACTTGTGCCCAGGCCTTAAGCCCAGCCCGCACTTGTGCCCAGGCCTTAAGCCCAGCCCGCACTTGTGCCCAGGCCTTAAGCCTAGCCCGCACTTGTGCCCAGGCCTTAAGCCTAGCCCGCACTTGTGCCCAGGCCTTAAGCCTAGCCCGCACTTGTGCCCAGGCCTTAAGCCTAGCCCGCACTTGTTCCCAGGCCTTAAGCCTAGCCTGCACTTGTGCCCAGGCCTTAAGCCTAGCCCGCACTTGTGCCCAGGCCTTAAGCCTAGCCCGCACTTGTGCCCAGGCCTTAAGCCTAGCCCGCACTTGTGCCCAGGCCTTAAGCCTAGCCCGCACTTGTGCCCCCTGCCTTGATCCTAGCCAGCACTGCACTTGTGCCCAGGCCTTATGCCTAGCCCGCACTTGTGCCCAGGCCTTAAGCCTAGCCCGCACTTGTGCCCAGGCCTTAAGCCTAGCCCGCACTTGTGCCCAGGCCTTAAGCCTAGCCCGCACTTGTGCCCAGGCCTTAAGCCTAGCCCGCACTTGTGCCCCCTGCCTTGATCCTAGCCAGCACTTGTGCCCAGGCCTTAAGCCTAGCCCGCACTTGTGCCCAGGCCTTAAGCCTAGCCCGCACTTGTGCCCTCTGCCTTGATCCTAGCCAGCACTGCACTTATGCCCAGGCCTTAAGCCTAGCCTGCACTTGTGCCCAGGCCTTAAGCCTAGCCCGCACTTGTGCCCAGGCCTTAAGCCTAGCCCGCACTTGTGCCCAGGCCTTAAGCCTAGCCCGCACTTGTGCCCAGGCCTTAAGCCTAGCCCGCACTTGAGCCCAGGCCTTAAGCCTAGCCCGCACTTGTGCCCCCTGCCTTGATCCTAGCCAGCACTTGTGCCCAGGCCTTAAGCCTAGCCCGCACTTGAGCCCAGGCCTTAAGCCAAGCCCGCACTTGTGCCCCTGCCTTAAGCCTAGCCCGCACTTGTGCCCCTGCCTTAAGCCTAGCCCGCACTTGTGCCCAGGCCTTAAGCCTAGCCCGCACTTGTGCCCAGGCCTTAAGCCTAGCCCGCACTTGTGCCCAGGCCTAAAGCCTAGCCCGCACTTGTGCCCAGGCCTTAAGCCTAGCCCGCACTTGTGCCCTGGCCTTAAGCCTAGCCCGCGCTTGTGCCCTGGCCTTAAGCCTAGCCCGCGCTTGTGCCCCGGCCTTAAGCCTAGCCCGCGCTTGTGCCCCGGCCTTAAGCCTAGCCCGCACTTGTGCCCCGGCCTTAAGCCTAGCCCGCACTTGTGCCCCGGCCTTAAGCCTAGCCCGCACTTGTGCCCCGGCCTTAAGCCTAGCCCGCACTTGTGCCCCGGCCTTAAGCCTAGCCCGCACTTGTGCCCAGGCCTTAAGCCTAGCCCGCACTTGTGCCCAGGCCTTAAGCCTAGCCCGCACTTGTGCCCAGGCCTTAAGCCTAGCCTGCACTTGTGCCCCCTGCCTTGATCCTAGCCAGCACTTGTGCCAAGGCCTTAAGCCTAGCCCGCACTTGTGCCCAGGCCTTAAGCCTAGCCTGCACTTTTGAGCCCCTTGAATGCTTGTTTGTTTGTTTTTGTCTTCAGCGTCATGTTGGTTATGCACATAGGGCCAGCTTTACGCTCTTCGCTCTTGTCCCGTCTGAATGCGCATGCACGACTGTAATTGGGGAAGAAGGCATTACCCATTTACGGAGGACAGACAAGAAGTGCCTGGTCTCTTGGAGCATGGGGTTATGGAGAGGCTCCGCACTGTACAACAAAGGATCTAGTCCTAAATGTCCAAGTACAGAGTAGAGGGGTGAAAGCTAGCTCTTCACCCCTATGGGTGCCTAACCCTTTATGCAAAGAGTGGAAAGAGTTAGCTGAATGCCTTAAGCCTAGCCAGCACTTGTGCCCCCTGCCTTGATCCTGGCCAGCACTGCACTTGTGCCCATGCCGTAAGCCTAGCCCGCACTTGTGCCCCGGCCTTAAGCCTAGCCCGCACTTGTGCCCAGGCCTTAAGCCTAGCCCGCACTTGTCCTCAGGCCATAAGCCTAGCCCGCACTTGTGCCCCGGCCTTAAGCCTAGCCCGCACTTGTGCCCCGGCCTTAAGCCTAGCCCGCACTTGTGCCCCGGCCTTAAGCCTAGCCCGCACTTGTGCCCAGGCCTTAAGCCTAGCCCGCACTTGTGCCCAGGCCTTAAGCCTAGCCCGCACTTGTGCCCAGGCCTTAAGCCTAGCCTGCACTTGTGCCCCCTGCCTTGATCCTAGCCAGCACTTGTGCCCAGGCCTTAAGCCTAGCCCGCACTTGTGCCCAGGCCTTAAGCCTAGCCTGCACTTTTGAGCCCCTTGAATGCTTGTTTGTTTGTTTTTGTCTTCAGCTTCATGTTGGTTATGCACATAGGGCCAGCTTTACGCTCTTCGCTCTTGTCCCGTCTGAATGCGCATGCACGACTGTAATTGGGGAAGAAGGCATTACCCATTTACGGAGGACAGACAAGAAGTGCCTGGTCGCTTGGAGCATGGGGTTATGGAGAGGCTCCGCACTGTACAACAAAGGATCTAGTCCTAAATGTCCAAGTACAGAGTAGAGGGGTGAAAGCTAGCTCTTCACCCCTATGGGTGCCTAACCCTTTATGCAAAGAGTGCAAAGAGTTAGCTGAATGCCTTAAGCCTAGCCAGCACTTGTGCCCCCTGCCTTGATCCTGGCCAGCACTGCACTTGTGCCCATGCCGTAAGCCTAGCCCGCACTTGTGCCCCGGCCTTAAGCCGAGCCCGCACTTGTGCCCCGGCCTTAAGCCGAGCCCGCACTTGTGCCCCTGCCTTAAGTCGAGCCCGCACTTGTGCCCCTGCCTTAAGCCTAGCCCGCACTTGTGCCCCTGCCTTAAGCCTAGCCCGCACTTGTGCCCAGACCTAAAGCCTAGCCCGCACTTGTGCCCAGGCCTTAAGCCTAGCCCGCACTTGTGCCCAGGCCTTAAGCCTAGCCCGCACTTGTGCCCAGGCCTTAAGCCTAGCCCGCTCTTGTGCCCAGGCCTTAAGCCTAGCCCGCACTTGTGCCCAGGCCTTAAGCCTAGCCCGCACTTGTGCCCCCTGCCTTGATCCTAGCCAGCACTTGTGCCCAGGCCTTAAGCCAAGCCCGCACTTGTGCCCCTGCCTTAAGCCTAGCCCGCACTTGTGCCCCTGCCTTAAGCCTAGCCCGCACTTGTGCCCAGGCCTTAAGCCTAGCCCGCACTTGTGCCCAGGCCTTAAGCCCAGCCCGCACTTGTGCCCAGGCCTTAAGCCTAGCCCGCACTTGTGCCCAGGCCTTAAGCCTAGCCCGCACTTGTGCCCAGGCCTTAAGCCTAGCCCGCACTTGTGCCCAGGCCTTAAGCCTAGCCCGCACTTGTGCCCAGGCCTTAAGCCTAGCCCGCACTTGTTCCCAGGCCTTAAGCCTAGCCTGCACTTGTGCCCAGGCCTTAAGCCTAGCCCGCACTTGTGCCCAGGCCTTAAGCCTAGCCCGCACTTGTGCCCAGGCCTTAAGCCTAGCCCGCACTTGTGCCCAGGCCTTAAGCCTAGCCCGCACTTGTGCCCCCTGCCTTGATCCTAGCCAGCACTGCACTTGTGCCCAGGCCTTAAGCCTAGCCTGCACTTGTGCCCAGGCCTTAAGCCTAGCCCGCACTTGTGCCCAGGCCTTAAGCCTAGCCCGCACTTGTGCCCAGGCCTTAAGCCTAGCCCGCACTTGTGCCCAGGCCTTAAGCCTAGCCCGCACTTGTGCCCCCTGCCTTGATCCTAGCCAGCACTTGTGCCCAGGCCTTAAGCCTAGCCCGCACTTGTGCCCAGGCCTTAAGCCTAGCCCGCACTTGTGCCCCCTGCCTTGATCCTAGCCAGCACTGCACTTATGCCCAGGCCTTAAGCCTAGCCTGCACTTGTGCCCAGGCCTTAAGCCTAGCCCGCACTTGTGCCCAGGCCTTAAGCCTAGCCCGCACTTGTGCCCAGGCCTTAAGCCTAGCCCGCACTTGTGCCCAGGCCTTAAGCCTAGCCCGCACTTGAGCCCAGGCCTTAAGCCTAGCCCGCACTTGTGCCCCCTGCCTTGATCCTAGCCAGCACTTGTGCCCAGGCCTTAAGCCTAGCCCGCACTTGAGCCCAGGCCTTAAGCCAAGCCCGCACTTGTGCCCCTGCCTTAAGCCTAGCCCGCACTTGTGCCCCTGCCTTAAGCCTAGCCCGCACTTGTGCCCAGGCCTTAAGCCTAGCCCGCACTTGTGCCCAGGCCTTAAGCCTAGCCCGCACTTGTGCCCAGGCCTAAAGCCTAGCCCGCACTTGTGCCCAGGCCTAAAGCCTAGCCCGCACTTGTGCCCAGGCCTTAAGCCTAGCCCGCACTTGTGCCCTGGCCTTAAGCCTAGCCCGCGCTTGTGCCCCGGCCTTAAGCCTAGCCCGCGCTTGTGCCCCGGCCTTAAGCCTAGCCCG